>NC_136733.1:10940000-11540000 GCF_936440315.1 Barbus barbus
AGACGACGTGTGTGGTGCAAGTCATGGCTGGGCAAAAGAGGACTTTATGGACTTCCAGCTATACTGAGCGAACTTGAGGTAATTTTGTTATTCGAGTTTAAACATCCTGCCCCTTAATAAATAAACTTTTAGTAAACTTTACTTTGTACATATATTGTTTTTACAAATAAACGAAGTTGAAGTTTGAAGTTGTCGCGCTAATTGCGTCATCAAGTTCAGTGCTCCTATTGGTTCTTGGTTTGACGGTCATCGTAGGAGATGTCACACTGCAGGAAAGTCTCTGAAATCTTCTGACACTGCCGGAATTTAATCGGAGGAAAAAATTGATCGCAACGGCCATTAATCGGCTGTCGGTGAACATGTCAAACCAGCGATCTAGACAACCGATTTTAGCCTAGGATTATAGAAATCTTTTAGGATTTTCTAAATTTGTCTCAGACGGACAAATCGTGGCCAAAATCGCACAGTGTGAGCCGGGCTTAAGAGAAGATGACGTGCGCCAGGTCTTCAAAAAGAACGAGAAGGAAGACACCAGGCCCCGACGGTGTGACACCAGCCTGCCTGAAATCCTGTGCTGGCTAGCTGGCCCCCATTTTCACACAGATCTTCAACAGATCACTGGAGCTGTGTGAAGTCCCCTCCTGCTTTAAACGCTCCACCATAATCCCCATCCCAAAGAAACCAAAGATTACAGGACTTAACGACTACAGACCCGTGGCTCTAACATCTGTGGTCATGAAGTCATTTGAAAAACTGGTTTTGGCTTATCTGAAGGACATCACTGGACCCTTACTGGACCCCCTGAAGTTTGCCTACAGAGCAAACAGGTCTGTGGATGATGCAGTCAACATGGGACTGCATTACACACTGCAACACTTGGACAGACCAGGGACTTATGTGAGGATCCTGTTTGTGGACTTCATCTCGGCCTTTAACACTATCATTCCAGACCTCCTCCTGCCCAAACTAACTCAGCTTTCCGTGCCCACCTCCGTCTGTCAGTGTTGATCCAGACAGGCAGCAGCTAGTGAGGCTGGGAAAATACACATCCAGCACTCGTACCATCAGCACTGGAGCTCCTCAGGGCTGCGTTCTCTCCCCACTGCTCTACTCCCTCTACACCAACAACTGCACATCTAAAGACCCCTTTGTCAAGCTCCTGAAGTTTGCAGACGACACCACACTGATCGGCCTCTTTCAGGACGGTGACGAGTCTGCTTACAGACAGGAGGTTAAGGAGCTGGCTGTCTGGTGCAGTCTTAACAACCTGGAGCTCAACACGCTCAAAACTGTGGAGATGATTGTGGACTTCAGGAAAAACCCCCCTGCTCTCCCCCCACTCACCATCATGAGCCGCAAATTGTCCAAAGCCAAACAGAACTTTTGCACCACGCGGCGAGAGCTACTAGCCGTAGTGGAGTTTGTGTCGCATTTCCGACAGTACCTCCTAGGTCATCATTTCATAGTACGTACTGATCACTGAACACAAACGCTGAGCCGCTTCAGACAGCGCACCAGTAGCGCTTCAACGGACGAAAACAAACACAATTAAGTCAAAATGCGCGGTTTTGGCGAGTTTGGGAGAAAATCGAATGTGTGTCAGATCCACGTCATGCGCATCAGGTTTTAAAGAGACAGCGCTGCTTTTAAAGTGAAACCTGCTGAAGTCTGTCATTGATGTAAATCATAGAACAAAAGAAAAAGAGAAATCATTGGACTGTTCTAGTCGTTGGTTAACTTTTGTAGCTTGAATAAAGATACATCTGTATAGTTTATGCATATAGAATTTATAGTTTATGTGAAGATTGTTTTAAAATCACTTAATATTTCAGAGCCTATTAAATGCTAAAAATAATGGCTTTCAATTATACTGTAATGTTGAATGGCTATAATTAATAGGTAAAATTGATGGAAAATGCATTTAATAGAGACACCAGTAGCAGTGTGTTGGTAACAATAGTTAATTAATAATTATACAATTATTAATAATAATTAATCATTAACAATAGTTAATTAATTAATACATTAATAATGTTAACCTTTTTTAGATTTTAGATTTCAATTTCATTTCTAATTTTATAGGTCCCCCAAGAAAGAGATAGGGACGGCCCCCACCCCCTTGGCCCCCCCTTCAAATTTTCACTTATTTTTATATATATTTTACATTTTCATAAACTTTTATTACTACAATAATCTGTGAAGTGTTCCCTTTAAAAAGATACCAAACTTAAGTTTGTGCTCTGAAGTATTCAAGATTTTTTTAACAATTAAGTTGGAAAAGTCCTTGTCAAGTCTATGCTCAAAAAGTGGGACAGACAGTTAACAGGTAAACAACTTTTTATTTTCACAAACTTTTAAAATTAAAGTTTTTAAACTAAGCAAGACACTGTCACTTCAGGACTACAGTTGACGAGCTCTGACATACAAAAGTGTTTGGTATTTTGGGTCTATACAGTTGCTTTTGAATAGCTTGACCCACGAACAGTAAGATCGCATCAAATTTCTGTATGCACATTTCACAACAAATCAGTGTGTTGAAACTTTGCATGCATGTTCATGACCCTAAATAAGAAAAAGTCACAAACTGATATTTACGAAAACTCAAAAATCTAATCGGGTCAAATTGACCCGCAACATAACATGACAGTTGATGGAATTTTTGTATTTTACACTGTACAGGTCCTTCTCAAACAATTTGCATATTGTGATAAAGTTCATTATTTTCTGTAATGTACTGATAAACATTAGACTTTCATATATTTTAGATTCATTACAACACAACTGAAGTAGTTCAAGCCTTTTATTGTTTTAATATTGATGATTTTGGCATACAGCTCATGAAAACCCAAAATTCCTATCTCAAAAAATTTGCATATTTCATCTGACCAATAAAAGAAAAGTGTTTTTAATACAAAAAAAGTCAACCTTCAAATAATTATGTTCAGTTATCCACTCAATACTTGGTCGGGAATCCTTTTGCAGAAATGACTGCTTCAATGCGGCGTGGCATGGAGGCAATCAGCCTGTGGCACTGCTGAGGTGTTATGGAGGCCCAGGATGCTTCGATAGCGGCCTTAAGCTCATCCAGAGTGTTGGGTCTTGCGTCTCTCAACTTTCTCTTCACAATATCCCACATATTCTCTATGGGGTTCAGGTCAGGAGAGTTGGCAGGCCAATTGAGCACAGTAATACCATGGTCAGTAAACCATTTACCAGTGGTTTTGGCACTGTGAGCAGGTGCCAGGTCGTGCTGAAAAATGAAATCTTCATCTCCATAAAGCTTTTCAGCAGATGGAAGCATGAAGTGCTCCAAAATCTCCTGATAGCTAGCTGCATTGACCCTGCCCTTGATAAAACACAGTGGACCAACACCAGCATCACTGACTGTGGGTACTTGACACTGGACTTCAGGCATTTTGGCATTTCCCTCTCCCCAGTCTTCCTCCAGACTCTGGCACCTTGATTTCCGAATGACATGCAAAATTTGCTTTCATCCGAAAAAAGTACTTTGGACCACTGAGCAACAGTCCAGTGCTGCTTCTCTGTAGCCCAGGTCAGGCGCTTCTGCCGCTGTTTCTGGTTCAAAAGTGGCTTGACCTGGGGAATGCGGCACCTGTAGCCCATTTCCTGCACACGCCTGTACACGGTGGCTCTGGATGTTTCTACTCCAGACTCAGTCCACTGCTTCCGCAGGTCCCCCAAGGTCTGGAATCGGTCCTTCTCCACAATCTTCCTCAGGGTCCGGTCACCTCTTCTCGTTGTGCTGCGTTTTCTGCCACACTTTTTCCTTCCCACAGACTTCCCACTGAGGTTCCTTGATACAGCACTCTGGGAACAGCCTATTCATTCAGAAATTTCTTTCTGTGTCTTACCCTCTTGCTTGAGGGTGTCAATGATGGCCTTCTGGACAGCAGTCAGGTCGGCAGTCTTACCCATGATTGCGGTTTTGAGTAATGAACCAGGCTGGGAGTTTTTAAAAGCCTCAGGAATCTTTTGCAGGTGTTTAGAGTTAATTAGTTGATTCAGATGATTAGGTTAATAGCTCGTTTAGAGAACCTTTTCATGATATGCTAATTTTTTGAGATAGGAATTTTGGGTTTTCATGAGCTGTATGCCAAAATCATCAATATTAAAACAATAAAAGGCTTGAACTACTTCAGTTGTGTTGTAATGAATCTAAAATATATGAAAGTCTAATGTTTATCAGTACATTACAGAAAATAATGAACTTTATCACAATATGCTAATTTTTTGAGAAGGACCTGTATATACACCGTGTGACCACAGGTGGGATCCTACAGAGAATAATATTAGGCCTAAAAAGTTCCTCACAACCATCCCCTTAAAGTCAGTTATTTCATTCTTAAGTTTATCATGCAATTGAAAATCAACTAAACATACTTTACCAAATAACACGTATTGTAACACAGGGACTATATTTAATATCTGCACCTAATTCTGAAGATCTTTCTTTGCAGTCCAAACAACATTTGCTTGTTGAACTCAGAATGTCCTTTAAAGTTCATTCAAAAAGGCCATTTCCAGGTTAAGCTCATTAATATTTATTGGTATTTCACCCATATCTACCTGCAGCAATACAACTAAAGAAAAAAGTTATTGTATTATATTGTTTCAAAGACAATTCACTGGCGCCCAGCTCAACATCTGCCAAACATCTTAAAACATTTATCCATTTAAAAAAAAAAGTAATTGTTCTTGAACATGCATCCCAAAAGTTAACCTTGAGTTTATCCATAATTCCAAGGTATCTAAAAACAGTACCTGGTTGTACAATTTTACGTTTATCTTTGGCATAATGCTGCTTTTTATAAAACTGATATGCAACATCTCCACTTAAACCATTTAGCTTCTTGTTGCCTGCAGGCCTGGTATGACATAAGGGCCCGGTTTCATAGACAGGGCTTAGATTAAGCCAGGAAAAATCTTTTTTTTTTGCCTTAGAAAAAACAAACAAACATTACTGGTGTGAATCTTGAGACAAAACAACGGCAGTGAGATATTATAAGATATTTCAGTGCAAGTTGCTTTCAGTTAAAACAGCTCAAACATGCATTTTAGTCTAGGACTAGCTTAATTCTTGTCTGTGATCATCCATTTACTTGTATTTGTTTAAAAATATAAATTATCATAATTTCCTCAATTGCTTAAAAATAAAATTTATTATATTTCCCTCAATTGTCAATTCTATTACTTATACTTTGGATATAGAGTTTTATTTTTTTTAAGACTATCCCACCATATGTCACGGACGGTTTGGTTTGGTTCAGATGAAGATGATGAAAAAAGTTCAAACAGGTTTATACAAAAAAAAACAATAACAAAAAATTAATTAATAAAACAAACTGAGGTAATACAAATGCAAGAAGGCAACGTAACAGAGCGTCTACACACAAACAATACCAGATAGCAGCTGAATGAAAAAGAGGAACTTAAATACAAAGCAAGTGAGGGAAATAAACACATGTAATAAACGCATATGATGATAAATTAATCTCCATAATAGTAATAAGTTGTGGAAAACTGAAAGGAAGAGAGGGGACTGAAAATAACAAACTAAATGATAATGAAACTGACAGAACATTAGCGTCACACCATAACTGTTTGCTCAAATTATTCTAGTAGGCCTATCCAGTTGTGCAATCTTCCCCCTCCTCCAACTACAATGCTCATATAGGAAGAAACTCATCTCAAATAGTCAGAAAATATCCTCAAATTTTTTTGATATAGCAGATATAATTTAATTGTCGTCATTTCATAATTTTCTTTTTTGGTCATGAATGCACAAAACCATCACTGGTATTTTTTATTTTTTTTTACAAAGAAACTGTCAAAATATGCTTTAATTATAATCAAAATCAAAAGGTCTGATCAAAAATGTTTTTTTATTAAACATCTACTTCTCGTGTCTATGTGTTGTTAATTTATTACTGTGTATGACTAAATCAGTCTATGAAATACCCTCACACTTTCATATGAGTAAAAAAAAAAAAATCAATATAGGAAATGCAATATGCATGAATCGATATTTAAAGGAGTGTATATTAATTTAACCCTTTAAATGCATACCTCGGGTCTTTAGCGACCCAGTACATCATTCTCTACCCTCTCCGTTAGACATCAATGTTCTAAGTATTCCTCAACCTATTCATTATAAACAATATAACAAGAAAAACATTTTAAAATATAAAAGAATGCCAGTTTTCTGATTAATGTTTTGTAAAAAGTGTATAGGGTTGCTAGAGAACTGAGGTACGTAAATGTGTAAATATTTTTTTCTGCGCAACTATATTTACATATCTGATGACTCAATACGTGCAATGCATCTTTTTTCCTCAAGGTGGCACTGTTTGATACGCAATGATGACGTGATGTCTTAGAATTCATAATTATTGCAGGCATAAAAAAAAAGAATATCATCAGGAAAATTTTAACTGGTTTGTATGGCTTTACTACAGAGCAATTACTATACGCAATTAAATATAAATGCCATTGCCATTTGATACTGGAAGAGGTGAATAAGCGGCCAGTGATCAAAATATTGAATATGAAGTCATTGAAAATGATAGTTTTGAGAATATGGCTGAGATCGCGAATATGAACTGAATGTACTGTGGAAGTGCGTTCTGACGATGACAGCGATGGTAAATCATCTGCTCAAATTGAACCCTTTTAAGTTTCAAAAGGTAACTAAATATGCTTTATTTTATTCTTCTGTAATTGTTCTTAAAATATCAAGAGAGTTTTTTGCTGTTGCAGCAGTGAGAGATCCATCTGTGCTGGATATATAGGTTCGGGTCTCTTAAAGACCCAAATATGTAATAATGATTAGCGAAACATTCATGCATTTAAGGGTTAATTGCTTCAGCAAATTATATGCACTTTATACACGCTTTTAGTTATACAGAATATTTTGACATGTAGAAAACAATTGTGGCATAATCCCATACACTCACTAGCAAACCAATCTGTCCTTACCAGCAGGGGCGTAGCCATCATTTCAAAAGTGGGGGGGACGGAATGTCTAGTGTTATACCTGTTTTTTTTTTTTCAGTTAACCCTTGTCTAATTGACAGGTTTTATTTTTAATCATACCTTGTTGCTTAATATGCTTTATGATTATATTATTATATATGATTATAAAACAGAAGAAAAGAAAGAGAGAAAAAAGAAAAAGAAAGAAAGAAATACAACAGCTTGTCACTGGGACAGTACCCTTAAAAGGACATCTTTGTACCTTATTTATCCCCAAAAGTTTTGTAGTTGTACATTAGATTCAAGATTTTTATTCGTCTCACACACCATTATACAGAGTATAACCAGCAGTGAAATATAAGTCAAACGGTACAAAAGTCATTACGGTACATATTGGTATTCAAAGGTACTAATGTGCACCTTTTTGAGTATAAGTTACAAAGATGTCCTTATAAGGGTGCTATTGTTTACATATTTCAGATTGTATTTTGTGTGTGTTGTATGTACAGTACGTGGCACACAGTAATGGATACTTGCACATTCACATACTACTTTATTCTGTTCTGTTCTATTATACATTAGTCTGATTAGTCAAAAGAAATATTTGTTAAAAGAAATATGTTAAAAAATATCTTATCATAGACAATGCTGTAAATAATCTTTACCTCTGAAGCCTCACTGAAACTTTCTGCCTCATTCACTCTCATCTGTGAATTTACTTCTGCCTCCGTCTACAGCAAAGAAAGTAGTGTTTGAAACATGTACATACAGGGAATAGTGACATACAGAAGAAAATAACTAATTAAGTACACTGCTGGACAATAACCAATCATTTTTATCCTAAATTATTTTTTAACACTTTAGAATGATAAACACATATTCACTATTAACTATGACTTTTGCCTCAATAAACTCTTCATTTACTGGTTATTAATAGCTTGTAAGGTAGTCGTTTGTAGTTGTTAAGTTTAGGTATTAGGTAGGATTATGGGATGCAGAATATGGTCACAAAGAATACAGAATTAATATGTGCTTAAGTACTAATAAACAACCAATATGCAAGCTAATAATTACCTACTGTAGTTAAAAATGATAGCTGAGAAGTTGTTCATCATACTAATGTTATTGTTTATTTTTCTATATTTGACTAATTATTTTCTATGATTGGTCCATATATAATCTTATATAATCTAAAACCACTCTTATCAGTTCTTCTCACCTGTGAAGTTTGTTTTTCTTGTGTGTCATCCTGATTCTGCTCTAACAAACCTAGGCTGACTGTTTCTTGTTCATTCTTGACAACACATAACAACGTCAAATTAGTGCAATAATGACAGAGCACCCCTAAATTAAGATCGGTCCTATATCCGATCGTCAGTGCTTGCATACTTGATTGAAATAACGTTACATCATGTAGATTTGTAGACATCATGTGTCACAATGCTGCAAACGCTGTAAAAGCTCAGTTCAACATTATCTTTATTCTTATTTGAAGGGTTCTGATAACATACATACGTGTTAAAATAAAAGACGTTACAAAAGAGTTACGGAAAAATACACTGAAAATAAATAAGTGCATGTTTGTCCAGGCAGCTTTTTTCCCCTCCATATAATGAACATCAAAACTGGCTAATTATTCAACAAGAGCAATAGGCAGAGTCACTGAACACCGTGCGACACTATTCGGATCCCACATGACAACTTACGCTGCTTGACTTCTTCGTAAAAAAGGACTGAAGAGTTTTTTGTCGCTTTGAACTCATCTCGACCTCTAATGATAGATTCAGCGCGGGACCGCGGGCGCGAGCCTGGATATGTCGTGACGTCACAAACTGAGTGACTGATTGCCATGGAAACGTAACGTCATGTATAAATTATCTTGTCTTTTTGAATTTTAAATCATTCTGCATTTATATACATTGCTCCATTAAAACCTCAACATGTCGAGAACACAACTGTCCAATGAAAAAGTGCGGGGACGACTTTACTTTTTATAAAAAGTGGGGGGGACACGTCCCCCGCGTAATCTACGCCCCTGCTTACCAGTACATATTTGAACCATCAACATTTATTTTGACAATGTATAAATGAACAAACTGATGTATCTAAACTAGTACTGTCAATTGATTAAAAAATTTAATCTCATTAATCACAATCATGGGCTGAAATTTAAAGTACTAGGGGGGCTGTATCCGAAAACGCCCCCTATACCCTCAAATAGTGTACTATTTGAGGGGACAGCCATTATAGTGTTCGAAACCATAGTGGATGTTCTCGAGTGCACTCATTCAATCCCACAAAGCACTGCAAAAACGAGTGTACAACCGATGTACACTCAAAGGCTAGAGAATCCCCAGAATGCACTGTGAGAGTCGCGCGCCGAATGAATTCCCGCGTCTCGCCAGAAGATGGCGCCCGCAGCTGAATCATCCATCCATTCATTTTAGAAGCGCTCGTCCATGGTGTAATACAACACAGGTACAAAATTAATTATTATTAATCTTACTACTGGAGCTGCCAGTATCAAATGATTATTAAACAGCAAGAAAACCATGCAAAAGCGGCAGTCCTTCCGGTGCACTCAGTGTCCGAATTCACTCACTCGTTTTCATTCACTCCTTCAAGTGAACTGTATGAGTGGTCTAACATAGGGAATAGTGAATGGGGGTATAGGGGGCAATTTCGGATTCAGCCTAGGATTTACCTGTGTAAGGGAACTGTTGTGTGTGTGTCATGTGTTCCTGCCTCTTGTGCCCATATTTGGTTTGTTTCCTGTCATGTCATTAGTAGTTTATCCTTGTCCAGCCGTGTCTGTTAATTTACCTGTGTATTTATAGTCCTGTCTGTGTTGTGCCATTTCGTCTGGTCTACTCGTTACTCCCCGGTGTTCCTGTCAGTGTCTGCCTTGCCTTGTCCTGCCCTGATGTCCTAGTAAAGTATGTTTTTCAGTTACATCCTCGTTTCCGTGTTTCCTGTGTCCTCCCTTGTGTGTACACCGTGACAGAAGACCAGACCAGTGCAGTAAGCATCGTCCCTTCACCGCGTTTTGTTTTGTCCAAGTTTTTCTAGTGTTTTTTTGTTCCTGTCTTTTGTGTTTTGCCCGCCGTTCGCGGGAGATCACGCCGCAGTCCGTGGGGAAAACCCACCCACTGTCCGCGGCTCCCCCAAGGCATACCGGCCGCTCACTCCAGCCTGCCGTTCGCGGGAGGTGAGGCCGCCGTCCGCGGATCACCAAGCCCGCCGTTCGTGGGAGGTGAGGCCGCCGTCCGCGGATCATCGATCCCGCCGTTTGCGGGAGATGAGGCCGCCGTTCGCGGATCACCAAGCCCGCCGGTCGCTGGAGAGAAGGCTGCCGTTCCCTGGAGTCAATGCCCGCCGGATCGCCGCTGACTCAATGCCCGCCGGATCGCCGCTGACTCAATGCCCGCCGGATCGCCGCTGACTCAATGCCCGCCGGATCGCCGCTGAGTCAAGCCCGCCGGATCGCCGCTGAGTCAAGCCCGCCGGATCGCCGCTGAGTCAAGCCCTCCGGATCGCCGCTGACTCATCCCTGCCGCTCGCGGGGTATCATGCCGCCGTCCGCGGCTCACGGACCCTGCCGCTCGCGGGGTATCACGCCGCCGTCCGCAGCTCACGGACCCCGCCGCTCGCGGGGTATCACGCCGCCGTCTGCGGCCCCTCTTGTTGCTGTTTCGCGGGGAAGGCCAACCCGCCGTCTGCGGTCACTCGGCCCGTCGCCGGTGGTGGCTTCCTACAGCCCACCGGTCCCCGCCGTTGGGATGGTCAGCCGGCCGGCTGCCGCCGTATTGACCAGTGACCAAGGTATTTTTAATAAATTCCATTTAATTTGGTTCCCGGGATCCTGATACCCCCGAGCTGCCCCATGGAAATTTTTTGGGGGGGGGGGGGGGTAGAAGGGTTCCGGTTGGAGTGGCCGGGCCGTGAAGTTTTTTAGGGGGCATAGCGTCTCGTTTACTTAAGAACGCAAACCCCAATTCAAAAACAACGCATTCTCTCAACCGGAACCGGTTTTCACTTTGACTTTTGTTTTTGCTGTACACAGACACACACACACATACACAGTATCTGTGTTATCTCTCCCCTTCTCCCACATTCCCACATGAGAAAGCCAACATGCTATTTAAACGTCTTATTATTCTTCTGAGATTGTAATTTTCAACTGTACTGTATATCCTCCTATAGGGCTTTAATGCTACAAGCAACAAACTCGTCAAGAGACCTTGGACCTGATCTGTAGTTTGTTTCTATATCTTTTCTAACTGATGAGGCAGTTTTTGTATAAATAATGATCAAAAATCAAAGATTTCCCAAAGACTTGCATTGGCTGAGCAAAAATGCCATCTCTAGAGGACAACTGCAGTCCAATAGAGGGAGCCACAGGATAAGAAATCTTTCAATTCCCCTCATTTACTTTTGTTTTCAGTCAGTTAAATTGACAAATAATTACATATTTTTCCTTTATGCTGCCAAGGAAGGCTTACATATTTGATATTTGAGGTAGTGGCTATCTGATGTCCAGAGGCCAGACGCTCGGGACAGTTGACTGAACTGTCACTGCTCTGAAGAGGCCACTAATGCGTCCTCACGAAACTTTATCATTTGCACGTTTTTTAAGCCTTGCCAATTAAAACATTCAAGCGATTCATGTCATCTGCAGTGTATTTTGAGTTTGCTTTCGTTTCATATCTCATTTAGTGATTCACATTCAATGCTGCGCAAGAGTTGCGCAATAGCACTTGTCATCAACAGAAACACGCTGTGATTTTCAAAAAGTCGGTGCTTCGCAACACAGACAGGGTGAAGTTATGAATGAACGCGTGAAGGTTCTGTTACAGAACAAAGATGTAACATATCCTCAAGCTTTTTTAAGTGGGTATACTGAAATCCTTGACCTTTCCTAGTGGGTATACGGCGTATACCTACGTATCACATAGACTACACCGCTGGGCTCAGGTATACATTGGTTTGTTCAACTGTATATTGGCTTAGACACATCGGTTTACTTAAGCTTATATTGTTTTTTTCCAATTATATATTAGCTTTGATACATCAGTTTCCTCAACTATGTATTGGTTATTATATATTGGTTTCTTCAAGTTTATATTGGTCTGTATATATTGATTTCTTCAAGAATATATTGGTTTGTATATTTATTTGTTTTCTTTAAGTATATATTGGTTTAGATATATCGGTTTCCTCAACTATGTATTGTTTAGTATATATATTGGTTTATTCAAGTATATATTGGTTTAGATACATCAGTTTTCACAACTATTGGTTTGTATATAGGGAAAGGGGGGGGGGGGGGGGAGTGGTGTGTGGCCAAGTATGGTGACCCATACTCGGAATTTGTGCTCTGCATTTAACCCATCCAAGTGTACACACAGTGGTGAACATACACCCAGAGCAGTGGGCAGCCAATGCTGCGGCACCCGGGGAGCAGTTGGGGGTTCGGTGCTTGCTCAAGGGTCTCACCTCAGTCGTGGTATTGAGGGTAGAGAGAGTGTTGGTTATTCACTCCCCCACCTACAATCCATGCCAGACCTGAGACTCGAACCTACGACCTTCAGGTTACAATTCAAACTTTCTATCCATTAGGCCACGTTTAGATACATCGGTTTTCTCAACTTTGTATTGGTTGGTATATATTGGTTTATTCAAGTATATATTGGTATGTTTATTCAAGTATATATTGGTTTAGATACATTGGTTTTCTCAACTATGTATGGGTCGGTATTATTCAAGTATATATCGGTTTATATGTATTGTTTCTTTGTTTGTATGTATTGTTTTCTGCTCAAGTATATATTGCTTTGTTCTGCTATGTATTGATTTAGATACATCGGTTTCCTCAAGTATATGCTGGTTTGAACATATTGTTTTCTTCAATTATATATAGGTTTAGATTAGGGCTGTCAACGTTAACGCGTTAACATATGCGATTAATCTAAACATTTTAACGCGTTGTTTACGTAAGATGGCGGCGCGCGCAGTCGCAGCAGCTTCTCTCTCTCCCGACAAACCGGTGTTTTCGTGTTTTTTCAAATCAAATCAAATCACTTTTATTGTCACATCACCACAGCACGTGTGCCTTCGTGAGTGAAATTCTTGAGAGCGTGCTCCAGACACTGCAGAAACAATTTACATATAGACAATTTACATATAAACAATTTACATATAGACATTACCATACATACGTACAGACTTATACAGATGACAATGTGTAATATACACATACATATACTCAGTACACATAGTGTACTATTAGACAGACATACAGTTACCGATACACATTATACACAGTATGTAGTACACATTCTACGTTATATACACACAGTAATATGCGAAGATGCAGCAGATTATATATAAACCGGATGTGCAAATGTCATGGATGTGCATTGGATGGTATCCAGTGCTGGCAAAAAGATTGTTGTATTTGTGCAGTAGTGTACTGGTAGTCCAGTTTGAACTGTATTGGAATTAAAGTGCAGTGCGTGGTATATAGTAAAGTGGGAGTGTGCTGTAGGGTGTATTAGTTTTTACTGTTCATTAGCCTGATAGCCTGAGGAAAAAAGCTATCCCTCAGTCGGCTAGTGCGGGATCGGATGCTGCGGAGACGTCTTCCTGAGGGCAGCAGAGAGAGCAGTCTGTGGGACGGGTGGCTGGAGTCATTGATGATCCTCCGGGCTTTCTTTATACACCGCCTGGTGTAGATGTCCTGGAGGGAGGGAAGCTCACCTCCAACAATGTGACGGGCAGTTCGCACGACCCTTTGCAGAGCTTTGCGGTTGCCAGCAGTGCTGTTTCCAAACCAGGCGGTGATGCAGCCTGTCAGGATGCTCTCCACAGTGCAGGTGTAGAATGATCTGAGGATGCTGGGGCTCATTCCAAACTTCCTCAGCCGTCTCAGGAAGAAGAGGCGTTGGTGTGTCTTCTTCAGCACTGCATCTGTGTGAGCGGACCATGTGAGATCCTCAGTGATGTGAACACCGAGGAATTTGAAGCTGTTTACTCGCTCCACAGGTGTCATGTCGATGGTGATGGGTGTGTGTTCTCTGCTCTGTCTCCTGAAATCCACCACCAGCTCCTTGGTCTTGTCGATGTTGAGTGAGAGGTGGTTCTCTTGACACCATTTAGTCAGGGTTCTCACCTCCTCTCTGTAGGCCGTCTCATCGTTGTCAGTGATCAGGCCTATCACCGTTGTGTCGTCAGCAAATTTGACGATGACGTTGGAGCTGTGTGTTGCTGTACAGTCGTGTGTGTACAGGGAGTACAGGAGTGGGCTGAGGACGCAGCCCTGAGGAGCACCAGTGTTGAGGGTCAGCGGGGATGAAGTGTTGTTGCCCATTCTGACCACCTGACATCTGCCTGTCAGGAAGTCCAGGATCCAGCTGCACAGAGATCCGTTTAGTCCCAGAGTCTGGAGCTTCTCAACCAGTGTGGCAGGCACTATGGTATTGAATGCTGAGCTGTAGTCCACAAACAGCATTCTCACATAGGTGTTCTTATTTTCCAGGTGGGAGAGAGCAGTGTGCAGGGTGAAGGCAATAGCGTCGTCTGTGGAACGGTTTCTGCGATATGCAAATTGTAGGGGATCCAGTGAGTCAGGCAGCACAGAGCAGATGTAGTCTCTGATGAGTTTCTCAAAGCATTTGCTGAAGATGGGTGTCAGAGCAATGGGCCTCCAGTCATTCAAGCATGTGATTTTATTTTTCTTTGGTATGGGCACAATGGTGGATTTTTTGAAGCATGCGGGAACCACAGACAGAGAGAGGGAAAGGTTAAAAATGTCTGTGAAAACCCCGGCCAGTTGGAATGCGCATGCTCGGAGCACACGGCCTGGGATGCCATCGGGACCCACAGCCTTGCGGATGTTCACCCGTCGGAAGGATCGGGTTACATCTGCGACAGAAAAGGAAAGTGCGCTCGCCTCTTCTGCTACAGCCGCGGGAGCGCGCTCTGTGTGGGCGGTGTTGTGAGCCTCGAAACGAGCATAAAAGTGATTAAGTTCGTCCGGTACAGAGGCGGCAATGTTCACAGTAGCTGGTTTATTCCCTCTGAAATCTGTGATGTTATTGATACCCTGCCACATGCTTCTTGCGTTGTTGGTTTTGAATTGTTCTTCAACTTTGTTTTTATATTGTCGTTTGGCAGCTTTGATTGATTTCCTGAGATCGTAACTGGCTTGTTTGTGATCGTCAGAGTTTCCGGATTTAAAGGCAGATGTCCGCGCTGACAAGGCTGCTCGAACATCGCTGTTAATCCACGGTTTTTGGTTGGGGTAGATGCGGATTGTTTTTGTCGGTACTACATCCTCTACACACTTCCTGATGAAACACGTTACAGTATCTGAGTACGCCTCTATGTCGTCATCAGACGCTGCCCGGAACATGTCCCAGTCCACGTGATCAAAACAGTCCTGTAGTATAGCGTCTGATTGGTCCGACCAGCATTGAATTGTCCTGAGGGCGGGT
The DNA here is from genome assembly GCF_936440315.1 of Barbus barbus. Lineage (NCBI taxonomy): Eukaryota > Metazoa > Chordata > Actinopteri > Cypriniformes > Cyprinidae > Barbus > Barbus barbus. The sequence continues at coordinate 10,955,489 of NC_136733.1, forward strand.
GCTTCTCGTTTCAGTTTTTGCCTATAAGCAGGCAGGAGCAGAACGGAAGTGTGATCCGATTTGCCGAAAGGTGGGCGGGGGAGCGATTTGTAGGCGTCCCGGAATGGAGAGTAGCAGTGGTCAAGTACACGATCACCACGCGTGTTGATGGTGATGTGTTGGAAGTATTTTGGAGCTATTGTTCTGAAGTTGGCTTTGTTGAAGTCCCCCGTAACAATAAACGCTGCGTCTGGGTACGCGGTTTCCTGCTCACTTATATTCCCGTACAGTTCCTTGAGTGCCTGGTCTGTGTTGGCTTGAGGGGGAATGTAAACAGCTGTGATTATGATCGCTGTAAATTCCCTCGGTAGCCAGAATGGTCGACACAGAAGCATATGAAATTCCAGATCAGGGGAGCAGGAGGATTTAATAGAGTGTAGGTTCCGTTCATCACACCACGAGTTGTTGATAAATAAACAGACGCCCCCACCTCTGCTTTTCCCTGTGAGCTCTTTCGTTCTGTCCGAGCGGTGCACGGAGAACCCCGTAAGCTCGATGGCTGAGTCTGGAACCACTGCAGACATCCAGGTTTCTGTGAGGCAAATAATGCAGCAGTCCCTTGTTTCCCGTTGGTATGAGATGCGTGCCCGCAGTTCACAGAGTTTGTTGTCCAGTGACTGAACGTTAGCCAGCAAAATAGTTGGGAGAGGAGGTCGGAGGGGACGGCGTCTGAGTCTGACAAGGACGCCGGCTCTCTTCCCCCTTTTCCGGCGGCGTTTCCTCGGTCGCGATCGTGCAGCCCAGACAAAGGGCTCTGATGCGGTGTCTGTAAACAAGGCGCCGGCGTTCAGGAACTCAAAGTCCGGTTTGCGTTGCGCGACGAAGGAACCAATATTTAAAAGCGTGTGTCTATCGTAGACAGTTATACTGACAACATCTAACACGTGAAACAACAAAATAACAAATAAAACATAAGAAACATAAGAAAAACTGCAGAGTTTTCTTGGAGCTCGCAACACGGCTGCCATGCTCGGCGCCATCTTGGTTTTTTGTCTTGTAAGTCGCAATGTTTTTGCACATCTTCGTCTCGTCTAATAGGTCCAACCGCTCGACCGATGATGCCATCACCACTGCCCTCCACCCAGCCCTAACACATCTGGAGAAAAAAAGACTCATATGTCAGGATGCTGTTCATAGACTTCAGTTCAGCATTCAACACAATCATCCCTCAACAGCTCACTCACAAACTGGCCCAGCTGGGGCTCAATACCTCTCTGTGCAACTGGCTGTTGGACTTCCTGACCGGGAGACCTCAAGCAGTACGGGTCGGCAGTAACACATCCAGCACCAGCACCATCACACTGAACACTGGGGCCCCCCAAGGATGTGTGCTGAGCCCCCTCCTCTTCACTCTGCTGACCCACGACTGCACACCATCACACAACTCCAACATTTTCATTAAGTTTGCGGATGACACGACTGTGGTGGGTCTCATCAGCAACAGAGATGAGACAAACTACAGGAGCGAGGTGAGCCGCCTGGCCGGGTGGTGCAGTGACAACAATCTCTCTCTGAATGTGAAGAAGACGAAGGAGATTGTTGTTGACTTCAGGAGAGTACACACTCAGCATGCCCCTCTGACCATCAACGGTGCGACTGTAGAGAGAGTGAGCAGCACCAAGTTCCTGGGTGTGCACATCACTGAGGACCTCTCCTGGACTAACAACACTGTAGCACTGGCCAAGAAAGCACAGCAGCGTCTTTACTTCCTCCGCAAACTCAGAAGAGCCAGAGCCCCGGCCCCCATCATGTGCACCTTCTACAGAGGCACCATCGAGAGCATCCTAACTAGCTGCATCACTGTGTGGTATGGCGCTTGCAACGCATCCTGCCGCAAGTCACTTCAACGCAGAGTGAGAGCAGCTGAGAAGATCGTTGGTGTCTCTCTCCCCTCCCTCCAGGACATCTACAGCACCCGTCTCACCCGCAGAGCCCTCCGCATTGCAGGTGATCCCACCCACCCGACACACAGCTTCTTCAGTCTGCTGCCATCAGGGAGGAGACTGCGGAGTCTCCAGGCGAGGACCAGCAGACTGAAGGACAGCTTCATACATCAGGCTGTCAGGAAGCTGAACTCCCTCCCGTCCTTGCCCCCCCTCCCCTCTTTCACCCCCATTTAACACAGCAACACACTAGGAACTCTGACTCTGTGACACCCCCCCCCCCCCCCCACCCCCACACCGACCAACAAACTGTGACCGGCACCTGTCACTTGTGCAGCATTGGCTGATCACTACCCATCCAACATTGACTGCAAGTTACCTCTTCGGATAGTCTGACAAAAATCTATCCGAACAGTCACTTCGACTTGTCACTTTAACAGACTGATAAACTCTTCTTGCACTACACTCATAACAAAACAAAACAAAACAAATCTGCACAGTTTTGTTTTTGAACATTCAACTGGTTTGTGCCTTATGCACTTTATCTCTCGTTTTTTTTATTTTCTACAATGTCCTCAGACTGATAAGCTCTTTTGCACTACAAATATATCTACACAGTGTTGTTTTTATTTAACTGGTTTTGCACTCTATCTGCCATGCGCCTTATGCCACTTTATCGATCTAATTCTTATTTTTTTCTACAATATCCTCATTTGTATAGTTGTATGTACATATGTTTAAACTGTATTTATCTGTATCTGAACGTGTTTAATGTTAACTGTATGCACCAAGGGTCTGAGAGTAATGCAATTTCAATTCTCTGTATGTATGTGCTGTACATGTGGAAGAATTGACAATAAAGCTGACTTGACTTGATTGTTTTTTACCGCAAATTAATTGTTTGATAAGGTTTGACCCCAACTTCTTGCCGTCATCGCAGCGCGGATGAGTATCCTGGGGTCGACAATATAATTGGCCCGGTGGCCCGGACGTGCTTTTAAAACCGTCAGGGCCACCAGATCGCTCCAACCACTAGCCCGGTGGGGCCAGTAAAAATAATGCCTCGATTAAAAAAAAGTCTAATTTCACATTAATTACCTGTGGTTCTGTGTTTTGATTTCTGTTAAATAGTCTCGGTAACCACCGCTAACACGTTACGTGATCCCGACAGTTACAGATGCAGCGGTGTATGCGCTCCGTGACGTCTGCACCGCCTTGCTCGCTCCCGCGGTTACGCGCGCAAACTGCAGACTGCTGCTCAGCACCTACCTACTATTAAGCTAGGCTACATGTTTCTTAAACCCCCATCACCCGGCCAAACGCCGGGTAAAAAAGAGAAGGCAAGGAAGAGAAAATCACCAGAGGAATTGAGGGAAAGCGAAAGGGAATACGAAAAGAAAAGGCAGAGAAAGTTTCAGCCCCAGTGGCGAGACCGCTGGAATTGGCTGGGCTTAGGGGTGTGCGATGTGACGATTCTTGATCGTGGACGATACAAATGTCTCCACAATCTGCTTTAGAAGAAATATGGTAGTATCGTGCTACAGCACACATTATATCAAATACAGTTCTGGTCTCCGTCTCTATATACTGTACAACACGACATACAGCAGTAGAGTTACTCTGACAGGACACTGCACTTATTCGCGATCGCAAAAGTACATTATTTGCACACAAGCCTTACTGGTTAAATTTTTAATTCGCGCGCTGGTCTGACGTGCGCTTGTTCTGAGCGGATACACCTGAAGCACGGACACTAAAACGCCTGTCTAACAGCGCCTGATTACTCAACTAACTTATCTTTTGCGCTAATACTGTCAAAACACACAAGGTTTACATACAGACTGAGTTGGTTATCTCTAAAATGAAAGTAAATAGTTAAGAGAGAAACGGATGCGTGCCTGTATATTAGATGCGTGCAGCTCTTAAAGGGACAGGACACTAAACATGCTGTCGACTGTCATTAAAGGGATAGTTCACCCTAAAATTTAATTTCTGTCATTATTTACTCACTCACATGTTGTCCCAAACCTCTATTAATTTCTTGTGCTGAACCCAAAAGAAGATATTTTGAAGAATGAGGGTAACCAAACAGTTGCTGGTCCACATTGACTTTGATAGAAAGAACAATCCTGTGGAAGTCGACCAGCAACTGATTGGTTTTCCACCTTCTTCAAAATAGCATTTATGTTCAGCAGAAGAAAGAAACTCATTCAGGTTTAAAACAACTTTTGAGAAAATTATGGTATAAAAATAAAACATCATGACAGAATTGACAGAATATTTATTTTTGGGGGAACTATTCATTTAACGTTAACAAAACAACAAAACACAGAGAAAAATCACTCACTATTCTTGACTGAAAAACTTTAATACAGTTGCTTTAGGATTCAGTCTATCTAGTGTTTTATTTTTATATTTGTTCATTCAATTTCATTGAATGCTCTGCTAAATACACCTATTGTACCTGAAAATAAAGCAGTTTGTTTTATTTGTATATTATGTGTATTTGTAATGTGTATCTTTGTTCTTATTTTTTAATAAGAAAAAGAGAATGATGACAAAGATTTTTATCTTCGCCCACTTTGGCCTCTTTTTTTTTTTTTTTTTTTTTTTTGTTACCTTGAAAGGCTTTGTCTTTCTAGTTTGGCTGTAATGCTCAGACAACTTGTAAAACCAACATGACAAAGAATCGTGATAAAATCGTGAATCGTGATATTTCAAAAAAAAAAAAAAAAACCGTGATATGATATTTTTCCCATATCGCCCACCCCTAGCTGGGCTACGATCAAGAAAAAAAAAGAGGTTTACTGTGAGCTCTGCAGATCAATGCCCACATATGCAGACAAGTAAGTTAGAGAAAAGTTAACGTGTATGAAACCTATGGTATGAACATAATATAATGAATTGCTGTGTGACTACGGAGAATGAATCCTATGCAATAGGTTTATTTGCACTTGTTTCATGTTTTTGCACAGTTTTGCTGCACTTTGCACTAAACCTACCTTAAAAAAAAAAAATGTTATTCATGTTGTTCAAGCAAACTGTTCTTTTTCGTGATTATTGGGATCAATACCCGACGCGTTGACCTGGGCCAGTGAACTTCAAAAGACACTGGCCCAGAGGGCCAGTGGCAAATTTCCCTTATTGTCTACCCCTATCATTGTGTGTTAAGGGTAGAGCAAACCAGTTGCCAGGGTCGCGGTCTTCCCACACAATTGGGCTATTTTGAAAATAATCTGGCAACTTAAGAACGGAGAGGCGGTTGTAACATCTCAACGTAAGTTTCAGCCAGAGCATTCATGTTAAGGCTTTTACACAGCAGAAGTAAACATGACAACAGCCACTATAGATTATATAAAAAAATAAACACACGATTATGACAGGATATGGTTTGTATGTGATTTTCTTGAGATTTGGATATTTTCATAAAAATTTTGTACATATGTACATCTGAAATGCTAATTTGTACAGTGATAAAAGGCTATAAATAGCATATTTTAAAAACAGTAAACGACCAAATTCCACATGTGATCACAAAAGGAAGTTATTACAAACACTCGATGGTGGTTTAAAGTGAGTTTTGAGTAAAAGTGCACTATTAATCTCATAAATTGTCTTATGTAGCATGATGCTAATATTAGCTCTAATGCAGCTGTAGAACAGGTCCAATTCTTCTTTATAATGCATTTTGTCATAATACTTCACGTAAGGTCGCAAGAAAATGTTTTTTGTTTTGTTTATTTATAAATACTTTTGATAATAATTAAATGTATACTGGTATTGTGGCTTGGTAAACGTTTTATTGCCAATATAAAGGCTGATAATGGCTGAATAAAAACAAAAGAATAATGATAAAGAATAATAAGGATTATGTCTCATAAATTACCTGGCAGAGGTGTGAAAGGTTCTGTTTCAAGCTATTTTGAATAGTTTGTCACCAGGCTGTTTTGGGGCACCATTGACTTCCATAGTAGGAAAAAAATATATATTATGGAAGACAATGGTGCCCCAGAACTGCTCTATTTCCCACATTCTTCAGAATATCTTCCTTTGTGTTCAGCAGAAGTCTTTCATACAGGTTAGGAACTACTTGAGGGTGAGTAAATGATGACAGAATTTTCATTTTTGGGTGAACTATCCCTTTAAATAACTTCCGTACACAAAAGCCCCGAGCCATGATTTTTGCTCCACACATGTGTATCAGTGTTCTCTTTGATTGTGGGAAAGTTGAAATGTGTGAGTCTTTCCACTCCGAAGATAACAAAAGTTATTTTTTTTTTTTTCCAAGGTGAGATTTTCATTTCACAATGAATAGCTTAGTGTTCTTTTATGATCGTTAAACTTCACATATATCATTGCAAAGGTTACTCTGTGCTCTAAAAATAGACATATTTTATGACATTGTGCCATGCAAGGTCTTTTCATAATCTAGAGAAAGGTGCGAGCATGTCAGTGGGGTATGGTTGAGAGACAGTGCATCAACTGTTCCCGGATTGGTGTCCTATTGCTTCACATGCTGTTTAGTTGTACAGTGTTAGAATAATAGGATAAATGTCACACTTTGATGCAAATTCTGATGCAAATTCTGTAAAAAAAATATATATATATTTGTGATATTTCAACTGTCCATTATTAATGGACATTTTCTAACATGAATGTTAAAAGGATTACATATAATTTTAAGAAATATACAAGGTGGTAAAGTGGGTACAGTTGAGACAGCTATGTACTGTATACAGTAACAGTTCAATCACAGAAAATAAAATGCATACAGAGGCTGTGTGTGTTTGTGTACTGGTACCTACATTATGGGGAACAAATGTCCACACAAGTATAGTAATACCAGTAAATTCTAACTAGAGGTGTGCGATATGACGATTTTTGATTGTGGACGATAAAAATGTCTCCACGATCTCCACGATTTTTGAAGAAATATCGTAGTATCGTGCTACAGCGCAATTATGTCAAATAGCTACAGTTCAGGCGCCGCCGTCATGTTCTGTACAACACGACATACAGCAGTAGAGTTACTCTGGCAGGACATTGCACTTATTCGCGATCGCAAAAGTACATTATTTGCACAAGCCTTGCTGGTTAAATGTTTAATTCGTGTGCTGGTCTGACGTGCGCTTTTTCTGAGCGCATACACCAGAAGCGCGCGCACTAAAAAGCCTGTCTAACAGCACATGATTACTTTTGCGCTAATACTGTCAAAACACACAAGGTTTACATGCAGACTCAGTTGGTTATCTCTAAAATGAAAGTAAATAGATAAGAGAGAAAAGGATGCATGCCTGTATATTAGATGCGTGCAGGTCTTAAATGGACAGGACGCTAAACATGCTGTCGACTGTCATTAAAGGGAGAGTTCACCCTAAAATTAAATTTTTGTCATTATTCACTCACTCGCATGTTGTCCCAAACCTCTATTAATTTATTGTGCTGAACCCAAAATAAGATATTTTGAAGAATGAGGGTAACCAAACAGTTGCTGGTCCACATTGAATTTGATAGTAGGAAAGAAAAATCCTGGAAGCCACTGTGGACCAGCAACTGTTTGGTTTTCCACCTTTTTCAAAATAGCATTTATGTTCAGCAGAAGAAGGAAACTCATTCAGGTTTAAAACAACTTTTGTGTAAATGATGGAATAAAAATAAAACATTGACAGAATTAACAGACAGATGACAGAATATTTATTTTTGGGGGAACTATTCATTTAACGTTAACAAAACAACAAAACGCAAAGAGAAAAATCACTCACTATTCTTGACTGAAAAACTTTAATACAGTTGCTTTAGGAATCAGTCTGTGTAGTGTTTTATTTTTATATTTGTTCATTCAATCTCATTGAATGCTCCTGCTAAATACACCTATTGTACCTGAAAATAAAGCACTGTTTGCTTTATTTGTATATTATGTGTATTTGTAATGTGTATCTTTGTTCTTATTTTTTTAATAAGAAAGATAAAATAATGACAAAGATACATTTTTATCTTCGCCCACTTTGGCCTAAATTTTTTTTTTATTTTGTTACCTTGAAAGGCTTTGTCTTTCTAGTTTGGCTGTAATGCTCAGACAACTTGTAAAACCAAAATAGTAAAACCAACATGACAAAGAATTGTGATAAAATCGTGATATTTCTAAAAAAACAACAACAGCAACAAAAATCATGATATGATATTTTTTCCATATCGCCCACCCTTAATTCTAACCTTATGGGGATATTTTTAGGTCCCCATGATGAAACAAGCTTATAAATCATACAGAATGATTGAAAATATAAAAAATGCGGAACGTTTCGAGTAGGTTTAGGGATAGGGTTATAGAATATACGTGCATGTATATTGTTATTTTTACTGTTATGTTTACATTTGTACTGTTTGCCATATATTTTCTAGTGTTAAATATTTGTTCCAATTTTGTTTAACTGAATCTGAATTAAATAAAGCAAATAAATACATTTATTTTTAAACTGTAATTATTTAAAACTGTAATTTTGTAATTTATTTCATTTGCTATAAATGGTTAGCCAGCTTTAGAGCATGCTATAGAGAATGGGTGTCTCAACACAAAAATGCACCTCATGTTTATGAGCTAATTGTGAAAAATATAAACTACTTATGGCTATTATCAATTTATGATATTTTAGTACACAAGCAAAATAAATATGTGAAAAATCACTTCAGCATCTAGTTTTTGTGTAGTGATTAAAAAAAACAGAAAGTGTCTCTACTGTACTCAGTCTACCCTACATGTTTGTTTTATAACAATTTCTGTGTAAAATCCTTTTTAAACCAATCCCAATTTGTCCGTTAGGGGATTAAGAAAAAAAGGTGTCTAAAACTGAAAAAGACTGAAAATAATAAAATGTCTTTAATGCCTGAGATGGGAAAATATGATTTTGTTTTGGAGATTTGATGTGCCTAATGATGTGGGTTATTTAGAAGTTGAATCACATGTAGTTGAAAAAAAAAAAAAAGATTATTCCAAGTTGAAATGTTACCAGATCCCTGCAGGAATGATTTAGAACACCCAACAAATCACTTAGCAAAACATGTTAGCAATCATGCTGCAATATTTGAATAGTCCACCTTAGCAACTGTGTAGCAAATCCTGGTGACTTCTACATGGATGAACTAACATTTTCTGTTGCCAACAAAATCCTTCATTCAAAGAGAAACAAAATCAGCATTGACTATGACACCACTATAAGATCTATATTATATCTAAAATCACCACGATCCTGTTTAGACCATATTCTAGTATGGATTAAAGAAAAGGTTGATAATTAAAACTTTAGCACATGCCATATGGAAAGCGATTTAGGAGATTATTGCTATTAAAAAAGCAACAGCATTCACATTATACGAACACATTCTTCGGATAACAGATTTCTAATATAACCAGCTGAGGTTCAAGGAAATATTTAGCGGTATGTATCAGTGTGATTCAATTGACTGGAGGCTTGAGGGACACTATGCTGTCTTTAATGAAGATGCAGGCTATAACAACCCTGCAGTATCACCAACACGCGCAAGGTCATCACTGACATCAAACGGTGTCGTGTCTTGTTCTTGAATTTAAACGTTTGTGAGACTAGAGAAAGGCGCGGTTTAAAAACTACAGTTCACTTAGGCTAATTGTCGTTGCTAGGTAAAATAAACTGAAATTGCGTAAATAATATTTTGCTGCTTGTACATCGAATCCGCTGTGAAGATTCAGGCGCTGCCGCTCTCGCGCGACACTCACGACGTGAGACGTAGGCTACATCTGTTTTCTTCCTGGATACTCCAAGATGATGAAATCGACATCTGCAAGTTATGCTGCTGTCGTGCAGAACTGAATTTGTTGTAAAACACCATCGAGACGATAACTTGAGTAGTTCCGGTTTCAGCCTATATTTTAATACCACAAACGGACTATCCTTCTTTCATCATGCTAGATGAGCGAATCATTTGGAGGAACTTTCTCACGCCTACACCCGACGATTTGTCTAGACTTTTGCAAAATGGATCAACCGAGGAACTGATTTGGACCACCACCATGGCGCACGTAGGACGTCCGGACCCCAGATTGCCGAGTTTATCCACATATCTTGGACTTTTTGTGTGTTTGCTGCTGCTTCTTCTGGCCCTAATGATTGTGATGCTTTACCGGATGAAACACACTATCGCTCCGTTACCGTCAGACGTGGAGAGCGCGGTGCAAACAGAGATGTTTCCTGAGGTAGAGTTACGCGCTGTCTGATGATGTGGAACCAGACGCCTTTTTTTTAATAATAATAATAGATAATGTAACTGTTGACTGCTGGCACCGGTTAGGCTACACAGATTTCGACATATAGCCTACAAATAAAAAAAGAAAAGAAAAAGTAATGACCTAGCTGTTAAATAGTTTTAATCGCGGCATATTATTACCTATCTCACGAAGACCATTTGATTAATGAGAACCAATGAGCTAATGAGATGTTTATGACGTAGGCCTACACATGGTTTTGATAGTAAAGGTATATTATTATTATATCATAGGCTACTTTGCATTGATATTTTGTAGCTTTCAACGTTTAATATTCTAACTTTGTGTTTACAAAAATAATAATAATAAAACAAAAAGATCTGGGTGACAAACCAAATAATACAATTGTGATTAATGTCTAAAAATTAAAATAAGAAGAAAAATAAGAATGCGTTGTTGTGTTCGAAATCACTTACTGTCTGAGCAGTTGCTGCTAGTAACTATGTCCAAATTCCATGAAGCCACGGGAGAAGATTTGTTAATGACAGTGAAGTGCTGGTAGGTCACATCATGACAATGACAATATAGCGAATATTTTACGTCTGGATTAAATTCATACTACACTCATACTATATAAAACTGTTTTAATGGTCGAAAGTAATTACTTATTCAAAAGAAGTTCCTACTCAAAGAGCATGCAATTTCGGATGCAGCCTTACTATGAATGTGCAGTACAGTAGGCTACATGTGTAGTACAAACGCAATCCAGATGTAATACATGTTAGCTATTGTCATGTGACCTATGGCATCAGTTGCAACTCCTACATGCCTCTCCTGTTGCCTCGTGGGATAGTAAAGTGTTCATCAAATGTATATTTAAGAATATGGTCAAAAGTAGTTGGTCATCTGCTTTTTTTTTTTTTTTTTGGAATACTATCTATTAGAAATATTACTCTTTTGACATATATAATAGAGAAGTAGGCATATTTGGGTGCAGCATGTGATTTATTTGTTTTCCCTCCCAAACCAGTTAAGCACAAACTTCACCCTGTAGACAATTGTATTGGTCAACTTAATCATGCCATTAAAAAAAAAAAAAAACCTAATGTCTATTATTATCTATCAGGATGTGCTAATGATGCTATACTAAGTTTCTTTGAAGAAAATGTTTAGACAATATGACCTGCTGAACAGACTACAGACCTATACAAAATTGCTGAAATAGAACATTATTTATAATATTTGAAAAGGGCATTATTAGATATTAATTATATTAGATAATTTAATTTATTGAATCAAATACCAACCCAGTAATACACAATTTGCAAGTGTGAAATGTAAAGATTTTTTATTGTTTCAGTTTTATACATTCCTATAATATCTTGAAAAATCTCACAAAGTAGTATGCAAATTGAATGGGGAGAAACTGGATATGCTCCGAAAAAAAAATCTAGACTGTCAAACTAGTGCCCATCCAAAGACATATGTGACCCTGGACCACAAAACCAGTCTTAAGTGTCAATTTTTCGAAATTGAGATTTAAACATCAACTGAAAGCTGAATAAATAAGCTTTCCATTGATGTATAAACCATACAGGACAGGATAGGACAATATTAGGCCGAGATACAACTATTTGAAAATCTGGAATCTGAGGGTGCAAAAAAATCTAAATATTGAGAAAATCGCCTTTAAATTTGTCCAAATGAATTTCTTAGCAATGCATATTACTAATCAAAAATGAAGTTTTGCTATATTTACGATAAGAAATTTACAAAATATCTTCATGGAACATGATCTTTACTTAATATCCTAATGATTTATGGCATAAAAGAAAAATCGATAATTTTGACCCACACAATGTATTTTTGGCTTTTGCTACAAATATACCCCAGTGACTTAAGACTGGTTTTGTGGTCCAGGGTCACATATGCTGATGGGCAGGACAGAAGAGGTAAATGAGCACAAATGTCCTCTGCAAACAAACGAAGTAATGCTCATTATTGGCTGATCTCCTGGGGCATTTGTGGTCAAATATCGAGTCAATACTTTATTAGTTGATTTTATGCTAATATGAGATGACAATTGCAGCGTCTCTGTTCAATTTAAGGATACATTGGGCAGGGACATTAGTCTAAAGTAATTTTGAGAATCTGAACAGTATCCTGAATATTTACAAGGAACCACTCATTGTGTGTTTAAACACAAGGGGCTAGTTCAGACATTATTTCGAGCACAATTGTGGTTATTTGCTTTTTTAAATTATTTTATATTAAACTCTCAATGCAACAGAAAACTCTATCTTTTCTACAGAACACTCCCCCCCCCCCCCCCCCCCCTAATTGATTAAGCATTCTTTCATTCATTAAAACATTAATACATGAATCTGGTTTTAAATAAAATTATATTTATCAGTATGAATCAAGTCAACCTAGCTACAATGGGTTCTATAAGTGAAAATTACTTTAAGGGTCAGATCAGAAAACAATTTTACATTGTGACATTTTCTGAATTTTAAGCATTAAACCAATCACTAATATATAAGGGTTGAAGCAAATAGTGCAAAAATTATACTCAGTTTATTATCCTACACAAGCATGCAAATGCTGACAGCCATTAGGAACACAGGTGTACTCCTGTATCATATTGAATCACCCTGTGTCTTATGTGCTAATGAAATGCTTAATTAAGGTGAGCCTGTTTGAAATTAATATTCAAACAACGGTGTTGTAATAGGAGAGTGGGTGGCATGTTTGTGGGGTATAAGTGCTTCTGAGCTAATGGAACTGCCCTTTCTGTTCTCTAGAGCATGAAACATAATTGATTGAGAGTGTGCCTGGTTTAGCATCCCTCTTTTTTCTCTTTTCTCAGGGTGGGAGCGAAGTATCCATCTATTCTGCTGACTGATCTCGTCCAGCACTCATTTGCCACTAACGTGTGTAAGGCGTGCATTTTGTGTGTTTGACAGAATATTTGATTGCAAAACAAATGTAAATATACTGGAGTATATTAATTTACAGTCATGGCCAAAAATATTGGCACCCTTGGTAAATATGATCAAAGAAGGCTGTCAAAATGAATCTGCATTGTAAATCCTTTTGATCTTTTATTTTAAAAAATTCACAAAAATCTAACCTTTCGTTCGATAATAATTTAAAATGGAGGAAAATATCATTATGAAGTAAATGTTTTTTTCTCAAATATACGTTGGACACAATTATTGGCACCCCTAGAAATTCTTATGAGTAAAATATCTCTGAAGTATATTCCCATTCATATTTGTAATTTTGAGCACTCCAGGGTGATTATGAACATGAAATTATCCAACCATAGCTTCCTGTTTCACAGAAATATAAATAGGAGGGAAAACAAAATCCAAATTCCCTTAATCATCCATCACAATGAGAAAAAACAAAGAATATAGGGTAAATGTACCTATTAAGATCACGTACCCACCACGTGAACACTTCCATTTTTGAGATCAGATTATAAAAACAAAAAATTATTTATTATCGGTGATGATACAGTGGCAAAAACAGCCACAACCTATCACCACCTGGACGACGACCGCGTGGTCGCCCAAAGAAGCGGTGGCTCGATAATCTAGCGGAGGACATGCACTTAGTTAATATCACCCCTGATGATGCCCTGGACCGAGCTAAGTGGCAAAAGGCGTGCAAGCAAGCGGACCCTGCGCAAATGCAGGATACACGCTAGGATGAAGAAGAAGCACAGATGCTACAGAACACAGTTATCTGACTAGCTGTATAAGATTGTGTGCTACGCTAACATATTACTTCACAGGCATTACTGGCTTGTACTTTTACATCCATAATATTATAATTGACAGTTTATTGCTGGTCTGTCGTTTTACAGTGCTGTAATTTTTAAAGATTTCATATTATTGCAAGGTGAGCTTAAAGGGTACACTACTATGAAAATCACACAGCTTCAGTATGACATCAATAAGAAAAAGTATAATTTCATAGATATTGTTAATAATAGTTGTTCATATTAAAATATGTATGAACTTAATACATGACCTAGACTATTTATTTAGCAAAATCCTGTCATTTTAATAAATATTACATGAAATATATAAAAAATTGTTACTGCTCCAGTTAAGCTCAGTGTGCAGAGCTTAACTTAAGCTCTTCCACATTGAACGTCTATATAAATACTTCATAAACAGACTTTACATATAAACTGATGGTTGTCACTTTAAGTTAAGTTAATCGATTTTCTATGGAATCAGTCAACCGAAATCTGCAGACTGGCTCTGATTTTTGGCAACTAGCATCAACTTCTCCAGACTGTAAATCTGTGGAAAATCGGGGGAAATAGCTTGTAGTGTATTCCAGTTTTAAGAGACTTTAGATAAGTTAACAACCATTTAAAAAGAGATTTCATAATGAGGCTAGTTTCCGTGTTTATCTCCATGAATTAAATGTTTTATTGGTTTGTTTTATTTGATTTTTGAATGTGTTACTTAGCTGAAAGTGGACTAGTATAGGCTAGATGTTGATATGTGCTTATGACACTTCATTAGGAATATATAACTGATCGACTTGAATGTCTTGTTGCTTGATTTTAGTGTTCTGTTTTTTTGTGATTGATTTTGTACCTTCAAAAAATATATATTTTTATAATTATTCTTTAAAATTTTTCCTTAATTTTTTTTTTTTTTTATAAAACATGATGTGAGCTTAATGGGAACAGGGGTGTGCTTAAAGGGTACAAAAATGTACCCATTAAGCACAGCCAGACTTTTTTAATTTAATGATGCATATCTTAATTGAAATGCATCTGTCATTTAAAATAAAATTAAATATTTTTGTGTGAGCGATTAATATTTTAACAATTTTAGTACTGAAACCAATATCTTGTGCACTAAAAATGCCTCGATGTAGATTTTGGTGAACTTAGGCCGTGTTCACACTTGGCGTCTTTTTCGAAGCTGCCGGCGTCTGTTTTACATTATAATCCTATGGAGTAAACCGTGTTTTCAAAAAAGTCCTGAGCGCTTTTTAAAACGCCACCGCTGGCGTCTTTTTCTGCAGCTCAGAGCGTTTTTTCGAGTTGAAAAAAGTTAAACTTTTCTGAAAAAAACGCCCTACGTCAAGCGCCTTTTTGACAGCTGACCAATGACAAGCGAGTAGTGAGATCTGTCGTTTCCATAACAACAAGAAGATATATAGAATATACCGCAAACCGTGCATCATCCAACCGGAGCTCCTGGACTAAATTGTTGTAAGCACCATATTGGTTCCTTCCCTGTATAATGTCGTGCACCCACAAACGTCGTTGTGAATCGTCATTTTCTTTCCCGTTAACTTCAAAAGCCAACGCAAGAGCCAACTTTTTACTCTTTCTTGACATTTCTGCAGTACACAGTGCTAGGCTACTGTTGCAGCTGTTGCTATGGCAACAAAAGACGCTCTCGGCTGCTATTTGTAACAGACGCTGCCAGCTTTGTTTTTCATTAAAAAAACGCTCTTGTCAACTTTTTCTAGTCAAAAAAGACGCCAAGTGTGAACACGGCCTTAATTGGTACGTTTACCCTATTTCTGATGTGCAGCAAAAGATAATTGAGCTTCACAATTTAGTGAAGTGGCTTTAAGAAAAGAGCTAGAGCAGAGAAAATTCACATTTCCACCATCAGGGCAATAATTAAGAATTTCCAATCAACAGAAAATGTTACGAAACTGCCTGGAAGAGGACGTGTGTCCATATTGTCCTAATGCATAGTGAGAAGGAGAGTTTGAGGACCACAGGACCTCCACAGAACTCTCCAAGGACCACAGCTGGACATCTTGTTTAGACACATGGCATCATGGATTCTATCAAATACCAACAGATAAAAAAAATCAATAAGTGACTGACTTTGTTAGAAATCTTATAATGGGCCATGTTTGGATCTTCCAACTTTACAATAATCCAAACATAAACTTTAAAAACAACACAAAAATGGGTCACTGAGCACAAAACCAAGCTTCTGCTATGGCCATTCCAGTCCTCTGACCTGAACCCTATAGAAAATGAGTGAGGTGAACTGAAGAGAAGAAGCACCAACATGGAAGCTGGGAATCTAAAGGGTCTGGAGTGATTCTGGATGAAGGAATGGTCTCTGATCTCTCATCAGGCATTATAAGAGATAATTTAGAACTGTTAAACTGGCAAATGGAGGTTTCAAAAAATATTGAATAAAAGGTTGCCGTGAATTGTGGCCGATGTGCATTAGAGAAAAACATCTATTTCAAAATGATATTTGCCCCCATTTTAAATTCTATTATCCAATGAAAGGTTAGATTTAAAAAAAAAAAATTAAATAAAAGATCAAAAGTATTAACAATGCAGATCATTTTCACAGTCGTCTTTGATCATATTTACCAAGGGTGCCGATATTTTTGGCCATTACTCTATATCAAATGTAATATTGCAATTCCCTACTATTTGTCCAGTTCTGAGTGGAGAATGTGAATATGAGTGTGTATATGGGTGAATTAATGAAGAAGGAAAAAAAAAAAACTTTCTGGGTCATATTTCCAAAAAAAAACAAAAAAACATCTGGGTTGTATTTCATCCCATAATGAAAAAAAGAAAATAAATTATATTTTGCATAAACAAAATTAAGCTGACCATCATATGCTGATGTAACTTTAAATGTCAAGTCACCTTTATTTATATAACGCTTTTAACAATGTAAATTGTATCAAAGCAACTGCACAATATCAGAAAAAGAAAATAGTGTGTCAATAATGTAAAATGAAAAGATTAAAAAAGATTTTCAGTTAAAGGCATTTCATTATTGAATTCAGTGATGTCACCATCCAGCTCAGTTCAGTTTAAATAGCGTCTTTGCAATCAGCTCGACGATTTCGCTGGAAATGAAGGGTCCCCAACTAAGCAAGCCAGAGGCGACAGCGGCAAGGAACCAAAACTCCATCGGTGACTGAATGGAGAAAAAAAACCTTGGGAGAACCCAGGCTCAGTCGGGGGGCCAGTTCTCCTCTGGCCAAACGAACCAGCAGTTCAATTCCAACTGCAGAAAAGTCAGATTGTAAGGGCTCAACTGGTTTCAGTGGTCTTTTCCCGATGGCTGTCTAAGTAGCGGGGTCCTCACTAAGGATCTGTCTCTGGCGCTCATCTCGGTGTCCTGGTCTCCGCTGACGTTCAGGGCTGTAGAGGTCGTCTCTGGGTGCTGATCCACCATCTGATCTGGATACCGACTGGATCTGGTGACTGCAGTGACCATCTGGGCTGGATACGGACCAGGGCCACATACAACATCTCCCGGCGCCGATCCACCATCTGATCCGGACACGGACTGAGAAACAGAATAGAAACAGTCAAATATTAGCGTAGATGCCATTCTTCTTATGATGTAACGAGTACATCATGTGTTATGGGGAGTGTTCCCGGTTCCGGTTGATCTAATTAATGCAGCCTAACAATCCTTTAACGGATTTGAATAATAGAAGTGTATTAGTGTGTTATGTGTGAGCCAGGTTAAAGAAATGTGTCTTTAATCTAGATTTAAACTGACAAGAGTGTGTCTGCCTCCCGAACAGTCTTAGGTAGATTTTTCCAGATTTTGGGTGCTAAATAGGAAAAGGATCTGCCGCCCGCAGTCGATTTTGATTGATTGATTGATTTTAATTATCAAATGGCCAGAGTTTTGAGAACGCAGCAGACGTGGAGGACTATAATGTGATAAGAGCTCGCTCAAGTACTGAGGAGCTAAGCCATTCAGGGATTTATAAGTAATTAACAAGATTTTAAAATCTATACAATGTTTGTTGTCATTTACGGTTACATTTTTAAAAATAAAGCTATAAAGGAAACAAATAAAATTAAGAGTGTCACAAAACGAAAGTGGCCTATACTTCTCACACCTTTTTTTTTCTTTTGTTAATCTGTTAATTAAGAGAAATATATTTTGTGTAGCTCTATTTATTCCTTTTATAATTTCTGTTTTTCTCCATTCACAGAAGCGCTGCAGGTGTGTGATACGATGATGTGTGATTCCTCACGGTCTGTTGTTAATGCTGCTATTTGGGCATATAAAGCTAAAGCCCTGAAAGGAAGAGGAAAAAAAAAGTTTGTTTGTCGGTTTAGGAAATTAATCTAAATGAACAAAATGCTGTCATTATACAATTCTCCGAAATTCTCTATGCTGCACGCAAGTTCAGGATAACTCAAAAACCTGCGTACACAAGCTCAGACCTGACGTGAGATTTGATCGTAGCCACCGCTCCTCCATTTATCCATATTGATAAATTCCAAGTTTTGCGTAGAAACGATCGTATGCCCAATTTTCGGTCGTATGTTCGTTTCGTAAATGAGGCCAATTGACTCTATTGTGAAAAAGGCCCAGCAGAGGTTGCACTTCCTTCGCCAGCTGAGTAAGTTCAACCTGCCACAGGAGCTGCTGAAACAGTTCTACTCTGCCATCATTGAATCCGTCTTCTGCACTTCCATTAACTGTCTGGTTCAGCTAACAAATCTGACCTCAGAAGACTACAGAGGGTAGTCCGGACTGCTGAGCGAATCATTGGTACAACCCTCCCCAGTCTCCAACAACTGTACTCATCCAGAGTGAGCAAAAGGGCTGGTAAAATCACTCTGGACCCCTCACATCCAGCACACTCCCTCTTTGAACTGTTGCTGTCTGGTCGACGCTATAGTATGGGTTGCACCGACTAATCGACTAGTCGACTTCAGTGCTCTGCCTTTAAGCTAGTTAAGCTAGTCGCTGGTCCTATAGAGGGCGCAACAGGATAAGAAATCCACATTTATGCTCTGTTTCCAAACAGTTAAAATTACAAATTAATTAATACTATGAAAGCGCTCCACAAGACGTGTGATTATATTACTGGATGCTCGAAATTGAATGGGAGAATGCACGTTTTAAACAGCTTATTGTACGGGTAAGTTAATCGCCGTTCTAATCTATTGCACTGCTGCACTGTAAAGCACACACATAGGCTACAGACAGTGTAGACCTAATGTATTGTCAACACTGTTTTGCGATTTCTAAAATAAATTGCTTAGAAACTGAAAAGTTCAAGCATATGTTTCTTAATAACTAAATCCCACAGCTTCACTACTAGTAGAGAGATGCTGCCAGGTAGAATTAATTCACACACGCAATCGCTCTCACTAATGCATTTATTCATATGAATGTAATCTTTACTGTGCTACTTATCTGTATCTGATTTAGAACAAGCAAAAATCTGTGAGAAATATAACGACCCAAAGACGAAAGAACTAATAAAAATAAGATGTTATAGGAGCAATAGTCATGTGGGCAGTGCTGTGTCACATGCCATAGCTATGCACAAGGTGTTTATCACAGCTCCAGACTTATTTGTTCATTAATGACGTCATCAGCGACTAGTCGACTTTGACTCGACTTTCATCACATAAAAGTCGACTTTAAAAAAATCAGAAGTTGCTCAACCCCTACGCTATAGAGCTCTGAGCACCAGAAAAACCAGACATAGGAACAGTTTCTTCCCTTAGGCAATCCATCTCATGAGCATTTTTACTCTTAACAATAAACATGAAATACATAACACTATCATACTTTTTTTTTTTTTTTTTTAACAAACAAATTTGCACCCAACATACCTGTACATACTGAATTGTCTATTTTGTATATTGTGTTAGTGCTATTTTGCATATTGTCTTATTTCCATATTTGTACATTGTTTTTTTTATTATCTGTGTCCTGTCATGTTGCTGTCATTCTGTTGCACTGTGGAGCTACTGTCACTAAAACAAATTCCTCGTATGTGCAAACATACTTGGTAATAAAGCTAATTCTGATTCTGATATAACATTCCAACCACAACAGTACATCAGAGACAAATCTAAAAGACACTTGTTTTCTAATGCTTAAGTCAGCATTGTTTAAACTGTTTAGTCTTATATTTGAATGCTGAAGAGTATGAGCATCAGATGTTTTCATCTGTGACAACCGATCATATTTTCATTAATAGATTGAGAATCGTTTAATCTTACTTAGAAGAAAATTGACCAATATTTAAAATCTCTCAATCGAACATTATCGACCAATAAGTCAATTAATTGTATTTGAAAACTCAGATGTATGACAACAATATAAATATAGTGTAGCTAGATATAAATCCGGAAGAGAATTTGTACTTACATATTGTGATACTGCCCAGTCCTAAAACTTGCTCTGTGAAAAAACACTAAGTCATAGACACAACAGTACTGTCACAGTTCACAAAGAGTCAAGGAAGCACGAAACAAAGAGACGAGGAATTCACAAAACTAGAGTCTTTAATATCCAACAGGGTGACATAGAGCACAGGGAGGGAAGACATTCAAGAGCCGACAAACACTAACTGAATGGACAAGACCTTAAATACACAGGATAATCAGGGAGGAAGACGAGACACACCTGGAATCAAATCAACAATCAACGTGAGGGAGAAATTGGGTCACAGGGAACACAAGGGAAGCAAAAACACAACAAAACAGTCCAGGGGCGTGACAAGTATGTTTTTCTGGAAAACTGCTTTGAAATGATGAGTTCTGGTAAAAGTGCCATATAAATAAATTAGAAAATTTAACATTTTAAACATTACAAATAGTTAGTTAATGGCCGGGCATACACTGCACGATTTTAGCCCCAACAGTTTTGTGGAAATTGCAGACAAATGCCTGAAATCCGAAGCAATTTGGTGCTTGTTAACGTTAGTGACAATCGTGTAGTGTGTTATAGAATAGAATAGAATAGAATAGAATAGAATAGAATAGAATATACTTTATTGTCCCATTCCTGGCAAATTTGGCTTGGATACCATAAAAGATGGGATCTGAGAGAAGCACTGATTTTTTGCCGATGCCTGTGATATATTTAGCATGCTAAATATCTGAACCTGTCTGCGACTCACAGACCGGGGGTCCATTCTTTGTACATGGATTACCCAGATAACTGAATTTTATTGATAGTGATTTGACATGATCCAGGATTTTTAGTAGGGATGGGAATCTTTTACCATCTCACGATTCAATTCGATTCCGATTCTTGAGGCCACGATTCGATTCAAAATCGATTTTCGATTCAAAAAGATTTTCGATTCAAAATGATTCGATTTTATTCATAATGATTTCTAATCGGGTTTCTGATCATGATCTACTCTCATCTGCTTTGCTATACAGAATGACAAACGGAGACATTAAAGTGTCTTTTTCACATTTATTAAGTTAAATTCTCAGGGAAGTGCCTTTTATCAAAAACATTGTCTGGTTCTCAATTGCTACTCATTAGTAGCTAGCTATAAAATAAGTTGGAACAAAAATAAAGTGCTTCTTCATAATACAAAATGGTTGAAAATAGATGCATTTCCCCGGAAAGTTGCAGTTTACCACAAATATCATGTAGAACACAACCGGAGAAGACAAAAAAACATCTATATTTCTCAGTCAGATTCAGTAACTTAAAGAATAACAAGTTATGAAAATAAAGTGCTTCTTTCAAAATGAAAAATAGTACCCCTAAGCTACCTGTCTCTGAAATGTTCATGACAGTGTCTCTTGCAACAACAGAACTGTAAACTGTGCAACTGATTATATGATTTTCAACAAATCATGAAAAAAACTGGACATGAACTGTGTACAAGGTTACTGTTGGTTTCAGCGCCGATGCTATTTCCTCAGCAGCGGAGATGTCGGTGTCGCTGAGTGTGCAGATGTCACTTCCAGATTTTCTCACCTGGGGGGAGAGCAGCGCGGCACAAATAGCAGGCTGCTGCTCTAGGAATCGCTCTATCATGTCCAGCGCGCTGTTCTTTTTTTTGCTCTCTCGGAGATGGCAGGGAGTTTCGTGAAGCACTGCAGTGTGCGTTGGTCTGCAGCTGGCGGCTGACTCTGCTCCGTGTCGCTGAGCTCCGGGTGATGCCGATATGAGCACGCGCATTTGTTGTGCTGCCGAAGAAGTACTTGGTCTTCGTTTTGCAAAGCTTGCACACTGTGTGTGTCATGTCCAGGGCAGTTCTTCCAGGCATTCGGTAAAAACCGAAATGACGCCAAACTTTAGCTTTAAGTGAAGACGGGGCTGATTGGATCTCCCTCTCATCCATATTTTCTTCCTCTTTGTTTTAGTGATTTGCCGCGCACGCTTACGTTCAAAAACCGGCTGCATGGTGGCATCAGTACAGACCAGTAGGCTATAGCCTATAGTTACAAAAATGGAGGCGAACAGCCAGCTGATTTTATTTATTTATTAAATCGATTCTTGGACATTTCAGATCGATTCTGAATCGTTGCAAATGAGAATCTAGATTTTTCTGTGAATCGATTTTTTGGCACACCCCTAATTTTTAGGTTCATAGCAACAGGTTTTTTCAGATCAAGCCAGTGCCGTAACCACGACAGACATTGAGAGGGACAAGTCCACCCCAAGTAATTAGAAATGGCCAAAGAGCTGCTCGGAAAGTCTCGTCTCAGGCTCCGGGTGCATTTCACGTAAAAGCGCAACGCGTGAATGGGACACAGCAACGTAAGGGCTGTGTCTGCCTCCTCCACGAACAGTGCTTACAATTTCACCATAGGCCTGCCTCGTATTGGGGGCTCTAGCTTGAGTGATAGTATTTATCATGTCCTGTGAAAGGCCAGAGAGATCTATCACGTCAGGGTATAAAACAGCCGGCAATGCTAGAACTCCTGGGAATCGAACAGGTTTACCTGGGTTTCCCCAAATCAACTCCAAATCAGCTGAACCGCCTGGACGTGGAGTCTCCATTCTCTGGGGAGAGTGAGCTGACATGAGAGCGCATTGTTTGCACGATTAAGCTCTACCAGAACATGAATGGGACGCAATGATTTGAGCCACGTCTGACTCCAGAGGAGGAGATGGTGGGCAAGTTGAGACATGCGACAAAAGCGAAATCCCCCTTGATGTACAGTACCATCACTGTGTTGTCCATACGAACGGGTACATGCTTGCCCTGTAGCAGCGGATGAAACCAGCGAAGGGCAAGCAGTATTGCCAGCAACTTGAGGCAATTGATATGCCACTGCAGTCGAGGTCCAGTCCAGGAGCCCAATGCTGCATGCCCGTTGCATACAGCGCCCCAGCCCGTTCGTGAGCTAATATTATCCAGTAATCGAGAGAGAACTCAGATTTCCTTCTCCCAAAGTGGGCACAGGGCACCCTCCATGACCTTCATAAAAATGCTCTGACCCTGATATGCCCGACCCTTGAAATCAAACCGTAGAAATGGTCTGTGTCGAGGCAGAATCTAAACATGAAAGTATGAAAGTATCCTTCAGGTCGATGGCTGCAAACCAATCCTGGTGTCGAACGCATGAAAGAATGCGTTTCTACGTCAACATCTTGAATGGAAGCCTGTAAAGGGACCGGTTCAAGACTCGCAGATCCAGAATAAGTTGTAACTCACTGCTCTTCTTGGGTATGATGAAATAGGGACTGTAGAATCCCAAATTCATCTCTGCCAGAGGGACAGGCTCTATTGCGTCCTTCGCCAGCAAGACCGCAACTTCCACACACAAGGCAGGAGCATCCTTGTCCATGACAGATGTAAAGAGGACGCCCCTGATCTTGGGTGAATGCCTGGTGAAGTGAATTGTATAGCCGAGTTGGATAAGCCAGCGAGACGGGTTGGGTAGGGCTAACCAAGCTCCCAACTTCTGAACAAGCGGCATCAAAGGAATGATTGCTGACGGACCCACGGCGGGGCAGCTGCGGGAAGAAATAGGGCTCAACCTGGGAAACTCAGGGTCCCGAAGTGATGGCAAGCTGCTTGGAGCAGCACTTACCTGATCCTCCAAATCCCGCAGAGAAGTAACAAGTGGTATGTGAGGAAGCGAAACATCCTGGAATCGTTACCTTTTGTGTGGCGAAATCACGTGCTGAGAGCAATTGAGGAAGTAATATGTCGCTCACAAACAGAATTTGGTGCGACAAACCCAGAGATGAAGGAAATTGCTATTTTACTGGGAATGTGGATAACACCGACCTGAAGTTCAGCGGTGGAACTGGCATCAGTGGTGGAGAAAGCCCCCGATCCTCCCCCAGGTGTGGGGGCTCAGATGTAACATTCCTGACTGTAATCCTCAGGTCTCCCTGGTCTCTAACCAATGCAGTGCCGGAGTCTTTTACGGAAGTCTCATAATGAATGAGCTCTGCCACCTCAGCATAGCCATGGACATGCGCTCACAATGCAGGCATGAACCATCCAAGAATGTCATGTCAGCATGCTTATGGCCTAGACATGCAAGACAGCGATCGTGCCCATCCTCGGAGGTAAGGAAACTACCGCACCCATAAGCACATGGTCAGAAAAGACATCTCGAAAGACACTCACAACCATGCAAGCTGTAGGATGCAGGTGTTTGTGGCCATCATCAAAAAAAGTTTCGGGTGACTTATCCAAATAGTCTATAAAATTATTTGTTTAATTATTTTTATTTGTTTATTTTTGTGTAGATTCAAGGGAAAGATGAAAAAAAAGGAAGTATGAGAACGACTTAAGAAGACAGCAGTGAGGGAAGGAAGTAATCATCAGAATATAAGTTATTATTGTTTATTACAAGTTTATTAAAAGTGTTTTCATTTAAATCTAGCAATGTTCACAGCTGGTCAAAAGTTTGAAATATATTTTCAATATATATTTAATATATATATATTACTTCTGTGATCAAAGCTGGATTTCCTGCATCATTACTCCAATCTTCAGTGTCACATGATCCTTCAGAAATCATTCTAATATGCTGATTTGCTGCTCAAGAAACATTTATGATTATTTTCAATGTTGGAAACATTTGTGCTGCCCAATATTTTTGTCTACACCAGTTTTTCCCAACCTTTTTTCTGCCGCTGCACAGTTTTGACATGTAAAAGATCCCACAGCACACCACTAAGTATTAATTTTTTTCAATAATTAAACATTGCGTCATCAGATTTGGTAATTTGGCTTTATATATGATCAGACACATGCACTTAATTTCTGAAAATCATACTCATATGGAGTTAACAAGGTTTTTGACGAGCGATTGATAGAGATCTGTGTTTTCTCCATCATTAGAACGGCCGCATCTGAGGCAGTAAATTAATAGCATCACGTTTTCATCAGTTTGCAAGTTATAAAGTTCATTGTAGCTATATTGGCACTCAGTTTCTCTTGTTGTTAATGATAACGATGACCAATTGCACTGATTTAAACAGGGCTTAAAGTTCTCCGGCACCTTGCCGGATCTTCAGCATGTGGGGTTTGGCAGTGTAAAAAAAACTTCTTGATATCACGGTCGCGTTCGCCTACCAATGGTATGAGAGGAACACAGCTTTCACTCTCAACCAAACTAACATTACTAGCCATCAGAAGTTTTTGCTCCTATAAACACGAGACGCGCATTATAGCAGAGGAATGGAAAAGAAAAAGCTGCGAGGCGCAATGGTCAAAGATTTTTATCTAGCGCCATATTTACATAGAAAAGCTAATAAAAAGCAGCAGAGCTTTGTAAACGGCTCAAAATAATTACGTCATCTCCATAAGAACTATATGATTGCCAGAACAAATTTGCCGGTTGTTTTGAAAAGGATTTTAATTTACCAGTAAAGACTGTATGTATGAAAGGGGCTAAAACAGGTTCCAAAACAGACGAGCTCGCAGTATGAAAAGCAAGAAGCTGACCGCACCAGTTAGGAGAAGTCCAGGCAGGGAAGTGAGCTCTAACTCTATACCTGCAGCAGCCTTTCCACCGACCCACCTTGATTTAAACCCAGAACAAAATTCTGGCGTACCAGAACAAAGAGGCCAACAGAGGCCTGCGTCACCATCAGCAAAGCCTTAGACAAGCTCTGAGTCCCTGGTCTCAAAATCTTCCGCATCCAACACCACCCCCGCCAGACATTTCTGCAGACCTGCCTGGAGTTCTACAGTGGGGGAACAGACACTCTGAAACACCTGGAGCTTCATCTTTCTCCAATTGCCCATCAGACAGGTTGGCTCAATATTCATTCCAAAACCAGTCAAGCAGTCACTGGCAGATTAACTGCTTTTCAGCTCACCCTGAAGGTTTTTCTGGACATCAGTTGAAATCTTAATGCACTGCCAATCAGGCCATATTTTCTTCCATGTCTGTGGACCAAGTGATTCCTACACACCAAACCAGTTTGGAGGAAGCACTGCAAAGACAAGCTCTGACACATGACCCTCAGACCTCATTGGGAGATATCTCTGATCTCATATATAAAGCAGCTGCAGTCACCAATCTGGAAGACTGCTAGTAGGCTAGTTAATAGCCTACACTTTATTTATTGTTACATAAATATTATTTTTGGGGAACTGACTTATGTGTCTTTAAGGGTGTTAATATGTGTTAATGAAACATGTTTCCTCCCTTTTTTTTGTTGCTATTTTGATACCTGCTAATGTGAAGCTCTAGTTTGTGTTGTCCAACAAGATTGTGAAAATGTTGCTATTATTGTTATACAGTCTGCCATCTGCAAAAAAAAAAAAAAAAAAGAGTTGTTTCCTTGTCCATTTTGAATTAATTCCATAATTTTGGTTTTGAAGCGTATGTCTTTCTGTAGGTGTGATGGGAAAAGTTTCTTCTGTATTCTCTTTTAATTAAGATGTTCACATGGTGTGCATTGATATTTATGAAATTTAATCTCGTTAATCTATTTATTTACATTCACCTTTAACAAATTAAAGTTCTCTTTGTAATAATAATAAAAAACTTCATGTGTGGTGTTACACTTGTATCTAAAATAGTGTATGAATCTGACTATACTAATTTTTCATAAGAAAACAAAATAACATTTATTAATAAATTTGTTTGCAAAGTAACTATTAACTAATACACAAATGTACTAATACACAAATCAGTTTCAACTAATCTTTTATTCATGCATCAAAAACATTGAGGTTTTTATATAAATACAAGACAATCACATATAATCTAAAATGTGTTGCAGTAGCAGGATACAGAAATAAAATCTAAATTCCACCTCACCAGAACAAAAATAAAAACCTGGGAATAAACAATAAATGGAAAAACAAAACAATAAATGAAAGATAAAAATTAAAACCTTAGGGCTCATGTTTTTTCATCTTAGATTACATTTGGATTTGAAGATCCAAACATTATATTACTATCAAAGTAATTATGGTGAAAATAGCTTGGACCTCCCAGGTTTCCACTGACCTACTGGACACTGATCTCTATGTATCATAATCATCGCCACAGCAAAATAATCTTCAAATAAAATATAATAAATTTTCATAATCCGAGTGTCAAATCTACAGTCATACTCTGTTTTTCTGTGTCAGCTTTTATGTGTGTTCCTGATGTAGCTACCAAAACAGGAAATATAATAATAATAATCATAGACTGGCTGATCAGTACAAAATGTTAGGTGATCCTGAATAACTCCTTTTCATTTTCATTTTCCTTTTCAGACTCGAGTTCATTTTACTATTACAGCACAAGATGGCAGTACAGCCAACCTTTTAGCTGTAATAACAACAGCCAAAAATTATTATTATTATTACTATTATTATTTCTTGTTAAACTTCAGTTTTAGATTAATAAATAATTGACCTATCCTAAAAATCAATTTTATGTTCATTTAATTTCACACAACAGCAGAAGTATTTATGACCTGACCCTGACCCTCCCTGACATTCTTTGTCATAGCCACCACAGTAAAAGCTGTCCGTTAGCCTCTTTGTCGCATCTCTGTTTGATACCTGCAATTGCTGTTATTTGCAGAATTATCTTCTTTATGCGGCTTGTGTATTGGCCAACTCCTCAGCAGACTATAAATCATTGAGGTGTATATAGCATAGACTATAAAAAAGATGGACAACACGTCTCCATTTCCTTCCACTATAGAAAGGTGAAGCCAAAGCAGCCAAAGCTGTCATCTTGCGTCATTTGCAGCCAGAGTTTGCACATAGAGATTCGCTTGGTGCCAGAGTTTGCATAGTAGCGATTGTGAGGTGGAGCCTCAGTATCAAAGGCCCGCCCAAACTACCGCGGACCCAATAGCAAGATCACAATCATGACACCACACCCTGTTTGTTTTTTTTAAACTACTTAAAAGCAAACTTATTAGAAAAATGAACACTTGAACATAAATCAGCATAATATAAGGACTACCTCAAATGGCGGAAACCATCTTTGGGAAAAAATAATTTGAAGTGTAATTTGATTATTTAGTTTGTCTCACTTCCCATTAGACCTGGGAAATACTACTTGGAAGTATGTCCAAAATATTAAAGGCCCCAATATACAATATTAAATGTTTGTTCAGAATATTGTCGTTGTTGTGACTCTTCATCTGGGAGGGGTGTGTATCAAGTGGTTTGGTTATGGTTTTGTTGAGGCTTACACGTGGAACACATCTGGTCCAACGTATAGAGCCAGATATGGTCATACGGGTATGGCCATACAGGACCTCAGATCCCACATAGCTTTTTTTCTCTGGCCCAGCTCCGGCCCACACAATCAGCTTTTGCTTGGCCCACATACCACAATGAATTACGGTCCTAGTGTGGACCAGGTCTGGATTCCAGACAAGGGTCACACATGGGCCATAACTGGCCCAATTCAGGGCCAGTTATGGGTAATTAACTTGGCTGAGACTTGAGGCAGTTATGGCCCATGTGTGGCCCTTGTCTGGAATCCAGACCTTTTTCCTATTTTTTGTAATTTTAAAGTTACTGTATATTCTCTGATGCATTTTTCCTTTTCTTCTGCCATTTTATGGATGGCTGTCATCTTATGACGTTTTCCAGCCTGTATTGTTGGCTGTCTTACAAAGTCAGTTGCAAGCTGCATCGTGGGGGAATAATACGTTTGATATAGATAACATAATAATAATAATTAAGAATAATTCATTACATTTATATAGCGCTTTTCTGCTTTTTCTAAGCACTCAAAGCGCTCTACATTGTGAGGGGTGGTGTCTCCTCGTCCACCACCAGTGTGCAGCATCCACCTGGATGATGCGACGGCAGCCATAGTGCGCCAGAACGCCCACCACACACCAGCTTACTGGTGGAGAGGAGACAAGAGTGATGAAGCCAATCAGTGTAAGGGGATGATTAGGAGGCCATGATGGTCAGAGACCAATGGGAAATTTGGCCAGGATGCCGAGGTCACACCTCTACTCTTTTCAAAAGACATCCTGGGATTTTTAATGACCACAGAGAGTCAGGACCTCGGTTTAACGTCTCATCCGAAAGACGGTGCTTTTAGACAGTATAGTGTCCCCGTCACTATACTGGGGCATTAGGACCCACACAGACCGCAGGGTGAGCACCCCCTGCTGGCCTCACTAGCACCTCTTCCAACAGCAACCTAGTTTTCACCGGAGGTCTCCCATCCAGGTACTGACCAGGCTCAACCCTGCTTAGCTTCAGTGGGCAACCAGTCTTGGGCTACAGGGTGATATGGCTGTGGCTGCCCTCATGCCCTCGAGTTGTCATGTCATGCCCTCCTCATTATATCAGAGCCAGTTAAGTCACTGCGGTTCAAAACCACTGGCTCTGTGTTTTTGAGAGAATCTGTGATAAAAAGTGACATTAAAATCACATAAACATCAGCTTTGCATCAATACAAAGCGCACTTTTCTGTCAAGTAAAAGAGGAAGGACGGGTGCTTGAGCACCTCTTGGGGTCTATGAGATTATCTGAGTTTTGTCGACAGTTAGAGGCGGCACAAAATTTGGCAGAGGTGACCGCCTCATCATTTTCTATGCAGGAAAATCCCTGTACCATGCCAGTGCTATGATTCTTGAACAGGGCCTCAAGTTGGACTTCTGTCTAATCCAATTCTTTATGGGTGCCTTAAGGAAGTTGCCACATGATGATAGCCATGGCTAGGGGATGTGGTTGGCCTTGGCTTTAAAAATTGATCTAACAGCCTCATCTTATTCAAGTGTGACAGAGCAGGATCTCATGTCCCAATTGTAGCAGAACACAGTTATAGCCCATTAAGAAACCCATATGCTCAGTGAAGACCAGGGCCCTTTTTTATCAACAGTGCATAGAAAAGGTTCAATATTTTGTCCTACGAATGACATTTAGAATGTACTTGTAAGGCTCGTCTATTGGTCCAATGGGGGTTCCCAATAATACGAGGAAGTTTTCTCTGCGTATTGCTTGTCTTTCCTTTTGCAACACAACAAGATTAAATGCAATATATTTTTCTCACATGTACCATTTTACCATTTTACCAGGCGCACGGAGACACTTTAAATGATATCAAACATGTATAGTTACTTCTTATACATACATAACATTGCATAGGTTTTCAGTGTATTTTAGGTGAGGAGGAGGAGGGGGGTGAAGGGGAGATAGTGTGTGTGAAGTGTGAGCTGCACTGTGTGCTGCGTCTCCGAAGTTCCTTTTACATACTGTATGCAGGAGATAGTTCAAGTGTTAATTTCAGGAGGGCCTTTTATTTCATCGAGGGGTTGATCAGACATATTGGCACCAGCCTTACATACTAAAAAAATCTGCTTATCAAACGTGCGCACACAGTTCTTACACCCACCAGTAAGAAATCACTGTTGATAAATCCCACATGTTCTTAAGCACCATGCTCGTTCATGTTCATGGTCATTTGCATTCAGAAATGCCTCCAATGAATCATATATGGGGACAAAACTTCCCTTTATAAATCACATGATTTAGGCCTGCACAATTAATCGAATTTCTAATCGCGATTACGATTATGGATGCCACGATTACATAACTGCTCAAAACCGCGATTACAAAAATAAATAAACAACTAAAAATGCCTACTTGCATTATTCTGTGTGCTTAAGAGGTGTTTGGCAAATGAACAGAAAAAAAAACTATTATTTAGCAAAAACAATTATAAAATTAATTTTTTTTCAATTGAGAAATAAATGCCCAATGTAACACATATGTAACATAAAACATTTATCATAAACGCCCAATGTGTCATATATGTAACATTACAGATCTTTCACTAGGAGGGGCTGTATTTCAAAAACAACTGCAGAAACATGTTATAAGTGGTTTGTTTTATATGCCTCATCATTTTCCTATAGGGAGAATTTCCTCTGGGTTGTTATGGGCTAATATTGCAATATCAAGAAAATTATAGTGCATTGACAGAAAGCCCTAACAGTACGTACCAATTCTGTCCACAGGGGGTCATGTGTGATTTACAGTTGTGGAGTAAAATAGGGAGTTCCTCGTGGAATGGAATCCTCACAATTTTGTCTTATTCTCAGAATATGATGTATTCTGAGGTTAAGCGCTTCTCTAAACAACAGAGTAATGATTTATAAAACTCCAGATCACATAGTCAAGAAATCTAAACTTGGAATCAATCCTAAAGATTCATACTGGCATTTTCTACACTGCAAACGTACATATATCTAAACATTCTTAAAACAAGATAAATTTACTTGAGAAGCAAAATGACTTCAGATATAAAGTCTTGTTTTCTGAAAAATAAATAAATAAAATTATTATTTATTTTTTTTTAGCTTAAAACAAGAAAAAAATAAATAAATATTAATCTGCCAGTGGGGTAAGAAAAATTAGGGAACAAGACTATTGTTCTTGCCCGATTGGCATTTTTTCTTTCTCATTTAAAGAAAAAAAATCAATGTTTTTTTTCAGTAATTTTTAAAATAATTTTTGCTGTGTATCATGATTTAAGAATGTTTAGATATTTGCAAGGAAAACCCAGAAAATAATTCTAAGTATAAGATTCTAATATCTTTCTTTTTTCTCTCTCTCAGTGTAATCGGATGTGAAGGAAGAAACAATTGTCTAGTAAATATAGTTTCCAATAGAACTACTGTGATTCCCAATAGGACAAATGCTCCTTCAGGATGTCAGAGGAAAGCTTATCTTTTAGGATTGTAAAACTATAATATCTCTAATACAGTACAGGTAGAATTCTGATAAACCTTAAACAATCTCTATTCTCTAATAGGACGAGCATAAGTAAATAACTAAGCATAACTAGCATAATAAAATAATAATAATAATAATAAATCTGTAGCCATTTCACTGTATCCAGTATTTATTCATTTATTTATTTATAACTAACTAACTAACTATACTAGAAATTCCAGTAGTAATCCTTTACACAGTATATTACATTAGGTGGTTCATCCTGCCAGGAACTAAACCTCCAACATTTGCATCATGCAGAGACTGCAGAGGCAGAGACCACAAGTTACCCACTCAGGAAACGAGACTATCATAATTATATGATAGTCAAAAGGGCTTTAATAAAAGGCAAATATAATGTGTACAGGTTATGTTTGAACACATAAATGAATGGACAAATGAAGTCTGGTATACAGTTAACTTGTGGTCTTTTTGATCTTGAATGTTTAAATAATGCCACAGACCACAAATACTCTTGTCAACTTTTTTATATAGAAGTTCAAAGTAACTGTATGACCAAGTCAAGTTTAGTGTCTCTGAAGTTTCAAATGCTCAAAGCATGTTTGTGTATGAGGTCAGACAATGCTTTTTTAGTGTTTTCTCAAGCATTTTCTATGACGTGTGTATGCATTTTGTGTGACGTGTGTGCCTTTGTATTTACTTGACTTTACACTGAAAATGGGAATGTAATTGTCTGTAAAGATCATTCTATTTCAGAACACTTTGAAGTATTTTTGAATGAATTTCTTTTTAATAATAATAAAAAAAACCTGTCTGTACATCACAGAGACCATACAGACAGGTAAACAAACACAGAGGGACCCAGGCATTTCCCAGATATACCACAGTGGTAGCATAACCATTAATAGTGATAGTAGTGGTTTAGAGATTTGAACTAATTCCTTTACCTAAATATTTAACCTGAGTTTAACCTTTGACTTGGGGTCAGTAAGAAACCCTAGCAACAACTCACAACACTTTATAAAAAAAATATATATTTTTTGAAGTTTGCAGTAAATAACGATAGCTGTGATTGCCAGAGCTGTACAGTAAAAAAAAAAAAAAAAAAACTAGCTATATTTGAGGTTTTACAGATACTTGCGTTTACATAATAATAATAATAATAATAATACTAATAATAATAAACAAACAAACAAACAAACAACCATTTTCAATTAACTAATACAATGATAAAATACCAGTCTACTTAAATACTAAAATCTGATTTGAACCTTTACTGTAAACTTACAGCCACCCCAAAACACAGGAGGTTATAATAAAGCCACATGTAGAATCAAAGCTCATCAAGTAGCTGTCCCACAAGCTTTCCCACAAGTAAATACTAATATATTGAAGCTACACAGTGTCATACACACAAACAAAGCCTACAATGTAACACAAAACCCTAATGTAGATAAATGATAAGAAAACACTATAAGAAAAGATTATTTAAATGAAAAACCATTAAACGTGACGTGTCAGACAGGGAATTCTAGGAATGCCCTTTTACGGGTTTTCACTGTAAATTATGATATGACTTCCAAACACTGGCCAAACAATTGACATTCATAAAATTAAACTGTAATGGTATGGTGTAGTACGATCTAATTTAAGTGTATGATGAAGACATTTAACAAGAAGTTTTAATAAACAAGGGAATAAGAGCAATACACTACATTTACCACAGACAAGACTGAACAAAGAACTCAGGAAACACCGGGCTTAAATAGCAAGGAGAACTAATGATATGATTAACAGAACAGTTGCTGAGGAAACAAACTAGGACACCAGATTAAATCATGACCAGGAGACAGAACAGAACTAAATCAAAACACAGAGATGTGACAGAACTCCCCACTCCTGGAAGCTGCGTCCTCGCACTAACCATATTCTAGTTAAAACTCTTAAAAGCTTAAAAGCAAACAGACATTACCTAAAAGCCACAAAACTCAATTTTATGGAATCTGGTTTCTGCCATCATCCTTCAGCGACCAGGCAACCATGCCTCTGGTACTTTCATTAATTTACAACCTCTTATATGTTTATACATTTTTGCAAGCATGCTCATCTTCAAATAAAATGAGAGCATAAAGCTGTGCATGACTAGTGAGTCTGGTAAACACCTGCTTTAACAATAGCAATGAGTTTAAGTGAAGGACAGTTTCCTTGGCTGTGTTAATTGCCTTTAATCTCAAAGAGATGTTTTTATTCTTTGCAAAATTAGAGTCTTTCAGGCAGACCTGACATGCTTCAAGAAAGAGGACACACAGTCAGCCCCCCCACCCACACACACACACACACACACTAGTTAAGCCTGTGGTAATGCCAGCCACACAGCATGGGCACAGCACAGGGTGGGCTGAGTACTCTTCTCTTCAATGCCAGCACTGATTATAACATATCAGGGACCCAGGAAAAAGAAATCAAGTAACAAAAAGCACCATGCTTTTACTATTTTTGGAAATAAAATCATGGTAAAACAATGTTGTTGTTTTTTGGGTGGGTGGGGGGGGGGGGGGGTACTATGGTATCCATTTACATACTTTGTAGTACCATGTAAATGGAAAAAAGGAAAAGAGTAAAGAAGGGTAAGAGTCTATGAATATTGAAACTATGCTTTGAGTTTTGTCATGGCTTTCCAGAAATCTCTCATTAAGCAGTTGCTCTATCCTGCAAACCTTTCTTCCGAGCCACACAAAAGACACTTTGCATCCTGTAACCATGACAATGGAACAGCAGATAAAAGAAATCCAGGTCATGTCTTTCAGTTAACCTCCCCCTCTGTGCCTTCATCCCTCTCCTGTTCTCATTTTTTTTTATTATTCCCTCCCTGTTCTGCTGTAAATTTGTATACCACACCCCTTTATTAGCTAATAGATAATAGTGCATATTGTTTTTAATTTAAAAAAAAGCTTTCATAATCTTTTAGCAAAATATATTAACTTAATATTATACAATATAAGGGCCAAATGATAATAATAATAATAATAATAATAATTCAATTTCACTCAAAAATATAATGTAGGTAAAAAAATGTAGGTAATGTCATTATTTTGATTACATTTAATGTATTGCCTAATGTATTATTATTATTATTAAAAGGAGATACCTTTAAATAGAAAGAAATAGAGAAAGAGCAGCTGACAGCAAAGGGTGTGTATTCACACACACAGAGATCAGACAATAATGTGTGATGGGACTATATTCCCCTCTGTCTAGCTCTATCAAATGTACAAGCACATGTAAACAGAGTAGACACAGCTGTTTTTCTGAACACTCATTTATTAGTCAGAGTCTTGGACTGGTTGATATTTTGTCCTCTATCCCATATGACCTG
Organism: Barbus barbus; assembly: GCF_936440315.1. NCBI lineage: Eukaryota > Metazoa > Chordata > Actinopteri > Cypriniformes > Cyprinidae > Barbus > Barbus barbus. Next base: position 10,990,929 of record NC_136733.1, read on the forward strand.
AATTTCCTTTCCAGGAAATATGACTCAGCATCCTCATATGTGTGCTTATTTGTATGTGCAAATTGCACACGCGCACACACAAATTAATATTGGTTCCAGGTATTATGTAATTAGTTAGGATCATTTTTAAGCTCCTAATGAACTTAAAATTTAACAAATATTTTTTGGTTAAAAGTTGAACTAACAATGAGCAACATGACAAACAAGTTTACATTACATTAAAGTAGTTTACCATAAATGCTTGTTAGTAGATGCATTACACAATATAGTCCAACAAATATCTGTGCTTGCTAAAAATGACAGTCTGCATTTGTTTGAACTGACACTTCGCATTAAAAATAACTTCCCTTTGCACCATGTGGGCTGTGAAACGTCCTTATAACTTTGTAGTAGGATCTTTCCACTTGTACTCAAATTTGCCATTTAATTTTTGAGAGAAATCTTTGCATGTTTCACATATAGTACTGCTTGAAAATTTGTGAACCCTTTAGAATTTTCTATATTTCTGAATAAATATGACTCAAAACATCATCAGATTTTCATACAAGTCCTGAGAGTAGACTGTGTGTTGCAAAAGTATGTCAAGTCAAGTCAAGTCACCTTTATTTATATAGCGCTTTTAACAATGTAAATTGTGTCAAAGCAACTGCACAATATCTAAAAAGGAAAATAGTGTGTCAATAATTTAAAATGTAAAGATAACAAAAAAGATTTTCATTATTGAATTCAGTGATGTCATCATCCAGCTCAGTTCAGTTTAAATAGTGTCTTTACAATATTTAAACGATATCGCTGGAAATGAAGTGTCCCCAACTAAGCAAGCCAGAGGCAGAGGCGACAGCGGCAAGGAACCAAAACTCCATCGGTGACAGAATGGAGAAAAAAAACCTTGGGAGAAACCAGGCTCAGTCTGCTTAAAGAAATGTGTCTTTAATCTAGATTTAAACTGACAGTGTGTGTCTGCCTCCCGAACAGTATTAGGTAGATTGTTCCAGAGTTTGGGTGCTAAATAGGAAAAGGATCTACCGCCCGCAGTCGATTTTGATATTCTAGGTATTATCAAATGGCCAGAGTTTTGAGAATGTAGCAGACGTGGAGGACTATAATGTGATAAGAACTCGCTCAAGTACTGAGGAGCTAAGCCATTCAGGACTTTATAAGTAATTAACAAGATTTTAAATCTATACGATGTTTGATGGGGAGCCAATGCAGTGTTGACAGAACCGGTGTAACGATATACGAGGCGGAAGCAAAGATGCAAGCGATAACACTTTATTTGGTCAGGATATACAAACTGAACAAAGTCTCTCGGGTGGGCAGGTGACGCAGGGACAAGATGGACAGCGTGCTGGTGACGAGTGGTGATGGTGAATCCAGTGCAGGTGAACATCCAGACGAGACAAGAACCACGAAGACTCCAGACAGACAAAGACCAGGAACACTGTAGCAGACGGCACACGATGAACAACACGGAGGACATCAAACAACGATCTGACAATGAGAGGAGAGTGCGGTGAGGCTTTATGGGTGAGTGGATTGGCAGCAGCTGGTGCGGGGAATGAGATCAGCTGGCGCGCTGATGAGCGCTGAGCGGTAACGCCCACTCACACATCCACACACACAGAGAACAACAATTACACGAGACATGAAGAAACCAGTGAATTCATGAACCGTGACAAAACCCTCCCTCCTAGGAATGCCTCCTGGTGTTCCCAGACTCCCTTACCTGTCGATTGTAATCATCAATAAGGGAGTGATCCAGAATGTCTCTAGCAGGCACCCAACTTCTCTCCTCCGGACCGTAACCTTCCCAGTCCACCAAGTACTGAAATCCGCGTCCCCTCCGCCTTGAGTCCAGAATACGATTAACCGAATAAGCAGGTTCCCCTTCTACGAGTCGCAGCGGTGGGGGAACCGGGGCTGGCAGATTAATACGGGCATAAAACACGGGTTTGATTTTGGATACATGGAAAACGGGATGAATTCTCCTGTACACTGGAGGAAGATTGAGGCGGACTGCCACCGGACTAATGATCTTGGTGACAGAGAACGGGCCAATGAATTTAGGAGCAAGTTTATTCGACACGGAGCGGAGAGGAATGTTCTTGGTAGAAAGCCACACTTTGGAACCGACGACGTATACGGGAGGTCTAGACCGGTGGCGATCGGCCTTGGCCTTGGTGCGTGCTCCCACTTGGAGTAGAGTCTCGCGGGCTCTAGTCCAAGTGCGATGACACCTCTGGACGAAATCGTGAGCGGAGGGGACCGCGACTTCGGATTCCAGACTAGGAAAAATTGGTGGCTGGTAACCTATACTACATTCGAACGGAGATAGGCCCGTAGATGACACTGGTAACGAATTGTGGGCGTACTCCACCATTGACAGTTGTTGGCTCCATGAGGAAGGATTCTTGGAGACCAGACAATCGCAACGTTCTCTCCAAATCCTGGTTGGCTCTCTCAGTTTGACCATTGCTCTGGGGATGAAACCCTGAGGACAGACTAACAGTCGCCCCCAGTAATCTACAAAACTCTTGCCAAAATTTGGACACAAATTGGGGTCCTCTGTCGGAAACCACGTCCGTCGGGAGGCCATGTAACCGAAAGACGTGGTTAACGACTGTTAACACGGTCTCCTTGGCTGAGGGTAATTTGGGCAAGGGAATAAAGTGAACCGCCTTCAAGAACCGGTCCACCACGGTCAAAACTACCGTGTTACCCTGAGAGGGTGGGAGGGCGGTGACAAAATCTAGAGCGATATGGGACCAGGGTCTCGAAGGGATCAGCAGCGGTTGAAGGAGCCCATCTGGGGGTCTATTGGAAGTCTTACCAGTGGCACAAACTGAGCAAGCCAAAACAAAACTGTGAACATCGCGAGCCATGAGTGGCCACCAAAATCGTTGCTTGACTAAAGATGTAGTGCGACTGACTCCTGGATGACAAGCCACATTGGAACAATGTCCCCACTGAATGACGTCGGACCGTAATCCCTCTTGGCACAAATAACCAGTTCGGTGGGCAGCCAACCGGAGGCGTTACCCCTTGTAAGGCCGTCTTGACCTTCGATTCGACCTCCCATGTGAGTGTGGAGTCAATTAGGGTCTCCGAAAAAATGCACTCGGGAGTAGACGGGCGATCGGAACGGTCAAAAATACGTGATAAAGAATCGGGTTTGATGTTCTTGGAACCCGGGCGATACGAGAGAGTAAAGTCAAAACGTCCGAAAAAAAGTGCCCACCGAGCCTGCCTGGAGTTCAATCTTTTAGCAGTTCTAATGTATTCCAAATTCTTATGATCGGTCCACACGATAAAAGGTACCCCCGACCCTTCTAACCAGTGACGCCATTCCTCCAATGCTAACTTGACTGCCAACAACTCTCGGTTACCAATGTCATAATTACTTTCAGCAGGAGACAAACGGTGAGACAAAAACGTGCACAGATGCATTCTGTCGTCTGCCGGAGAACGCTGGGATAGCACTGCACCTACCCCAACCTCTGACGCGTCAACCTCCACCACGATCTGACGTGATGGATCAGGGGTAACTAAGATGGGGGCTGAAACGAAGCGGCCCTTCAGTTTGGCAAACGCAGCCTCAGCTGCGCTAGACCACCTGAACGTGGTTCTGGGGGAGGTCAAGGCGGTCAGAGGCGAGGCTAGTTGGCTGAAATTGCGAATGAACCGCCGGTAGAAATTGGCGAACCCCAGAAACCTCTGTAGGGCCTTACGGGAATCTGGACTTGGCCAATCCACCACAGCCTTAACCTTCTCAGGATCCATGCGCACTCCCTCAGACGACACAATGTACCCTAAGAAAGGAACAGACTGTGCGTGAAAAGCGCATTTCTCCGCCTTGACAAACAGCCCATTCTCTAACAGCCTCTGAAGCACTCGTCGAACGTGCTGCACGTGCTCCTGGAGAGAAGAAGAAAAAATCAATATGTCATCCAGGTAAACATTTATGAATTGATCGACCATGTCTCGCAGCACGTCGTTGACGAGTGCCTGGAAGACTGCCGGGGAGTTGGACAGCTCGAAGGGCATGACCAAGTATTCAAAGTGCCCCCTGGGGGTGTTAAAGGCAGTCTTCCATTCATCCCCCCTCCTAATGCGGACCAAATGATAAGCGTTACGTAAGTCCAGTTTAGTGAAGATTGACGCTCCCTGCAACCTCTCGAAGGCTGAGGACATCAGCGGCAAAGGATATGTATTCTTTACCGTGATGTTGTTCAGCCCCCGGTAGTCAATACAAGGTCGCAGGGATCCGTCCTTCTTCCCCACAAAAAAGAACCCCGCCCCCGCTGGAGAAGAGGAGGGACGGATGAACCCCGCTGCTAGAGAATCAGAAATATATTTCTCCATAGCCTCTCTCTCTGGAACAGAAAGTGAATATAACTTGCCCTTAGGCGGAGACGTACCTGGCAGTAACTCTATAGCACAGTCATAGGGACGATGCGGAGGGAGAGAAGCAGCACGAGACTTACTGAACACCTCCTTCAGGTCGTGATACTCTGTGGGCACGTTTGACCAATTCACTGCCTCCTCCTGAAACGTAGAAACAGAAACAGACGGACAAGCAGACACAAGACAGGACTCATAACATTTACTGCTCCACTCCGATACAGATTTCTGCTGCCAGTCGATCTTGGGATTGTGTTCTGTGAGCCAAGGGTGACCTAAAACAATGGGTGCGAGGGGGGAGTCCAGAATGTAGAAGGATATGGTTTCAGTGTGGTTGCCAGATACAATGAGTGTGATGGGTCCAGTGGTGAACGAAATGGTAGGAAGTGCTTGGCCATTGAGAGCGTGGACGGCGATGATGCGAGTGAGGGGTAGAAGGGGAGCTTGAACCTTTAGTGCAAATGTGTAATCCATGAAGTTACCCTCAGCCCCAGAGTCCAGTAGTGCTTGACAGTCGTGAGTGTGGGCTGACCATCATAGTCTTACCGGAAGGAGTGTAGATGTTGATGAGGTCTTCTCAGCGGAGATCCCACCCGACAGTAGCCTCAAACTTACTGCCGGGTTAGCCCCTTTTACCGGGCAGGTACCAGCAAAATGTCCCGCTGCGCCACAGTAAAGGCAAAGGCCCAGGGATCTCCGCCTCTCCTTCTCCTCCCGGGAAAGCCGAGCTCGCCCGACCTGCATGGGTTCGTGATCGTAGACGGGGCTGACCACGCCCCTGCCGCTGGCTCGTAAATCCTGTGTTGCTGCAGGAACCCAAGCGGGTAATAGCCGACGCTCGACTCGAGAGATTCGGGAATCCACCCGAATAGCCAGTTCAATCAACCCTTTAAGAGAAGTCGGTAAGTCCAGGGCATAAATCTCTTTCTGGACGCGGTCAGCCAGCCCATGCAGGAACATATCCCACTGCGCCTCCTCGTTCCACTGACACTCTGCCGCCAGCGTCCGGAACTCGATGGAGTAATCTGACACCGAACCTTCCTCTTGTTTCAGATCCGCAAGGATCCGAGCCGCCTCTCTTCCCGCGACCGCACGGTCAAAAACTCTCCTCATCTCGGCGGAGAGTGTCTGGAACGAGGCACAGCATGGATCTTGGTTCTCCCACACCGCTGTTCCCCATAGCGCCGCTCTCCCCGTCAGAAGCGCGAGCACGAACGCCACTCTGCTCTGTTCACAGGCAAAGGTCCTGGGCTGAAGAGAGAAGTGCATCGAACAGCGAGTTAGAAATGCTCTGCAAAAATTCGGCTCACCGTTGTACCGCTCGGGAGTGGGTAGGCGGGGCTCCGACAGGGAGACGTTCTCAGGTGGTATGAGGGGAGTTAGCGGTGTGGGTGGTGCAGTGGGAACTCGCGGATGTTGTAGTTGCTGGGTGAGCTCGGACACCTGCGCCACAAGAGCCTGAATGGCCCGACCCGAGTCCTTCATGCTTCCCTCCTGGGCATCCATCCGCGAAACGGTGGATCTGATGAATTCCTCCAGAAAGGAAGCGGATCCGCTTGCTGCTTCCATGCGTGGTCAGATCGTTCTGTAACGATATACGAGGCGGAAGCAAAGATGCAAGCGATAACACTTTATTTGGTCAGGATATACAAACTGAACAAAGTCTCTCGGGTGGGCTGGTGACGCAGGGACAAGATGGACAGCGTGCTGGTGACGAGTGGTGATGGTGAATCCAGTGCAGGTGAACATCCAGACGAGACGAGAACCACGAAGACTCCAGACAGACGAAGACCAGGAACACTGTAGCAGACGGCACACGATGAACAACACGGAGGACATCAAACAACGATCTGACAATGAGAGGAGAGTGCGGTGAGGCTTTATGGGTGAGTGGATTGGCAGCAGCTGGTGCGGGGAATGAGATCAGCTGGCGCGCTGATGAGCGCTGAGCGGTAATGCCCACTCACACATCCACACACACAGAGAACAACAATTACACGAGACATGAAGAAACCAGTGAATTCATGAACCGTGACAACCGGGCTAATATGGTCGTACTTCCTGGTTCTAGTAAGGACTCTAGCTGCTGCATTTTGGACCAACTGTAATCTGTTGATCAAGCGTGCAGAACAACCACCCAATAAAGCATTACAATAGTCTAACCTTGAGGTCATAAACGCATGAATTAGTATTTCTGCATTTGACGTTGAGAGCATAGGTAGCAATTTAGATATGTTTTTGAGATGGAAAAACGCAGTTTTACAGATGCTAGAAACATGGCTTTCAAATGAAAGATTGCTATCAAACAGCACACCTAGGTTCCTAACTGATAAAGAAGAAATGACAGAGCAGCCGTCAAGTGTTAGATAGTGTTCTAGGTTATTACATGTGGGGTTTTTAGGTCTGATAATTAACACCTCTGTTTTTTTTTTTACTCGTCAAAGTAAGTTACTCAAAGTAAAGGAAGTTACTCGTCATCCAGTGTTTCACTGGGCCGCGAAGAAATATAGAGCTGAGTATCATCAGCATAACAGTGAAAGCTAACACCATGTATCCTGATAATATAATAGCCTTGAGGTACTCCGTACTGCACTTGTGATTGATATGATACCTCTTCATTCACTGCTACGAACTGATGGCGTTCAGATAAGTGCGATTTGAACCATGCTAATGCACTTCCACTAATGCCAACAAAGTGTTCTAGTCTATTTAAAAGAATGTTGTGGTCGATAGTGTCGAACGCAGCGCTAAGATACAGTAGAACTAATAAAGAGATACAACCACGATCAGATGATAGAAGCAGGTAATTTGTAACTCTAATGAGAGCAGTCTCAATACTATGATATGGTCTCTAAGAAGGAATATAATTGCCAGGATACTACCTTTTCTAATATCTTTGACAGAAAATGGAGATTTGACATCGGTCTGTAATTAACTAAATCTTTGGGGTCAAGTTGTGTTTTTTTTAATGAGAGGCTTAATAACAGCCAATTTGAAGGTTTTGGGGACATATCCTAATGACAGTGATGAATTAATAATAGCCAAAAGAGGATCTATGACTTCTGGAAGCAGCTCTTTTAGTAGTTTAGATGGAATAGGGTCTAACATATATGTTGTTGGTTTAGATGATTTAACAAATTTATACAATTCTTCCTCTCCTATAATAGAGAATGAGTGGAATTGTTCCTCAGGGGATCTATAGTGCACTATCTGATGCGATGTTGTAGCTGACGGCTGCATGGTTACAATTTTATCTCTGATAGAATCGATCTTGGAAGTAAAGTAGTTCATAAAGTCATTACTGCTGTGCTTTTGGGAAATGCCAACACCTATTGATGCTTTATTTTTCGTTAATTTAGTGACTGTATTGAATAAATACCGGGGGTTATGTTTGTTTTCTTCTAGAAGAGACAAAAAGTAATAAGATCTAGCAGTTTTTAATGCTTTTCTGTAGGATAGGGTATTTTCCCGCCAGGCTATACGAAATACCTCGTTTTGTTTTCCTCCATCTTCGCTCCATTTTCCGGCCTGCTCTCTTTAAGGTGCGAGTGTGCTCATTATACCACTGAGTCGGACTGTTTTTTTTTTATCTTCCTTTAGCGTAAAGGAGAATCTCTTGGATTAGCAGTTAATTGAAATTTAGAGTCCATCTGTGCAGAGGTGTTTTCAGTCAGTGCAATGACTATCAAATGTCAGTATGTGACCTGTTTTATTCAAAGAACGGGGATCTATCAAAGTCTTATCATGTTTGTGCAAGTGAATCGTGTCACGAACAAAGGAGATTACCGAGGACCTCAGAAAAGAGTTGATGGTGTTCATCAGGCTAGAAAAGGTTACAAAACCATCTCTAAAGAGTTTGGACTCCACAAATCCACAGTCAGACAGATTGTGTACAAATGGAGGAAATTCAAGACCACTGTTACCTTCCCGAGAAGTGGTCGATCAACAAAGATCACTCCAAAGCAGAGTGTGTAATAGTCTGTGAGGTTGCAGACTATTCTAAGCAACTAACAGCCTTTCTCACATTGGCTAATATTAATGTTCACGAGTCCACCATAAGGAGAACACTGAGCAACCATGGTGTGCATGGCAGAGCTGCAAGAAAAAAGCCACTGTTCTCCAAAAAGAAAATTGCTTGCTAAAGATCATGTGGATAAACCAGAGGACCACTGGAGAAAGGTGGATGGATGGATGAAAACAAAAAATAACGTATTGGTTTTAATGAGAAGCTATTATGTTCGGAGAAAAGGAACTGCATTCCAGTTTAAGAATCTTATCCATGGCAGTGGTAGTATCATGACTTGGGCCTGTTTTACTGCATCTTGGCCAGGACAGCCTGCCATCATTGATGGAACAATGAATTCTGAATTATACCAGCAAATTCTAAATTAAAACGTCAGGACATCTGTTTAAAAACAGAATCTCAAGAGAATGTGGGTCATGCAGCAAGACAACAACCCCAAGCACACAAGTCATTCTACCAAAGAATGGTTAAAAAAGAACAAAGTTAATGTCAAAGTTCAGACCTTAATCCAATAAAAATGTTGTAGAAGGACCTAAGCAAGCAGTTCATAGGAGGACACCCACCAACATCACAGAGTTTAAGTGGTTCTGCACTAAGGAATAGGCTAAAACACCATGTTATTGTTTAGGACTGATCAGCATTTACAAGAAACTTTACATTCAGTTACTGCAGCAAAATGGGTTCACATCAGATACTGAAAGCAAAGATTCACATACTTTTTCAACGCACACTTGCACTTTTGTAACACTGGATCATTTTTCTCAATAAATAAATGACAAAGAAAATATTTTTCTCTCACTTGTTTGATTCGGTTCTCTTTGTCTACTTTCAGGACTTGTATGAAAATCTGATGATGTTTTGGGTGATATTTATGCAGAAATATCGAAGATTCTAAAGGGTTCACAAACTTTCAAGCAGCACTGTAAATATTTTGTAATATATTTATACAATTCCATGTGCAGATGGATTATTAAATTGATTTTAAGTGGCATCACTTGTCCTGTCTGCCATATGGGGGCTCCACAGCTCCTGCAGTGAGCACTGTGCACACCTGACTGAGCGCCACTGTGTCGGGGTCATCTGCTTCATACTGGTGCTCTGTCACTCTGGATGTCCTCCTGTTTCTCATTTGCCCCTCCCTGTTAATTCTCATTCTCTATCTCTTTCTTTCTCTCTGTTTCTCTTTCCTGCCATCCACCCCCACACCCCACCATCCAGACATCTGCTGCCACCTTCTATCATCTGTTTATAGCTTCTTTAACCAGATGCCACAGTAACACATACGTTACAGATGCACTGCCAGTCCATATACTGGTTCCTTGTGTTTCCAAAAACACCATTTGTAGGTCTATCCAAGCCATCTTTTCTCTGTAAAGGTTGGTAGAAATTATTATTAATAATTAATAATAATTAATATTATACATTATGCTGAACCTGTGTTACTGAACCTGGCTTAATTTTTTTGGGATACAAGTTACTTTAGCATATTTAAGTTGATTTTCTCTTTTGCAGCAGCTAGAGTGCTTACCAGAACCAAACAAGTGTGATCATATTAGCCTTGTTCTGCATTGGCACCCTACAACTGACAAACTACAACTCCTTCTACAACTTACTTTTCCCACCTAATGGCATACCTCAATCAATATCATCCTATTTCTTTTTTCTTTTTCCTTAGTCCATGGGACAACTGGTTCCCAGACTGAGCCTGTTTTCTCCCAAGGTGTTTTACTTACTTTCTTTCTTTCTTTCTTTCTTTCTTTTTTTTTCTTTCTCCATTTCTGTCACCTTATGGAGTTTGGATTCCTTGCCACTATTGCTTGCAGGCTTGCGCTTAACTGAATCAACAACTCAAGCTAAATAAAAACATTGCTGCCTTTTCTAGAACTGCTTATAACTGATTCTTTAACTTCACTCTTTTATTGATCTGAACTGACTTGAGCTAAACAATGACACTATTGTCTTTTAGAGCTGCTTAACAGTAGAATCTAAACCGTTTCCATAGCTGAGTTTCCATAATTGATTTAGCTATTTCCTGTTTACCTCTGTGAAGCTGCTTTGACACAATTTGTATTGTATATAGATTTTCGCCTAAATTTGACATACTCAAATTCAAATGTTTACCCTACACACAAAGGAGGAAATGAAAACAAAAAAATGGTTTCATTGTAAATGAAACCCTTTGAACTACAACATATGAGAGTAATTCTTAATAAATAACATTATATGTGTTTCAAATATTACAATAAACACAAAAAAAAAACAGGTGCTTTTTGACTTTTAATTTTTGTTTTATTCTGTTATTCAGGATCTATTTGGTCCTGCTCTTTGCAACTTGCTTTGTTTGATTGTTTGATTTACAAGTGTCATTTTGAGTTTCCTTTGCAAAAACAGGCTATATAAAACACATTACACACAGAATCCTATTTTACTATGTGCCATACGGACTTTTCTTGATTATTGATTGAATTATGTTTCATTGTTATGTTTTTCTAAGTAGTAATATACAAAATGGCATAAACGAACTGGAACAAATTTCACATTTTGTGGTTTATATGATCAGTTTTATTCTGTCAGGAGACACCAGACTGTATAAATTATAAAATATATCTAGTCTATCACAATCTAAAATAGAATCCACATCATCCAGCTTCATATCATTCCATTTATGTGCATTCTGTATTGCTCTTTTGTTTTGAGTCTCACCTGAGCTCTGCATCACCTGTCTGCCTCATCTGCATACCTTTAGAAGATGAAATAACAGCTCCTGCGTGCTGCTCAGCTGTCTGTGGCTGCTCTCTGATCGTCAGAACGTCAAACAAACAAAAACTGTTAATCCACACTGCACTGTACTGTATATTTACTGAAATCCATACTGTACTATACTTTTTTTTAATCAATATAGAGTTCATCAGACTGTTAGCTATGCTATCACGTTTCACAATAAAGATGTTATAAAAAAAACTGAGCAAACACGCTCACCAGACGTGCGTCCTTTGCTACGGTGCCCAGTAGGGGCCGTATTCGGTTCACTTAGTCGTGGGAACGTTATATGTCGTAGCCACGAGATATGAATTTGTGGGACCGTCATATTAAGTTGTGGGAACATGATATTATGTCGTGGCCAAGAGATCGTTTTGTCGAGGTAACGACATAATGTCGTGGCCTAGAGATGGTATGTTGCGGTAACGACATCCAAACCACTACGTGATCATATGCAACCCGGTATTATCAGAGATGGATAAAACATTTTTATTAATATTAAACATTTTATTTAATATTTGTATATTATTATTATTATTATTATTAGGTTATATTAACTTGGTAGGGCTATATTTTTATATTTATTTCATATAAAAATAATATTTTATTATTTCCCCTAGTATCACCTAATTAACGTTCTGTATAATTATGCTATTTGCTACCATATATTTGGCAAACTCTGTAAACGCCTGACAATTATGCCAATACTTTATGATTGCAGGCTATTTATGCCAGTGCCTTACAAATGAAACTACGTGAATGATTAATTCCTCAACGAAACACTAGGCAGTAGGCTATAATATTAATAATTATTAATTCGCAGAAAAAAAGAAAGAAATATATTTTAATTTCAACCTTTGAACTGCATTTCCAATAGGCTAAAAATTCCAGTCAGCATAATCAAAGCTTTATGTCGAGCATTTACAGTAGGCTTATTTACAAAACTGGTCAGAACGTTATGTAAAGAGATCGAAATTAAGGGAAAAACGAATATAAAAATATAATAATAGGCTGATAGCTAATAATAATATACAAATATTACGGAAAAAAGACGATCAGTTAATGGACACACACAGCTAGCAAGACTGTGGGATGGATAAAAATGCTTTTTTGTAGGTCTATTTAATTTTACGTAGCCTACTTTATGTAACATTTAGCCTATTTGTGATAAACTTAATTTGAATGCTGGTTACATCACGTGCGATTGTCTACAGTCCGGTAGCCTATGGTCAAAATAATAATTTAATAATGTAATAATTTCTATAATAATTAATATAATAATTTCTTAATTCAAAATACAATATTAATGAATCCCTGATCACCCTGGGTTGCTATGGTCACGTAGGTTTGTTTATGCATTAAATTTGAGGCAACGAGAAAAATATGTGGTTCCCTCAACATAAGAAGTCTACAAAACCTCTCGGGCACCATACTCTGCTCTCCACGGCGCCGCGATCGTTCTTCATCATCTATAACTTATATTTTTATATCCAAAGATTGCTTTATCCGCGACCCGATGTGTTAGCATTGCCATTTCTGTCTTTAAAACAGTCCAATTAACTACATTTCCCAAGCAGAAACCATCCTGCGCGCTGACCCGGTCACACTCTAGGGGGCAGTCGTGGCCTAAAGGGGGCAGTCGTGGCCTAATGGATAGAGAGTTGGACTTGTAACCCGAAGGTCGTGGGTTCGAGTCTCAGGTCCGGCAACCACGACTGAGGTGAGACCCTTGAGCAAGGCACCGAACCCCTCAACTGCTCCCCGGGCACCGCATTGATGGCTGCCCGCTGCTCCAGGTGTACCTGGATGGGTTAAATGCAGAGAACGTTTCCCCTTCCCCTTTAAAAAAAATTTTTGGGGGGGAAGTCGTGGCCTAATGGTTAGAGAGTCGGACTCGTAATCGAAAGGTTGCGAGTTCGAGCCCCCGGCCGGCAGGAATTGTAGGTGGGGGGAGGGAATGTCCAGCGCTCTCTCCACCCTCAATACCACGACTGAGGTGCCCTTGAGCAAGGCACCGAACCCCCAATTGCTCCCCGGGCGCTGCAGCATGGCTGCCCACTGCTCCGGGTGTGTGTTCACGGTGTGTGTGTGTGTGTGTGTGTGTGTGGATTTGTTCACTACTCACTGCTGTGTGTGTGCACTTGGATGGGTTAAACGCAGAGCACCAATTTCGAGTATGGGTCACCATACTTGACAATATGTCACGACGACGACGACGACGACGACTCTGCCCTCTGCTGACCCAGAGGTGTCAGGTTTCACACCTCTGACTGGCTGGGGCTTAGACTGACATCTAGGCCGTGTTCACACTTGGCGTCTTTTTCGAAGCTGCCGGCGTCTGTTTTACATTATAATCCTATGGAGTAAACCGTGTTTTCAAAAAAGTCCTGAGCGCTTTTTAAAACGCCACCGCCGGCGTCTTTTTCTGCAGCTCAGAGCGTTTTTCGAGTTGAAAAAATTTCAACTTTTCTGAAAAAAAACGCCCTACGTCAAGCGCCTTTTTGACAGCTGACCAATGACAAGCGAGTAGCGAGATCTGTCGTTTCCATAACAACAAGAAGAAAAATGGAGAAGGTGCCGGTAGATACGTACTAGTTTCGGAGCACAAGGAGCTGTATGATATGAGCACAAAACGCTGTCATAATATTGGTTCCTTCCCCGTATAATGTCGTGCACCCACAAACGTCGTTGTGAATCGACATTTTCTTTCCCGTTAACTTCAAAAGCCAACGCAAGAGCCAACTTTTTACTCTTTCTTGACATTTCTGCAGTACACAGCGCTAGGCTACTGTTACAGCTGTTGCTATGACAACAAAAGACGCTCTCAGCTGCTATTTGTAACCGACGCTGCCAGCTTTGTTTTTCATTAAAAAAACGCTCTTGTCAACTTTCTCTAGTCAAAAAAGACGCCAAGTGTGAACACGGCCTAATCTGACCTATTGAGCAGCTCCGAGAAGCACAGAGTTGTAGATAATCAGAGCTGCTTCACCAGTGCGCTTATGTTTTGGAGAGTGCGTCTGGTGCGCGTCTGGAACAAATGATGATTTCTTAGCTTTGGAAGCACGCAGAAACGTGAAAATGGTCTAGTTTGAAAGAAGAGATCCCAATCTAAACGATACTATAGAGTTTGTGGCTGTTTGCGGCTGACTGAAGCAGTAGTATGAGTAGGAAAATGACAAAAACAAAGTTTGTGAAAAGGTGAGAAATTTGACATCGCGATTCTATTGAAGATCATTCGATCTGTGATTGTCACACAATTAAATAGTATATATAGTCAGATTCCTGAGAATGAGACCTTTCTTGTGATATATGACCTGACTGTATTGTGAAAAATATAAAAAATACATTCTTAGGAAACATTGTTCGCAATCGTTAGGCGGAAATTTGTGTGTGGGACAAATACATTTCTAAGCTTAATTTGACTACTTTATGTGGTATTCCTTGTAAAGAAGAGACTCTAGCCTTTCAAATGAGACCATATATGGGCTGATACCATATAAGGAAGGCTATGTAAATGATGCATAAACATTTTATTTTATGTTGGACCCCTATATGGGTTCACAGAGTTTAAGTGGATAAAGTGCTATATAAATTGTATAAATTGACTTGACTTGATTGTATTATCGCAAAATTGTTTAGGACAAAAAAAAATATGGCACACAAACCAGGTTTCCATCCAAGGATTTTGTTTTGCGGAAAAATATTTATGATATAACTGATGGAAATGCAAATTATTGATTAAATTTCTCATGTGTCGACACAATCTTTTTCCGTTTAAGCACATAAGTTCCATATCGATACTTCAAATATCACAGAAATTTGTTTGGAAACACTTTTTGTCGAGAAAAGGGGCTTTAACGCAAATAAATGTGGTGTCACATTTATTTGCAGAATTAGCCTAAAGGCAGCGTCCGTGTTCATGGTACTGCTCACATTAAAGCACCGTTTCCCTGTAGTTCAAAGTGCATTAAATCATGTTCATATTATTAAATTGCATCTAAAATTATTTTATACATGGTAAGAAAAAGACGAGTTACCTCTCAAACATACGTATCTTAATTTGATGTTTCTAGCATAGTTTACATAATTTTTTTTACAGTGCACTGTTCAGTTTAAATAGCCTTTCAGCTTGACCACCATATCCCGTGATATTATGTCAAGCACATTTTGTTTTACATGGATATTGGAACGCAAAGTACAAAAGTTTAAATTAATTCGTTTTGGCTTGTTAGCTACTTATATTTTTATTCATGTTTTGTTCTGAGTTCTTTCTGCCGTTAAATTTAAAGGATTTGTTGTGGAGTGAGGGGAAATAAAATAGCATGTTTTTTCAATATGTTTGGCTGATTGTATTTTATTATGGCAATGAACAGGCTGAGTTGTCGAGTCAATAGGCTATGCTTAACTGCGCGCTTGAGGCGCCGGCACGGTCACTTGATTTTTTTTTTCCCTTTATAAAAGTGGAAAAAACTTACAAAGCCTACTACTTCATTTGTGGTCATATAAGAGTAATACATTATTCAAAACTATTAAAAATATTTATTTTATTTGTGTACATTCACAATATAAACAAAACATTGTGCTTTTGTGAAATAAAAGAAACAAACAGGATGCCGCTTTCTCAAGAGCGCATCACAAAAATAAACCGAAATTCTGCATATAGGCTGCTAATTGTTGCACAGTTTTTTTTTTCTTTCGTTTTGTTAATTCATTAATTATTTAGAAAAATATATTTTGCATATGGGCCTATTTCTTTTATATATAATAGGTTATGTTTTTCTCCGTTCGCAGAAGCGCTGCAGGTGCGTGACGTGCATGCGAATCCTCACGTTCATGTTGTTTATGCTGCTTTTTGTGTGTATAAAATTAATCCCTGGAAAACAAATTTAGGTATTTTTAATGGGTCACAGCCACCTATCAATTTAAATTTAATTTAATTATAATTTAACATAATCTTGTCGGATAATGGTTAATATGGCTTAACGACCGTCAGTTAGGAGATATAAAATAACTAAAATGAACATTCCTATTTCCTATAAACGTTAATCAGAAAAATAATAATACAACTGCACCTGTTTATGATTATTGCTTGATTATCAAGTAGCCTATCTATCTAATAGTCTATAAAGTAAAAAAAAACAACTCATGACACGTTAATAAAAATTATTTTATGTAGGCCTATACAATTTAATAATAGGCTGTTTTGTTTCAAATGGATGAAGAACAGGCTACTAGCCTAGCCTATAATTTACGCAATAGGAGAAATTATGAATGAAAACAGCTCAAGGGCAATTTAATTTTTAAAAATGTTTTTGCGATACACCAAAACATATGCAACAATGCATTTTTTTTTAGGGATGACGTCATCACGCACACCATTTTATCTGTAAAAGGCCAGTTGGATGGAAACAGGCCGTAGACAGCAAATTTCGCAAAGTTTTTTTTAATGCATATTCTCTTTGTCGATAACAAAACAGAGCAAAAACTGGATGGACACTTGATTATACAGTAGATGAGCCAGGTTTTGAGTTATAGCGCTTGACTGATTGCACAGACACTTTTGGAAGAGAGCTGAACTGGATGATGACATCACTGAATCATCAGTGAATTAACTAAAATTACTTTTTGTTATTGTCCTCTTGCATTATTGACAAACTATCTTCCTGTTTAATACTGTAAAGCTGCTTTGACACATTCTGTATTATATGAAGCACTATATAAATAAATGTGACTTGGCAAGTAAAGATCTTAGTTAAATCTCAGTTAAAATAAATTGAAGTCTGGGATTGCTTCTGAAATATGACTCATGTGAGACTACTGGGAGATTTTACTCAACAGAAAAAAAGAGACTTTCTCAAAAATGTCCTTCTGTGATCTTTATTTAACCTCAGAGCTGTCTAGGAGTAACAACTGGCCTCAAAATATATCTAATTTGTAATTTTTTGCTTTTCTCTGGATCATCACAAGGAAACAAATCTCACACACACACACACACACACACACACACACACAAACACAAAACAAACAAACAAACAAACAAAATCCTGGCAAATGACATGCAAAAAGCCTTGTGCTTCTTACAAACCACTGTGGTAAAACTAAAGCATTCACACTGTGATATTTAATTTACAAAAATATACAAATTAACAATTGTATGTACAGGTATATAACAATAGTCAGTTGTATGTACAGGTATATTATGTGCAATTGAAATGTAGACTAAGTATGTGTGTTAGATAAATAAGTGTATAAATAGTGTGTGTTCCACAATTATTGTCAGATGTTCATGAGATGGATTGTACAGGGAGAAGAGCAGTGGGGAGAGAACACAGCTGGATGTGTATTTTTCCCAGCCTCACTAGCTGCTGCCTGTCTGTCAGGAAACTGTTGATCCACTGACAGACGGAGGTGGGCACGGAGAGCTGAGTTAGTTTGGGCAGGAGGAGGTTTGGAATGATAGTGTTAAAGGCCGAGCTGAAGTCCACAAACAGGATCCTCACATAAGTCCCTGGTCTGTCTAGATGTTGCAGAACATAATGCAGTTCCATGTTGACTACATCATCCACAGACCTGTTTGCTCTGTAGGCAAACTGAAGAGGATCCAGTAAGGATCCAGTAATGTCCTTAAGGTGGGCCAGCACCAGTTTTTCAAAAGACTTCATGACCACAGATGTTAGAGCCACAGGCCTGTAGTCATTTAGTCCTGTAATTTTGGATTTCATTGGGATGGGGATGATGGTGGAGCGTTTGAAGCATGATGGAACTTTGCACAGCTCCAGTGATCTGTTGAAGATCTGTGTGAAGATGGGGGTCAGCTGGTCAGCACAGAATTTCAGACAGACTGGTGTAACACAATTCCTGTTTAATACTGTAAAGCTGCTTTGACACATTCTGTATTATATGAAGCACTATATAAATAAATGTGACTTGGCAAGTGAAGATCTTAGTTAAATCTCAGTTAAAATAAATTGAAGTCTGGGATTGCTTCTGAAATATGACTCATGTGAGACTACTGGGAGATTTTACTCAACAGAAAAAAAGAGACTTTCTCAAAAATGTCCTTTTGTGATCTTTATTTAACCTCAGAGCTGTCTAGGAGTAACAACTGGACTCAAAATATATCTAATTTGTAATTTTTTGCTTTTCTCTGGATCATCACAAGGAAACAAATCTCACACACACACACACACACACACACACACACACACACACACACAAACACAAAACAAACAAACAAACAAACAAAATCCTGGCAAATGACATGCAAAAAGCCTTGTGCTTCTTACAAACCACTGTCGTAAAACTAAAGCATTCACACTGTGATATTTAATTTCATAGTTGTCAGAATGATGGTAATAGCAGCAGACTGTGGAGTGAGGTGGGCAAATGGCTATAGTCTATAAACAGAGGACAACCTGCTGATGTCCTTGGGTTCAAGTCTCCCCCTCTTTTCCCCCCTTAACCCCAACCCAATATTTTCATTTTTTCAAAATATTTACTTCCTTAATCCCTGTCCCTCTTCATGAAGTTGAATCTATTACTCCCTTTCAAATGCTGATCTGTGTCTGTATGTAGTTAGTAGTGAAACAATCTTTATTATTATTGGTCAAATTTAGGGTTAGACATTTTTCAAAATAAAGACAAGTGAAATGTTCATGTTCAGCCCACAATGTTTTTATTAAGTTAGTTGTTTATAGCTATAAAGTGTGGCTGTAAAATAAAAAAGGTAACTTTTATAAGGGCCAAAAAGTGATGGCTAGATGATTGGGTCAAAACATGTCCAAAATGGCAAGCCTTGTGTAATGTTCCCAGTATGCAGTGGTTGGGGATATGTAGCTATAGGTTAGTCAGAGTGCTAATCAGAATCAGAATGAGCTTTTATTGTCAGGTATGTTTACACATACGAGGAATTTGTTTTCGTGACTTTCGTGAAGCTTTCACAGTGCAACAGAATGACAGTGACAGAACAAAAAACACAGATAATAAAAAGAAGAATTAAAAAATAGAACAAGTAAATAAGGAATAAAAATATACAAATTAACAATTGTATGTACAGGTATATAACAATAGTCAGTTGTATGTACAGGTATATTATGTGCAATTGAAATGTAGACTAAGTATGTGTGTTAGATAAATAAGTGTATAAATAGTGTGTGTTCCACAATTATTGTCAGATGTTCATGAGATGGATTGTACAGGGAGAAGAGCAGTGGGGAGAGAACACAGCTGGATGTGTATTTTTCCCAGCCTCACTAGCTGCTGCCTGTCTGTCAGGAAACTGTTGATCCACTGACAGACGGAGGTGGGCACGGAGAGCTGAGTTAGTTTGGGCAGGAGGAGGTTTGGAATGATAGTGTTAAAGGCCGAGCTGAAGTCCACAAACAGGATCCTCACATAAGTCCCTGGTCTGTCTAGATGTTGCAGAACATAATGCAGTTCCATGTTGACTACATCATCCACAGACCTGTTTGCTCTGTAGGCAAACTGAAGAGGATCCAGTAAGGATCCAGTAATGTCCTTAAGGTGGGCCAGCACCAGTTTTTCAAAAGACTTCATGACCACAGATGTTAGAGCCACAGGCCTGTAGTCATTTAGTCCTGTAATTTTGGATTTCATTGGGATGGGGATGATGGTGGAGCGTTTGAAGCATGAAGGAACTTTGCACAGCTCCAGTGATCTGTTGAAGATTTGTGTGAAGATGGGGGTCAGCTGGTCAGCACAGAATTTCAGACAGACTGGTGTAACACAATCTGGGCCTGGTGCTTTTTTCCTTTTCTGCTTCCGGAAGATCTGGCGCACCTCGTCTTCGCTGATCTGAATTGCAGGTGTGGGGGAGAGAGGGGTTGCTGGAGGTGTTAATGGTTGTGTGGAGAGGTGTTCAGAGCGGGTGTGGGGTGTTTTTTCAAACCTGCAGTAGAACTGATCGGCTGCCAGTTGTTGATTCTCCACAGTGCTGGGGGATGGTGTCTTGTAGTTGGTGATCTCTTTCAGACCTTTCCACACTGATGCTGAGTCACTGGAAGAGAATTTAATCCTTATTTTTTTCCAGAATTATTCCTCTTTGCCACTCTGATCTCCTTTTCCAGTGTGTATTTGGCCTGTTTATACAAGACTTTGTCCCCTTCCTGTAAGCATCTTCTTTGGCCTGATGGAGCTGTTTGAGTTTTGCAGTGAACCACGGTTTGTCGTTGTTGTAGGTTAAACGAGACCTGGTAGGAATGCATATATCTTCACAGAAACTGATATAAGATTTTACAGTCTCTGTGAGCTCGTCCAGATCAGTGGCAGCAGCTTCAAAAACACTCCAATCAGTGAGGTGGAAACAGGCTTGTAAAACCTGCTCTGTTTCATTAGTCTGTCTTTTAACAGTCCTTAAAACAGGTTTAGCTGATTTCAGTTTCTGCCTGTAGGTATAAGATGAACAGTGATCAGAAAGTCCTAAAGCTGCCCGTGGGACAGAGTGATATGCATCTTTAATTGCTGTGTAACAGTGATCCAATATATTACTGTCTCTGGTGGACATATGATGTGCTGTCTGTATTTTGGCAGTTCACGGGAGAAATTGGCTTTATTAAAGTCCCTGAGAATGATTAAAACAGAGTCTGGGTGCTGTAGTTCTGTCTCTGTGATTTGATCAGAGAGTTTCTGTAAAGCTGAGCTCACGTGCGCTTGCGGTGGAATGTAAACACTCACGAGAATGAACGAGCAAAACTCCTGCGGTGAGATGAACGGCTTACAGTTAATGAAGAGCACTTCTAGATCTGAACAGCACATCTTCTTTAACACTGTTACATCTGTACACCACCTCTCATTGATGTAAAAGCATGTCCCACCACCGTGCGATTTCCCTGTTGATTCTGCGTCGCGGTTTGCTCTAAACAGTTGAAAGCCCGCCATACTTAACAATTCCTGTCTGGAATGGCGTCATTCAGCTAGGTTTCTGTGAAACACAGAGCAGCAGAGTTTGAAAAATCCTTATTTGTCCGGGAGAGCAGAAGGAGTTTGTCCGTTTTGTTGGGTAGAGTGCGGAGATTTGCCAGATGGATGCTAGACAGTGCTGTCCAAAACCCGTCCTGTCTGAGCTTCACGAGCGCGCCGGCTCGCTTCCCCCGTCTGCGTGTCCTGAAGCGTCTGACTCCCCCGACTGATTGTAGCTCTCCCGACTGCAATGTCCAGCGAAACGTCAGAATAATCGAAAATGTCCGAATGTCCAGCAATTTGTCTCTGGTGAAACTGATTGCAGGGATATAACTAAAGACAGGACAAACTAACAAAAACATAAAAAACAACTGCGGACAATGCCACAGAGGCTGCCATGAGCGGTGCCATCTTGGATCGAGACTTGGATCATGATGACCCCTGCCCACTACCGAAAATGCCTAAAATGGGCATGTGAGTGTCAGAACTGGACCATAGAGCAATGGAACAGGATTGCTTGGTCTGATGAATTATGTTTTCTTTTAAATCAGGTGAGTGACTGGGTGCATCATATACCTGAGGAAAGAGATGGCAGCAGGATGTAATATGGGGAAAGTCAAGTCAAGTCAATGTTATTTGTATAGCGCTTTTAACAATGCAAATTGTGTCAAAGCAGCTTTACATTGGCTTGATATGAAGCTGGCTGGATTTATATTACAGTACAGTACATTACAGTATTTGTCGTATTTGTCGAAATAGTGTCATTCTCCTCTGGCCAGACAAAATCAGCAGTTTAAATCTAGGCTAAAGCAGAATCAGATTGTGCAAAGGACTCATCTGGTTCTTGTGGTCTTGTCCTGATGGCCATCGTAGAGACAGGGTCTTCACTGGGGATCATCTCTGGGGCTCATCTAGGTGTCCTGGCTGTAGAGGTCATCTCTAGGTGCTGATCCACCATCTGATCTGGATACAGTCTGGATCTGGGTGGCTATGTTGACCTCAATAAGCTAAGATCCAGTAGCACTAATAGAGAGATACAATCACAATCAGATGATAAGAGCAGACAATCAGATGATAAGAGCAGGTTGTTTGTAACTCTAATGAGAGCAGTCTCCGTATTATGATATGGTCTAAAACCTGACTGCAAATCCTCACATATAGCATTTTTCTCTAAGAGGAAACATAGTTGTGATGATACTACCTTTTCTAATATCTTTGACAGTAAAGGGAGATTCGAGATCGGTCTGTAATTACTTAATTCTTTGGGGTCAAGTTGTGTTTTTTTAATGAGAGGCTTAATAACAGCCAGTTTGAAGGTTTTTGGGACATATCTTAATGACAATGATGAGTTAATAATACTCAGAAGAGCATCTATTACTTCTGGAAGCACCTCTTTTAGGAGCTTAGATGGAACAGGGTCTAACATACAGGTTGTTGGTTTAGATGATTTAACAAGTTTATGCAATTCTTCATTTCCAATAGAAGAGAATGAGTGGAATTGTTCCTCAGGGGATCTATAGCGTACTATCTGATACTGTGGCTGACAGCTGCATGGTTACAATTTTATCTCTAATAGTAGTTCATAAACTCATTACTACTGTGCTGCTGGGTAATGTCTGCACCTGCTGATGTTATATTTTTTGTTAATTTAGCCACTGTATGGAATAAATACTTGGGGTTGTGTTTGTTTTCTTCTAAAAGAGACGTAAAGCAAGTTTTGAGGCTTTACTGTAGGAGAGAGTATTTTACTGCCAAGCAATACGAAATACCTCTAATTTTGTTTTTAATCGAGCTGCGCTCCATTTTCCGGGCTGCTCCCTTTAGGGCCCGAGTGTGCTCATTGTACCACTGTGTTGGACTCTTTTCCTTAATCATCCTTAAGCGTAAAGGAACAACCGTATCTAAAGTGCTAGAAAAGAGAGAGTCCATAGTTTCCATCAAGTTGTTCTGAGCTACTGGATATGCTGAGGAACTGAGATAAATCAGGAAGATTATTTATAAAGCAGTCTTTTGTGGTCGAGGTGATGGTTGGCTTTACAGCTTTAGCTATATGGAATATACACAATACTAGATAATGATCTGAGATATCATCACTCTGCTGCAAAATTTAAACACCACTGACATCAAATCCATGCGACAGTATTAAATCTAGAGTATGAGTTCGACAATGAGTAGGTCCTGACATGTGTTCTTTAACACCAATAGAGTTTAGAATGTCTATAAATACTGATCCCAACTAATCTTTTTCAATATCAACATGGATATTAACCTGTTAGCCTGCACCAGAGCGACCTCGCACTGAACGCTCTTTGTTTGCATGTGTCATTGTTTTCTAATAGAATAAATGAAACGGGACAAAGTTAATCTTGTCAAACTCTATATCATTCTGAGGGTCTAAGCCTCAAGCATCGACGACAGATCGCTGTTTTTCGATGGAAAGCTTATAAGGAATGAGTGGCACAAATTTGCTACATTTGTGTAAGCAGTACACATCCAAACACGCAGAGTAAAAAAGCCGTACGTACCTTTATCATTGTAATAACGAGCCACAAACGCGTCCACTGCTGAAATCCCAGTTTAGTTAGAGAGGTAAGGGTCCACAGAAAAACATCCCAGCGAGCACTTTTAGTCCAGCGAAACAATAACGTTGTAATAAGGATGAATATTCCTTTGTTTACGTTTCATTTCTTCAGAGAGTTATTGTTCGCGTCCGTTATGGAATAAATTACGCTCAAAAACAGCGTCTTGGTGGTAAAAAAACAAAACGATTTTGTAGAATACGGTCTTACAAACATAATGAGACCGTCTACGGAAAAAAAAGTCTCAGAAAAGCGGAATATAGATTATTTGAATTTGGCGCTCCCTCCTGCCGGCAGTGACGCTTCTGTGACGCACGCTGTCATCTGAGCGGGGCATAACTTAGCGATCTGCTTTATCCATAAAAAACTGTTTTTTTTTTCTTCTACATTTTTTATATGTGTGTGTGTGTATTGTGTGGGGAATGTGGCCGTGTCTGCATGATTATAATCTGTATGGACGCACATCAGCGTGTTTATTAGCGACTCTATGACGGCTATCATTGTGATTCATTGATCAGCTATTATTGATTATATGGCCCATCTGTTTGATTATAATCTGAATGGAAGCACATCAGCGTGTGTTTACTGACTCTATGACCATGTCTGGCAATATCACTTCACGTCTGGCAGTGATATTTATCATTGTAATAACGAATAACGAAGAATACTTCAGTATACATACTATATACAAAGCATTTTTTTCTATTTTTTTTCCTTTTTTATTACTCAAATAATTATTTTTGTATTTTTTAGTGCTCAAATAAATCTGTCTATTATTTTATAATTGAAAAACTATGCAGGAACATGTATAATGACTAAAATAGCTTGTATAATTCTGCAATCCATTTGGTGGTTATTTTTCCTCAAACAGGGGGGTGGGGGGACTATAAATAGTTTCAGAAAAAATATTGCAGGAATCTCATTTTTCATGGTATCTTCTTCAAATTTGAAATATGAACTGATGAGACACATGGCTTTCGATCCATTACTTTTCTGGATTGCTCCAGGACTTATTTCATGTATTTGTATATGAAATAAAAAAACATTCAGTGTGGAAAAATATTTTTCAAGGCACGTCAGTGTCTATAACTTTTTATCTTTTTGAGCATTATCAACTCTGGATGATAGATAGTAAAGCCCAGAGTCTCTTCTTTCCAAAGATACCTAATTTGTTTGTGTAAGCACACTTTGTCACAAACTGTTACCATTTTAATTCAGGTAGGTTATTTTCACCTGCGAGGCCCTAAATGGGGTTGAAGGTTAAAGTGTTAAACTCACCAACAATTAGGACTCAATTGTTTCTTTGAATAACGTTATATGAAGCACCATTACTTCGAACAAATTATACTTGAAACCCGACCTCTGGGAAATACTGAAAACATTGCTATAAATTGTAGCAACACCTCCCCCTTTACCTTTTGGATGCGGCTCATGTTTGTAACAGTAATCTTGGGGGGTAGACTCGTTTAAAGTAATGTAATCATCTGGTTTTAGCCAGGTTTCTGTCAAACAAAGCACATCTTGTTTATGGTCAGTGATCATATCATTTACAAAAAGTGCTTTTGTAGAAAGGGATCTAATATTCAATAAGCCAAGCTTTATCATTTGTTTATCTGTATTATATCTGTTTTGTATTTGTTGAACATCAATTAAATTGTTACTCTTACTTTGGTTTGGACGTTTTCTGTATTTTCTAGTTCGGGGAACAGACACAGTCTCTACAGTGTGATATCTAGGTGAAAGAGTATCTATGTGCTGAGAAATAACTCTTTCTTTGACGTGAGGCGGCTAGCAGATGGTTGGTTTAGCCAGTCTGTCTGATTCCTGACCTGGGCCCCCAGTTCGTCAAGTACAAACTCTACGGCTATATGCCATATTTCTAGAGTGAAGAGTGGCAACACCCATGGAGGTATGAAAACCATCTCTTTTAAACAGGTCAGGTCTGCCCCAAAAACTAAGCTAGTAAACATAATTAGTCATAAGTAACTGGATATATTTATGGAGCAGCTTTCAGCAGAATGCTTTCAATGTTTTCAGAGTTTCAATAATTTTTTTAATGAAAAGTTTAAAATAATATTAATAATAATAATGTTTTCTACCACTCACACACACTTAACCCATTTAGAGGCACAACAGTCTATGTGCACAACATTTGGAATCATGCCAAGGTTAGCACAGTTGCCAGTAGAATACATGTTTGGATGACACACTCATTTCTACTCATTATTTATGTCTGCTGACAACACAGAAACTCTATGTGACAGCACAGAGTTGGATGTGATGCATTGTATGATGGACAGGTTTGTGTGTCTTCCTGTTTCTCTATATATGATGAGTGTAATCTTTATTGGTGTGTGTTTGTGATGAGAAAGTCTGACCATTCGCATCACCTCCCGACTCTTGACCTACCTTTGATTTGGAATTTTGTCATACAGATACACACCTTGGTGAAAACAATAGTCAAAGGCTTTGTCTGTTCCAGCAATGTCATTCTGACACATAAAAGCTTGTCATCCCCATCCGTTCTAATGAAGTTAAATCGTGTCATCTTATCTTTATACATCTGTAATAGCACAATGTAAATAATAAAGAAGTACATTTTTCAAAAACTTGATTATGTTTTAAGGATAGTTATGTTTTAACTATTATGTTTTAAGGATAGTGGTAAGGTAGGTGCTGTTAAACGCAATTGTTTGACATTGGCTAATTCAGTTTGAATTAGTAGAATTTTATATTTCTCTCTTTTTCACTCTTATGGTATAACAATAAGAGGGTGTTGTTCCTTTAGACTCGAAACACATGCTTAAGTACCTCTCGTTCTCTCTTTTTCAGGTACTGGAAAACATGGTAATCATTTTATCACTAGTAGGCCTACAAAAAGACTGAGGGGCAGACCATGTATATTTTATGTGCAATTAATAGTACATCTATGCAGCTTGTCATTTTCATGCTGCCACACGTAGCAATGTAGCTTTTTTCTCAAGCAAGCCTGTGCCCTTACAAATGGGCTAAATGAGTAGTATGGATATTTTTATTCAGATCAACTGTACAGTGAGTACCTTGATTGTGATCATTATCAATTATTTTCTGCCATGATGATCAATTGACATTCCCCAAAGAAAACACACACACACACACACACAGACAAAATCACATGTTGTTGAATTCCGCCAGAACACCATTCTAAACAAAATATGCATTCCAGTCTAAGTATTGCAGCAAAGGGCCAGATAGCAGGCATTAGTGTAAATTATCTTCTTCTATGGTCAGTTTTCTCTATCAGGTCAGATCTTGGCAAAGCAGCAATTTGAAGATCTTGCTGAGCAAGTCCATTCAATTAACTGTAATCAATTAATCCACCCTCTTGACATTCCAAGACTGTATGATGTTTTTATTTTTATTTTTTGTGTGTGACACAAAAGTGTTTCTTTAACATTGTTTTTTTCCATTCAATGAAAGTCGGTGTGGTCCGAAAACTGGGTAAGTCAGAAAAAAGTACAAAAGAAACCTGTCTGATAGCAAGTGGTGTGTTGAGTAAGACTTGACTTGGATTTGGCTTTCAGCACGACTGATGAGAGTTTTAATCCGCCTTTTCCCATTCTTTTCCCATAAGCTCCAAGAGACATTTATTTGAAAGAAAAATTAAGAAAACATTATAAAAGTGGAAATAAAGTGTCTAAAAGGTATTTAACAGGCCTATATTTAAAATTAGATGTGTTGTCCTCACATTGATCTGAAAAGCTTGCACATTGATGCAGCCCTGTTGTTACCACATCAAAACTATGGCTTCCTTCCAGGACCTTTGAGGACACCTTTACTGATCAGCAGGTTCAAAATGGAAATGGTTGGGGTTATTAGTAGGTGTAGGGATGGACTTTAGGAATTAGAACAAGTATGGTTCCAATAAAGAATAATCTATTTATGGTTTAAATACATATAATCATTTAGACTGAATGTGTATTATTATTGCATACTTTTTTATAATGTATTGTTTATACAGTGGGGGAAAAAAATATATATTTGATTCCCTGCTGATTTTGTACATTTGCCCACTGACAAAGAAATGCTCAGTCTATAATTTTAATGGTAGGTTTAATTGAACAGTGAGAGACAGAATAACAACAAGAACAATCCAGAAAAACGCATTAAGGGAGTGCTCCTAATCTCAGTTTGTTACCTGTATAAAAGACAACCTGTCCACAGAAGCAATCAATCAATCAGATTCCAAACTCTCCCCCATGGCCAAGACCAAAGAGCTGTCCAAGGATGTCAGGGACAAGATTGTAGACCTACACAAGGCTGGAATGGGCTACAAGACTATCGCCAAGCAGCTTGGTGAGAAGGTGACAACAAGTTGGTGCGATTATGACTGCCAATGTCAAATGATGAAGATGGCGCCGAGCATAGCAGCCGTGTTGCGAGCTCAGAGAAAACTTGAGAAAACTGCTTTTCTCTGCAGAAAAACTGCAGAGAAAAGCAGTTTTTCTTATGTTTTATTTGTTATTTTGTTGTTTTACGTGTTGGATGTTGTTAGTATAACTGTCTATGATAGACACACGCTTTTAAACATTTGTTCCTTTGTCGCGCAACGCAAACCGAACTTTGAGTTCTTGAACGTCGACTTAGACGCCGTCCCCTCCGACCTCCTCTCCCAATCATTTTGCTGGCTAACGTTCAGTCACTGGACAACAAACTCTGAACTGCAGGCACGCATCTCATATCAACGGGAAACAAGGGACTGCTGCATTATTTGCCTCACAGAAACCTGGATGTCTGCAGTGGTTCCAGACTCAGCCATCGAGCTTACAGGGTTCTCCGTGCACCGCTCGGACAGAACGAAAGAGCTCACAGGGAAAAGCAGAGGTGGGAGCGTCTGTTTCTTTATCAACAACTCGTGGTGTGATGAAAGGAATCTACACTCTATTAAATCCTCCTGCTCCCCTGATCTGGAATTTCATATGCTTCTGTGTCAACCATTGTGGCTACCGAGGGAATTTACAGCGATCATAATCACAGCTGTTTACATTCACCCTCAAGCCAACACAGACCAGGCACTCAAGGAACTGCATGGGAATATAAGTGAGCAGGAAACCACATACCCAGATGTGGCGTTTATTGTTGCGGGGGACTTCAACAAAGCCACCTTCAGAACAATAGCTCCAAAATACTTCCAACACATCACCATCAACACGCGTGGTGATCGTGTACTTGACCACTGCTACTCTCCTTTCCGGGATGCCTATAAATCGCTCCCCCGCCCACCTTTCGGCAAATCAGATCACTCTTCCGTTCTGCTCCTGCCTGCTTATAGGCAGAAACTGAAACGAGAAGCACCCGCCCTCAGGACAATTCAATGCTGGTCGGACCAATCAGACACTATACTACAGGACTGTTTTGATCACGTGGACTGGGACATGTTCCGGGCAGTGTCTGAGGACGACATAGAGGCGTACTCCGATACTGTAACGTGTTTCATCAGGAAGTGTGTAGAGGACGTAGTACAGACAAAAACAATCCGCATCTACCCCAACCAAAAACCGTGGATTAACAGCAATGTTCGAGCAGCCTTGTCAGCGCGGACATCTGCGTTTAAATCCGGAAACTCTGACGATCACAAACAAGCCAGTTACGATCTCAGGAAATCAATCAAAGCCGCCAAACGACAATATAAAAACAAAGTTGAAGAACATTTTTAACCTTTCCCTCTCTTTGTCTGTGGTTCCCTCATGCTTCAAAAAATCCACCATTGTGCCCATACCAAAGAAAAATAAAATCACATGCTTGAATGACTGGAGGCCCGTTGCTCTGACATTCATCTTCAGCAAGTGCTTGGAGAAACTCATCAGAGACTACATCTGCTCTGTGCTGCCTGTCTCACTGGATCCGCTACAATTTGCATATCGCAGCAATCGTTCCACAGACGATGCTATTGCCTTTACCCTGCACACTGCTCTCTCCCACCTGGAAAATAAGAACACCTATGTGAGAATGCTGTTTGTGGACTACAGCTCAGCATTTAATACCACAGTGCCTGCAACACTGGTTGAGAAGCTCCAGAATCTGGGACTAAACGGATCTCTGGGCAGCTGGATCCTGGACTTTCTGACAGGCAGATGTCAGGTGATCAGAATGGGCAACAACACTTCATCCCCGCTGACCCTCAACACTGGTGCTCCTCAGGGCTGCGTCCTCAGCCCACTCCTGTACTCCCTGTACATACATGACTGTACAGCCACACACAGCTCCAACGTCATCGTCAAATTTGCTGACAACACAACGGTGATAGGCCTGATCACTGACAACGATGAGATGGCCTACAGAGAGGAGGTGAGAACCCTGACTAAATGGTGTCAAGAGAATCACCTCTCGCTCAACATCGACAAGACCAAGGAGCTGGTGGTGGATTTCAGGAGACAGAGCAGAGAACACACACCCATCACAATCGACATGACAACTGTGGAGCGGGTAAACAGCTTTAAGTTCACATCACTGAGGATCTCACATGGTCCGCTCACACAGATGCAGTGCTGAAGAAGACACATCAACGCCTCTTCTTCCTGAGACGGCTGAGGAAGTTTGGAATGAGCCCCAGCATCCTCAGAACATTCTACACCTGCACTGTGGAGAGCATCCTGACAGGCTGCATCACTGCCTGGTTTGGAAACAGTACTGCTGGCAACCGCAAAGCTCTGCAAAGGGTCGTGCGAACTGCCCGTCACATTGATGGAGGTGAGCTTCCCTCCCTCCAGGACATCTACGCCAGGCGGTGTATAAGGAAAGCCCGGAGGATCATCATTGACTCCAGCCACCCGTCCCACAGACTGCTCTCTCTGCTGCCCTCAGGAAGACGTCTCCGCAGCATCCGATCCCGCACTAGCCGACTGAGGGATAGCTTTTTTCCTCAGGCTATCAGGCTAATGAACAGTCAGAACTAATACACCCTACAGCATACTCCCACCTTAAGGTATGCCACGTACTGCACTTTAATTCCAATACAGTTCAAACTGGACTACCAGTACACACTACACTAATACAACAATCTTTTTGCTACCACTGGATACCATCCAATGCACATGCATGACATTTGCGTATCCAGCTTATGTATAATCTGCTGCATCTTCGCATATTATTGTGTGTATATGTGTACATAACATAGAATATGTACATACGGTGTATAATGTGTATTGATAACTGTAAGTATGTCTAATAGTACACTGTGTGTACTGAGTATATGCATGTGTATAATACACATTGTCATCTGTATAAGTCTGTAAGTATGTATGGTAATGTTTATATGTAAATTGTTTCTGCACTGTCTGGAGCACGCTCTCAAGAATTTCACTCACCAAGGCACATGTGCTGTGGTGATGTGACAATAAAAGTGATTTGATTTTGATTTGATTAGTTGCAAATGGAATGGAACGGAATCTCCCTCGGTTTGGGGCTCCATGCAAGATCTTACCTTGTGGAGTTTCAATTATCATGAGAACGGTGAGGAATCAGCCCAGAACTACACGAGAGGATCTTGCCAATGATCTCAAAGCAGCTGGGACCATAGACACCAAGAAAACAATTGGTAACACAGTATGCCATGAAGGACTGAAATCCTGCAGCGCCTGCAAGGTCCCCCTGCAACAGGCCCATCTGAAGTTTGCCAATGAACATTGAATGATTCAAAGGAGAACTGGGTGAAAGTGTTGTGGTCAGATGAGACCAAATTCAAGCTCTTTGGCATCAACTCAACTCGCCGTGTTTGGAGGAGGAGGAATGCTGCCAATGACCCCAAGAACACCATCCCCACCGTCAAACATGGAGGTGAAAACATTATGCTTTGGGGGTGTTTTTCTGCTTAGAGGACAGGACAACTGCACCGCGTCAAAAGGACGATGGACGGGGCAATGTACCGTCTGGCATTGAAAATGGGTCGTGGATGGGTATTCCAGCATGACAATGACCCAAAACACATGGCCAAGGCAACAAAGGAGTGGCTCAAGAAGAAGCACATTAAGGTCCTGGAGTGGCTTAAGCTGAAGGTTCGAGTTGCCAAACATCAGCCTTGAAACCTTAATGATCTGCAAAGAGGAGTGGGACAAAATCTCTCCTGAGATGTGCGAAAACCCTGGTGGCCAAATACAAGAAACGTCTGACCTCTGTGATTGCCAACAAGGGTTTTGCCACCAAATACTAAGCCATGTTTTGCGAAGGGGTCAAACACTTATTTCACTCATTAAAATGTTAATCAATTTATAACTTTTTTGAAATGCATTTTTCTGGATTTGTTTGTTGCTATTCTGTCTCTCACTGTTAAAATAAACCTGCAATTAACATTATAGACTGATCAATTCTTTGTCAGTGGGCAAATGTACAAAATCAGCAGGGGAGGAGGTGCAAATAAGATCTACCACTATTTGCACTAAGAATAGCATCTATCACTATTTAACTTAATGTAAATAGCATATAATGCTGTTTGAACTCATAAACACAGGTAATATGAAACTTGGATGATAAGGGTCAAAAAGCCCTCAAAATGGCCTACATATCATTCTTAAAAGGGAGCGTATAACCTCACAAGCGCTATATGTGTATTCTACTGTATAATGTTTTGTGTAACATCAAGTCTATCCACTATAATATATATACACCAATATTATAACTTACTCTGCCTTTCATTTTACCTTTTCACCTAACGTCACCAGGTTATGAACGTTATGTACAAACTTTAATTCTCTGCTTAATAATGTCTGTTCACACCAAGAATAAAGATAACTACAACAATAATCCTATGAGTGTCCATACCAACACACAATAATGTTGTCACGGGCTGCCTACTGTGTATGAGATGAAGGAGCACAGAGACGCAGAAGATTAACATTCAGTATTCTTTTAATTATCCACAATGAAGACTTACAAGCAGGAACACACATGTAAGAGAGGAAATAGACAAACAATACCGGACAAGGAACTAAGGAACAGAACACTAAATACACAGAACTAAATGAGGATAATTAATTAAACACAGCTGAAACCAAATTAACTCATAATAAACAGGAACAGAACCAAATATGGACAAAGAGGAACTCAAACATGTGACAAATGTTCTGTTTATTATAAAAGCGCTTATTTATTGTGTTGCTTTAAATGTTTGGAAGGATTCTGATTGGCTGGCAATATTTTTATAGTTCAGCTGGTAAAAAAAAAAATATATATATATATATATATATATATATATATATATGTATGTATATATATATATATATATATATATATAATTACTATTAATTAAATATATTAGATTAAATATATTAAATTATTAGAATATTAAATAATTAAATAAATATAATTAATATTAATTAAATAATCACATTGCTATTCTCATAGAATTACAAAGATTATTAAAGCTGTATAGTTATCGTTATAGCCATCATCCTTGGTGTGAATAATGGTAAATCTATATCCTAAATCTAAACACAACATAAGTGAGCCACCCAAAGGAGTTTCAATATATATATATTTTTTCTTTTCATAAACTACCCCCCTCGCCAGGCTCTGTTTCTTTTCTAGTGGCTCCAAATGGCCTCTGCTGTTTCTTCTGGGTGGGGCAATCTGTTTTTGGGTGCCTCTCTCTGCCTCTTCAGTTATCAGCTGTCTCTGCATTCTAAGCCTCTTACCCAGCTCATATCACACATTACTCTAATTCAAGCTGACCACAATCTGTATCACACTTCCACACAGCTGCTGCCTTCTCAATGAAATTGACAATGCTGAAATTTCTTGAAATCTCTTCAAATTATTAAAAAAAGTTGAAGACAATGTGAGTGGTGCTAGTGTTTTATGGGTAGTTTTTATGGTGTTGCTGTGCAGTTGCTTAGGTTTTCTAAAGGATGAATTTACATGTTGCTCCCTGGTTGCTAGGGTGTTGTTGTACAGTTGTAAACTGCATCCCAAATGATGTGCTATAGACTATGCACTTATACACTTATGTACTTAACATGCACTTATTTACTCAACCGTGTGTATAAATTATGTAAGGTTACTTAATCATTCAGCATTGCAGCTCCTACCCCTCCACTACTTAATTAGAGCCGCGATGAGATGCATGAAGTGTCCAACATTCCACACTTTTATATTCATAAAAACATGCTCGTGTTTATGACTATAACTAAGCTTCTGTTTGCGAATATCTGCTCTAGTGTAAATGTTTTGAATGTGTTTGCTATCATTGGTTTTGCTATAATCTGAGGTGTAAATATATCAAGTAAGCTGTAAATATCACTGATAACTGACCCATCAATGACATACGCGTGTCCATTCTTATCAGTGATGCAATTTATTATCAGCTATGCATCTTCTGGTAATTACTATAACAACTGTTTCAAATTTCGTTTAGGAATGTGGCTGCGTGATGGCATAATTGCACAAGAAATTTCACGTGTTGTTCAGTTTTGAGTTTGCTGGAAAATCACACTGAGTAAGTGCACAGTATAGTGTATAGTAATTGTACATTTATTATAGCTATATGGTAATATTATTTGTGGCTGATAGTTAAAATATAGTTTCTTTGTTATTGGCATTCTGTTTTCTCATCAAGTAGGCCTATGCATATACTAAGGTACTAGGAAAAATAAATTCTAACGATTGTTTATAACATTCTTTTAGGACTGTGAATACATACTCTCGCTTTCACCCGCATCTCACACAGGAAGGGGACGCAGGTCTCGTTCAGTTTTCATCTCCATTCAGACTCTTATAGAGTAAGTGTGCATTAACTATTTTACAGATGTTACTTTAATTTGATTTATTTACTGTATGGTGAAATATGTTTGCTAATTGTGTTCTTTTTCTATAAATTAGTCCTAGTATCAGTGACCATCACAATAATATTAATAATGTAGTTTATTTGTGTAAACGGCATGCTTACTTTTTTTTTTCTTCAGATGTGAGAATAACAGTGCAAAATAACCTGTTGCAAAGAGAGCCAAAGCAAATAAGCAGCCCACTCTGTCATGGAAAACAGAGACTGATGTTGACATGTTCCACAGGCTCTGAGATTCCTGCCCGCACATGAACCTGGACCACAGCTTAAGCCCGGCTCACACTGTGCGATTTTGGCCACGATTTGTTCGTCTGAGACAAATTTTGAAAATCCTAACATCCTAAAAGATTCCTATAATCCTAGGCTAAAATCGGTTGTCTAGATCGCTGGTTTGACATGTTCACCGACAGCCGATTAATGGCCGTTGCGATAAATTTTTTCCTCCGATTAAATTCTGGCAGTGTCAGAAGATTTCAGACACTTTCCTCAAGTTTCCTGCAGTGTGACATCTCCTACGACGACCGTCAAACCAAGAACCAATAGGAGCACTGAACTTGATGACGCAATTAGCGCGTCAACTTCAAACCATTCATTATTTGTAAAAAACAATATATGTACAACGTAAAGTTTACTTAAAGTTTATTTATTAAGGGGCAGGATGTTTAAACTCGAATAACAAAATTACCTCAAGTTCGCTCTGTAGAACTGGAAGTCCATAAAGTCCTCTTTTGCCCAGCCATGACTTGCTCCACACACGTCGTCCTTTTCGTTTTTTGTTTTTTTTTACATCAAGGCATGTAATTAATAAAACTAACGCTACACGTTGCTGTTGTTTGCTAGCTACCATTATAGCGAGAGAGCGCGGGTCACGTATTGATGACGTAAAACTCCGGACAAGTCTTCTTGAGTACGTCCGTTTTTATCGCGTCTTGACTGTCGTACAGTCTGACATTAAGACAACTGAGATCCTACAGTCTGACATGGGGATCATGTTCGTACAGTGTGACAAGCAGCAATCGCAAAAGATTATTAAAAATCGCACAGTGTGAGCCCGGCTTAAGACCATGTGATGCACACACTCCCATGAGTCTCTTCAAAAAATTATTTTTTTTTTTCTTCAGAACACATAAACATTATACACTTTGGAAACGCCAGCTATGCTATGTTCATTTATATATTTCAACATGACATACACTACCAGGCAAAAGTTTTTGAACAGTAAGATTTTAAATGTTTTTGTAAATAATTATCTTCTGCTCACCAAGCTTGCATTTATTTTATCCAAAATACAGCAAAAGCGGTAATATTGTGAAATATTTTTACTATTTAAAATAACTGCTTTTTTAAATGTAATTTATTCCTGTGATCAAAGCTAAATTTTCAGCATAATTACTCCAGTCTTACTCCAAGTGTAACAATACACTATACCATTCAAAAGCTTTGAGTGTCATGGTCGGTGGTTGTAGAAATCGGAGCGCTCGACAAAGAATAACAAAAGAGATTTTATTTAGCATCAACTCACATAAACCATTGATAACTTAAGATCCGACAAAGATAGAGACAAAACTGAATGCTTATAAAGAAACAGGAAACAAAGGAGCAAACTAGATAATTAATCAAATACAGGTGACAGGACTAAATGATGATTACTAATTAACTAAATCAGAACAGGAACTACCAAATAAGGTCAAAACAGAACTGAAAGGAAAACCGACATGTGACAGATATCGCCCCCCCCCCCCCCCCCCCCCCCCCCCCCCCCACGGTAGGTGCGTCCCGCACCGTAACAGTAACATCGGGGAGGGGGGGTGGGCGTCCTGGAGGCTGGAGCAGGACCAGGATAGGACAGGGAAGCCTCCAGGACGGATCAGGAGCCTTGGGAGACCATGGCAGGACTGGAGACTCGGGAGTCCATGGTGGATCCAGAGCCTTGGGAGGCCATGGCAGGACTGGAGAATCGGGAGTCCATGGTGGATCCGGAGCCTTGGGAGGCCATGGCAGGACTGGAGACTCGGGAGTCCATGGTGGATCCGGAGCCTTGGGAGGCCATGGCAGGACTGGAGAATCGGGAGTCCATGGTGGATCCGGAGCCTTGGGAGGCCATGGCAGGACTGGAGACTCGGGAGTCCATGGTGGATCCGGAGCCTTGGGAGGCCATGGCAGGACTGGAGAATCGGGAGTCCATGACGGGACAGGAGGCTTGGGATGCCATGACGGGACAGGAGGCTTGGGCAGCCATGGCCATATTTTTTGGGAAGCCCAAAGGGATTCATGTGGCCATGCGAAATGAGCCATAGTGGCCCTGACAAATGTCCCTAGCAAGGCCACTATGGCTACTAGGATTACAAGTATATAGCCCCCCCCCCCCAAAAAATTTCTTTGGGAATGTTCCCCATAAGGGGTCTCACCGGAGGAGCGGGCTCTGTGGGGCGCTCAGAGGGAGCGGGCTCTTGAGGGCGCTCTGGAGGAGCGGGCGCTTGAGGGCGCTCTGGAGGAGCGGGCGCTTGGGGGCGCTCTGGAGGAGCGGACTCTTGGGGGCGCACGGGAGGCGCGGAGCTGGACGGAACCAGCGGAGACGAAGGAGAGCTGGACGGGACCAGCGTAGATGCAGGAGGGCGCTCTTGCAGCGCGGACTCTTGAGGGCGCTCTTGCAGCGCGGACACTTGAGGGCGCTCTTGCAGCGCGGACACTTGAGGGCGCTCTTGATGGGAAATTTTGTTATAAAAAACGAATGGATGGAAGCGTCGATAAGAGCATGGTTGTGTGCAAGCTATGCAACAAGGAATTCGCATATCACTGCAGCACATCGAGCCTCAAGTATCACCTCATGTTCTGAATGTACTTGAAAGTATTGTGTTTTACTTAAAAAAACAGTTTACAGAAGGTATACCTACCTATAGGGTACCTGAATTTCTGAAATGTAGGCTACTATATTTCTAAATATCCTATTGCTACACTTAATGGCAATATTGCACTGGTCTGTTGGACTTGGTTGAACAAAAATAAACAATATTTTGTTGCTTAAGCTTATGTATTCAGTCATTATTCAATGGTATACTAAAAATCCATATGAAAAAACTTACTTCTCACTGTTCTCAGGTCAAATATTTATATGCGATTGAAATGCGATTAATTTCGATTAATTAATTACAAAGCCTCTAATTAATTAGATTATTTTTTTTAATCGAGTCCCAGCCCTAATATATACATTTATTTTGTCCCCACATTATTTCTTGTAAATCTTCCCTCTCAGTCACATACCTGGCTGAAAGACTCATTATGCAGCTCATTATGTGGGCCTTTGTCTTCTCATGTTTGAATCACACTAATATTCATGATCATTCATGCCTATGTTTT
Source organism: Barbus barbus (assembly GCF_936440315.1). NCBI lineage: Eukaryota > Metazoa > Chordata > Actinopteri > Cypriniformes > Cyprinidae > Barbus > Barbus barbus. The sequence continues at coordinate 11,028,781 of NC_136733.1, forward strand.
CTGTGAGCGAGTAAACAAGATGATTTTCACATCATTTTGAAGCAAAACCTCTAGGCTACAAGATCCAGTTCTCAAAAGTCTTGTGAACAAATGTTCTGTATGTCAGGGGTCCGGGCCCTGTGTTTTTCCCTCTCACCATCAAAGGTCACCATCGCCCATCCTATTGGACTCCTTTACCTTAACTCCACACACCTGTGCACCTTCTAACACACACACAGCTGTTGCCCATACTGATGGCTATTTATACTCCTTCCCCACGCCTCTCTGGGCTGGATTATTAGTTGTTTATATGTGGACTGATGCAAGAAATCTGCCGTATTTTTGTCATATCCCTGTTTCTGTTTTGAGCCTGTTTTCAGATTCCGATATCTGTGTTTGCTTCCGTTTTGGTTTCTACTTTGTCTGCCTTTAAGTTAATAAAGATCTGCGTTTGAACCCAGATCCCTGTTTACACAGTGTGTTCCCTTACCATGCCGTGACACTGTATGTGTTTTATGGCTTATTTCTGTGACTTAAAAATTTTAGTTTTTCACTAATCACGCATTAATGCTGCTTTCTCAAAAACACAATCATATACATACATGCTGCTCACATCTTATTGTGGCCCAGTTTGTGCTGAATACAGTGTTTTCAGACTTTAGCCATTTATATGTTTATAAGCAACTGAAAAAAGCACAAATGTCAGGGCATGTCAAAATTTCACCAGGCCCCCAAAACACCCTCAGACCCCAGAGGGATAAACGGCAGTCAAAACATTTAATATATTCCCTAAACAGTCAAAACTTCACTTTAAGAATGAGCAAGTGGTGTCAATGAGTTTGAAGTTCAGTGACTAAAAAAAAAAAAAAAAAACAGCAAACAGGATGAGAAATTGCGATCTATATGAAGCATGGACTTTAGACCCAGAAAGTCAAGTCAAGTCACTTATTTATTAAGCACTTTTAACAATACAGATTGTGTCAAAGCAGTTTTACAGAATTAAATAGGAAAACAGTGTGTCAATAATGCAAAAGGACAATAGTAAACACTCAATTTTGAGTTAAAGGCAGTTCATCATTGAATTCAGTGATGTCATCATCCAGTTTAAATAGTATCTGTGCAATCAAGTCGAAGATATCGCTGGAAATTAAAGACTTCTCCAGGCCCCCAAAACACCCTCAGACCCCAGAGGGTTAAACGGCAGTCCAAATAAGAGATAAAACCTTGGCAGAAACCAGGCTAAGTTGGGGGCCAGTTCTCCTCTGGCCAGACGAACTAGCAGGTTGTTTCATGCTGCAGCAAAGTCATATTGTGGAGAGGACTCGTCTGGTTCCTGTGGTCTTGTCCCGATGGCCGTTGTCCCCAGTTTTAAAGACGTGGTGCTGCACGGTATGTGTATATATAAATATATATATATAAAATATATATATATAAAAAACGCTAAAACGCTTATTTTGTTTACTGTGTTGAAAGTTGCTGAAATCGCGTTTGGTCTCATACTGTATCGCGTATCTTGTCAGTGTGTGCACTTGCTTGGCCATTTTTAGTGATTAATAGGAAAGCGGGTTCAGCTGAATTCTAGCAGTGATTTGTTAGATAGGTATAGAAAAGGTTATTATACCGCGGCAGCCCTCGTGTGAAGCCCTCTTAGTGTGAAGACCAAAGAGTGTAAAGACCATCGACTCTACCATGCGACTCCACCGGGCTAGGGCACCGGCCACGGATATAAGTATCGCTTTTTATTTTTATTTTATTAATTCATTTTTTATTCCTTTATATGTTTACTATTGAAATATTGTTGTTGTATGCATTTGTCAATTTTATTTAATTTCTGTATTTTCTTAAATGGGTGTGCATAGAGTATTTACAGAGTGTTAACTTTTAGTTTTAGTTACTTTTTCTTATTTGTAAGTCGCTTTTGATAAAAGCGTCTGCTAAATGACTAAAAGTAAAAGTAAGTAAGTATATATATATATATATATATATATATATATATATATATATATATATATATATATATATATATATGAAGAGTTTGGTTCCAAAACGCTATAAATCCAATTTGATTAATTTGAGTAAAAATGTGTAAAAAGTGGCAAGATGAAAACCACTATTTTCTGTTTCACACATTCACATAGTCAAGTCGTCAAGTCTGCTTTATTGTCAATTCTTCCACATGTACGGCGCATACATACAGAGAATTGAAATTGCGTTACTCTCAGACCCTTGGTGCATACAGTTAACATTAAACACGTTCAAATACAGATAATACAGTTTAAACATTGTAGAAAAATAAAGAAATAGATAAAGTAGCATAAGGCGCATGGCAGAATAGAGTGCAAACCAGTTAAATAAAAACAAAACTGTGCAGATATATGTGTAGTGCAAGAAGAGCTTATCAATATGAGGACATTGTAGAAAAATAAAAAAAAGAGATAAAGTGGCATAAGGCACATGGCAGAATAGATAGAGTGCAAACCAGTTAAATAAAACAAAACTGTGCAGATATATGTGTAGTGCAAGAAGAGCTTGACAGTAGGGAGAACAGTCTTTTTATCAGACTATCCGAAGAGGTAGTTTGCAGTCAATGCTGGATGAGGTAGTGATCAGTCCAATGCTGCACAAGTGACAGGTGCTGGTCACAGTTTGTAAGTGGGGGGGGGGGGGGTCCTGGGGACAGCCTGATGTATGAAGCTGTCCTTCAGTCTGCTGGTCCTCGCCTGGCGACTCCGCAGTCTCCTCCCTGATGGCAGCAGACTGAAGAAGCTGTGTGACGGGTGGGTGGGATCACCTGCAATGCGGAGGGCTTTGCGGGTGAGACAGGTGCTGTAAATGTCCTGGAGGGAGGGGAGAGAGACACCAACAATCTTCTCAGCTGCTCTCACTATGCGCTGAAGTGACTTGCGGCAGGATGCGTTGCAAGCGCCATACCACACAGTGATGCAGCTGGTTAGGATGCTCTCGATGGTGCCTCTGTAGAAGGTGCACATGATGGGGGCAGGGGCTCTGGCTCTTCTCAGTTTGAGGAGGAAGTAGAGACGCTGCTGTGCTTTCTTGGCCAGTGCTACAGTGTTTTTAGTCCAGGAGAGGTCCTCTGTGATGTGCACACCCAGGAACTTGGTGCTGCTCACTCTCTCCACAGTCAGATGGTCAGTTGATGGTCAGAGGGGCATGCTGAGTGTGTACTCTCCTGAAGTCAACAACATAGCATATTTTAGGTTATAATAACATAAAAAATTCAAATCCAGATTTTGATTTTCAAAGATTTATTATAAAAACTAATCTTTTTTTTTCACCAAAATGCAATAAATCCGACATGTTTTTTTTTTTTTCTTTTCTTCAAAATGCACTAAATCCATTGAATCAATATAAAAGGTATTTTTTCATATTGAAAATAGACAACAAAGTAAGTTGATCCACATATGACAGCCTCTGAACGTGGTCAATACAAATCTTATACACACAGGCACTGGACTAAAAATACATTCAATCAGTCTTTGCCATGTTATATTCATTTAGTTGACTAGTGCTATACACTGTATAAACATTAATGGCATTAATAAAAACACATACACTGACAAGCTACGCGATATCGCGTTCATAATGGAATGCGATTCATTTGCAATTATGAACGCGATATTGCTCCATCTGAAAGCACATGATGGAGATCACAGAACCAGCTTTACTGACGAGATGCGGTTGACAATCAAATGCGATTTAGCCCTAATTTTTGTTTGTTTGTTGATCACAAAGTACAAAGTAGATGAGGAAAACTAGGATGCCGGGTGTATTCAAAACGCCGCCATTACCGGTACTGTTTATAGTGCGTGGAATGGTGCGCTGTGATTGGCTGAGCGGATTTATCGCATTCTGCAGAGAAAGGAGACTGGCATTTGTCGCGGTTTGGAAAAAAAGGAGAAAAGATGACAGAATAACACGACAAATATCACATTTTGCATAAAATTTAAAAACAGACTTGTCAATACCGACCAGATACAATACTGATTTTGGTGGAAACTCATTTTTTAAAAAGTGGCGTTTATCGCGTTTTGGCACCAAACTCTTCACACACACACACACACACACACACACACACACATATATATATATATATATATATATATATACAGTATATATATGGGGGCAACAAAGGACTGAAAAAGCAAGACATTTTGAAAAAAAAAAATTCAGCTGGGAGAACAATTAAATAAGTTAATTGACACCAGGTCTGTAACATGATTAGCTATAAAAAGTATGTCTTAGAGAGGCAGAGTCTCTTAGAAATAAAGATGGCCAGAGGCTCTCCAATCTATGAACGAGTGCGTAAAAAGATTGTGGAATACTTTAAAAGCAATGTTCCTCAATATCAAATTGTAAAGGTTTTACAAATCTCATCATCTACAGTGCATAACATCATCAAAAGATTCAGAGAAACTGGAGAAATCTCTGTGCGTAAGGGACAATGCTGAAGACCTTTGTTGGATGCCCGTGGTCTTCGGGCCCTCAAACGACACTGCATCACTCATCGACATGATTCTGTCATGAATTGACATTACTAAATGGGCCCTAGAATACTTCCAGAAACCACTGTCGGTAAACACAATCCGCCGTGGCATCTGCAGATGCCAACTAAAGCTCTATCAGGCAAAAGGAAGCCATATGTGAACATGGTCCAGAAGCTCTGTCGTGTCCTGTGGGCCAAGGCTCATTTAAATTGGACTGTTTCAAAGTGGAAAAGTTTTCTATGGTCAGACGAGTCCAAATTTGACATTCTTGTTGGAAATTACAGACGCCGTGGCGTCCGGGCTAAAGAGGAGGGAGACCTTCCAACGTGTTATCAGCGTTCCGTTCAAAAGCCAGCATCTCTGATGATATGAGGGTGCATAAGTGCATACAGTATGGGCAGCTTGCATGTTTTGGAAGGCACTATGAATGCTGAATAGTATATAAAGGTTTTAGAGCAACATATTATGCTCCCCTCCAGACAACGCAAAACCACATACTACAGCTATTACAACAGCATGGCTTCGTAGTAGAAGAGTCCGGGTGCTGAATTGGCATGCCTGCAGTCCAGATCTTGAAGTGAAGTGACATACTGCCAAGTATGGTGACCCATACTCGGGGGTTCGGTGCCCTGCTCAAGGGCACCTCAGTCGTGGTATTGAGGGTGGAGAGAGCGCTGGACATTCACTCCCCCCACCTACAATCCCTGCCGGCCCGAGACTCGAACCCGCAACCTTTGGATTACGAGTCCGACTCTCTAACCATTAGGCCACGACTTCCCCGATCTTTCACCTATAGAGAATGTTTGGCATTAAACAAAAAATATGCCAAAGACAACCACAAACTCTTCAGCAGCTGGAAACCTATATCAGGCAAGAATGGGACCAAATTCCAACACCAAAACTCCAGAAACTCATTACCTCAATGCCCAGACATCTTCAAACTGTTTTGAAAAGAAGAGGAGATGCTACACCATGGTAAACATGCCCCCGTCCCAACTATTTTGAGACCTGTAGCAGTCATCAAATTTGAAATGAGCTCATTTTGTGCATAACATTGTAAAATTTCTCAGTTTAAATATTTGTTATGTTATCTATGCTCTATTGTGAATTAAATCTTGGCTCATGTGATTTGAAATTCTTTTAGTTTTCATTTTATTCAAATTTTCAAAAATGTCCCAACATTTCCGGAATTCGGGTTGTATAAGTATATTGTTGTCTGGCATGAGACCCCCTTAAGGCTGGATTAGCCTCTTGTTTCAGAGGTGGAATGACTTTTAGAAGAGTGCACAGTAAACTAGGCTTGTAGTTTTGTTTGAGGGTAGGGGAGAAGGCCAAGGCTCAAGAGTCACAGTTCTGCTACGACTCGCTATTGTTTTTATCCACCTCATTCCTAAACATGGAAGTAAACCTATGGACGAGACTTCCTGTTCATTAGCCACTATAGGGAAATAATAAGAAGAATAAGAACATGCAGTAAATGGTAAAACTGCATTACAAACAAGTGTGTTTATAATTAAGATAATACACTAAAATAATATGATAAGACACACCAATTTGCAGTATGCAGCAAAATTAGCAGCAAAACGAGTGGTTTTGTACAGCTAAAAATAGCGGGGAGCAAATGAGACCGGAAGTAAAACCCATAAAATTTACAAATACCCATTTTTACTTGAAGAATAAGGTGGATACGTCATTTATTTTCGTGATGGCAGTCCCTGCTTTTTAGTTAAACTCATCAAAGGTAAATTATCTTCATCTGGGTAGATGTTTTGGCTGTTAGCTGTAAGGTGAGTTAGTTCATGGCTACAAGACTCAATGAATATATATATATATATATATATATATATATGCGTTTTCAGTATGCCTAGGTCTTGGAAGAGCAAGAGAAACCGAGGGGTGTCTCTAAATGTTCAAGTTCAATTTTACTTTTTTATGTCTGACATTAACAAACATGCTTAAACACACACCAATTATGTAAAAAAAATCAGTGCTGAATAATAAGCTTTTAAAATCCTTTTTTTTTTTTTCTTTTTTTTTATGTTTCATAATGTTACATATTAATGTTACCCCAGGGTATGTTAAAAGTAACCCAGACTATTGGGTGAATTGTAACATTTCACTCTTGTTTGAAACTAAACCATGAATTTTCTGTTTGTGCTGGAAAGATAACAGCTATGGAATTTAATAGCAGATACTTGTAACTAGTTTGACAGAAATGTCAAAAAAAATGTTACAGCCATCCCCGGTCTCCCCTACAATTTAAAGTTTATGAGAAGATTGTTTAATTAAAAAAAATATTTTAAAAGTAAAAAAAGTCAAAAGTTGTTATATTTTTAAGAGCCTAGGTATAATTTACCCAAAAGTGAAAATTGTGTAATCACCCTCATCATTCCAAACTCGTAAGACCTTAATTCATCTTTGAAACACAAATTAAGATATGTTTGATGAAATCCGAGAACTTTCTGTCCCTGCATAGACAACAACACAGAAAAGTAGTGAGGACGTCATTAAAATATGTCAGCAGCACTGCATGCATTTGTTGTGGCACTCTCATGAAAGCGCATTGAAGACTGACACAGAAGATTATTTTTTTTTTTTATTTAGTCGTTATTTTCGTTTTCTTTGCGCACAAAGTATTCTTGTAGCTTCATAAAATTCACATGGTCTATTTTAATGATGTCCTTATTACCTTTCTGGGCCTTAATCATGGTAGTTGCGTTGCTGTCTACCATGGAGGGTCAGAAAGCTCAAAAATATCTTAATTTGTGTTCTGCAGATGTATGTGTCAGGGATCCATCACAGTCATCAGCCCAGTCACAACACACACCTGATCACAATCTCCTCGTCACTGATCACCAGCACCTGTCAGCACTCATCAGCTCCACTATATCTGCACACTCTCCACACTCCCTCCTCATCCGGTCTACCGTTCATATCCATGTACTGTCCCCAGACTCTATGTGCACGACTTACCAGTACTTACCTCTTGATCTCCTGATGATTCTCCAGCATAGTACTCCTTCATTCCTGATCTCCAATCTCCTACGAACCTGCAAAGAAACCACTCATCAGCATACAGCTAAGAACCATTGAACTGATCATAGTGTTTGATACTCACCTGCCATTGCTCATCACGATCTGCTTCCACAAGCCTGTCAATAAACCTGCCTGTGTTTCACTTACCTGTTTGTCTCTGGCCCATTTGTGACAGATGACCGGACCAACACCGACACTTCTATGGAAGTCGCCGCACAAGTCATCGCCCTTGCCTATCGAGACCTCCCGTTCTATGAATATGCTGGGGGGTTCTGCAAGCTTGCCGTGGCTACGGCGTGGGATGACGACACCCTCAATCATCTGTTCTGGCTCGGGGCCAATTTCCATCACCCCGTGGACCTCCCAGACACCACTGGATTAAGTTGGAGAGAAGGGATCTTCCGGTGTCTGGGAAGTGTCCAGGCCCGAGCCAGAACCAGCCCGCTGTTGTCCATGGCCAAAGCAAAACAGCCGCCCGTGGCCAACACAAGCCCGCCGCTCTCCCAAGCCCGCCGTCCGCGGGGAATTCTACACCGCCATCCCCTCAAAAGCGCTATGCTGTGCCTGCGCCTCCTGAGCACCCTCCAATGCCAGCTCCTCGCAAGTGCCCTCCAGAGCCCGCCTCTCCAGGGCCCGTCATGGCCTTCCGAGTCCCCTGACCCACCATGGGTCCCGGAACGGGAGCTGCCCTGGAGGTCGTCTGTCTCCTGTCGTCTCCTGGTCCCTGGAGGCCTCCAGAGCGCCCACCCCCCCTCACCACTGGATGTTGTATGGCGCGGGGACGTGCCTTCTGGAGGGGGGCGTATTGTCAGGGATCCATCACAGTCATCAGCCCAGTCACGACACACCTGATCACAATCTCCTCGTCACTGATCACCACCACCTGTCAGCACTCATCAGCTCCACTATATCTGCACACTCTCCACACTCCCTCCTCCTCCGGTCTACCGTTCACATCCCTGTATTGTCCCCAGACTCTATGTGCACAATTTACCAGTGTGTACTTACCTCTTGATCTCCTGACGATTCTCCAACGATTCTCCAGCGTAGTACTCCTTCTTTCCTGGTCTCCGATCTCTTACGAACCTGGAAAGAAACCACTCATCAGCACACAGCTAAGAACCATTGAAATGATCATAGTGTTTTCTAATCACCTGCCATTGCTCATCACGGTCTGCTTCCACAAGCCTGTCAATAAACCTGCCTGTGTTTCACTTACCTGTTTGTCTCTGGCTCAATCTGTGACAGTATGAAGGTCTTACGTGTATGGAATGACATGAGGGTGAGTAATTAATGACAGAATTTTCATTTTTGAGTGAACTATACCTTTAAATCTTAAAATTTAAATGTTCTACTGTAATGTTGAATGGCTATAATTACTGGCTAAAATTCAGGGGAAATGCATTTAATAGAGCCATCATTAGCATTATTAGTATCAGTGATACTGGTCTTCATTAACAATAGGTTACTTAGTAAAAAAGATGCCATTAATCGTATTTAAACAATTACACATTTATGTCGCTTCTACATTAATTTGGAGGTAAAATGTGAAATTATGACAATATAAATACATTATATTAATTGTGATTAATTACGGAAAATGTGAAATTAATTAATTAGTTCATTTTAATCGTTAGACAGCACTAAAAATAACCTTTTATAGATGATACTTTTGCTAATATTATTTAATTTTTCTCCTGAATATGCATTTCAAATTCATTTCTAATATTATAGCCCCTCTGGAAAGAGATTTGAACGGACCCCAACGCCTTGGCCCCTTCAAATGTTCAATTTGATAATCCGGCCCTCAAATTAAGCTAAACGAATAGCCCTGGTTGATAGTATGCTGCTGCAGACTTTCAGACTCCTTCAAGTTCTTTATATCAGAAAATACATAATTTATTTTGTCAATGAATTTGCATTGAGCCAACACAATAACAATAAAATATAAAGGCATTACTTTGTACAGTAATAAAAATTTCAGCATAACTTCTATTCTGTTCTGAACATTGGGCATCTGAACGCTGAACATTCGGACTGCATGCATTCCACAACAAGGTTATGTTCTGTTTACTTATTGTTTTATTAAAGAGACTCTGTCAATTTTTATTCACCCTCATGTCATTCCAGTTTAGGTGAATTATTCTTTTATAGCGTAAATAACAATTAAGATGATAACTGGATGATTTAAATTAAACACGCAATGTATCATTCTATTGAAGTGTTTATTATTACATAATACATACATTTTCTCAACATATTTATTAAACATAGTGGGCAGTATTGTGTAGCCAACACAATAATTGTGTAGTCAACAGTCAATAAAATTCGACTGCAGTACGTTCGGCTTGCAGGTTAGGTTATGACAGTCTATTACCACATGAATGCAGATGTTTCTGGGCAGCCTGCAGTAGGCGTCGACTGTACACTGTGGGCGTTTATAAGGGCGGCGTTAGGACCGCGCGGTGTGCCGGTAAGGAGGCATCGCAGTTAGAGCAGCAGCTGAAACGGCAGACAAAGACACGGAGCTCCGCGCGATCCTGCAGCATCCACGCCCACCCACCCACACACTCACACAGCACCATTAGAAGCTCACTGTACCACTGGTAAGTCAAACATCAGTATACTTTTACTTTAAAAGGAAACGTGTTGTAGAAATCGAAACGTATGCCATGCTATTATGCTGACGTTTAGTGAGTAACTTTAATGTTAGAAGTGTAGAGGCAGATTTTTGAGAATGTTAGTGGGTGAACAGTCAGGTGGTTTCAGGTTCGAGGCAGCCCTTATCTATCTATCTATCTATCTATCTATCTATCTATCTATCTATCTATCTATCTATCTATCTATCTATCTATCTATCTATCTATCTATCTATCTATCTATCTATCTAAAGTGTATATTAATACATTTTAATACAACATTATAATGATTATAAAACATTATAAAATAGGATAACAGCAAAAATAAATACATACATAAAATAGTAGTATATTTTATTCTCGATTTTTAGGAGGAACCATTTGCCATTGTCAGCAATGTGTACAGGATTCCTAATCTGAAACCCATACTAATGGTATCAAATAAGAATTCTCTATAGTCAATTAAGATATTATGGATAAACTTAAATTAACCATAAATTAAATGAAACTTTAATTAAGATTGTTGTTGTTGTTATTATTATTATTATTATTGTATAGCTAGTGGAATAATGTCTTGTTACTGGACAGTTAAAGGAAGTCACAAAGGAAGCTGTAGGAGTTTTAAAATCCTAAAATATTTTCTTTAAATTAATTTTAATATTATTCCTAATAGAATCGTAATCTTATTAGGAGCACATGTGTAAAAGATCGGATTTAAAATGTTATTTTATAATCTTACAGGAAAATTCTTATTAGAATCATTTTTGGGTTAGTTCCAAATTGTGAATTTCAAAATGATCCAAACGAGTATTGGTAGCAAATGTAAGCGAAACTTTATTGTCTCTGGAAACCTCATTGTAGGGTACTTTTCTGTAATACTCAGGAGGTTGCACTTTGTGTGTGTGTGAGATACAAGCCTCTTACTGAATTTTCTTTAGTGCAGCAAAGAGACAATGAAACAGGCTCGCAGAGCACTGCGAGTAGGTGGATGGGGGTAGTGGGGCATACGGACTTGCCCCTGGAGACCATTTGCTTTCACTATGACCAATTTTATCAGTGGGTGGGATTCAGTGAGTGATGTGTTGCTGGACCCTATACTGCAGCACACTGTGACATCAGCTGCAGGTCTTTCTCTTACAAAATTATTTTGTTATTATTTTTTTCTCTTATTTCATTGACAGCCTGGGTGGAATAGTGCAATGAATAACATTTGTAATAACAGCAGGAATCACATCTACACAACATAATACAACTAGATAACAAGACAGTGCTTGCTTTTAAAGCAATAGTTTACAAAAGAAAAAAAAAAATGTGTATTACTTCTTTCTTGTGGAAAACACAACAAGGTGTTAAGCAGAAACAAGTAGCTATTTTTAAGGAAAATAAAAATCAATAGGGACTGGGGATGTCAAGCTTCAAATAAAGGACAAAAAGCACCATCATAGTAGTCCAAATGACTTGTATACTATATTCAAAACCTCATAAAGCCATACAGTGGCTTTGTGTACACATGTATACCATTTGTTGAAAATCACCCATTCAAACAGGTGTGGACTGGCCATTGGGAGAACCGGGAGAACTCCCGGTGTCCTGGCAGCTGATTTGGCCCGCTGCCCTGTTTTTATTTTTATTTCGATAATAAATCTCTAATAAATCATGAATCGGTTAGTTGTGACTAGCAATGCAAATCTTCGGCTCGCGCACTCCGTGCCTTGCCAAACGGTTTCGATCAGAGTAATCAATGCGAGAGATTTGAGAATGGAGTGGAAGCACCCAGGTGGAGCAGAGAAGCAAAACTGCTGTTCAGGATTTCAAGTGCAGGTCAGTTTCATCTGTAAATAGGCTATTGTAGTTTGTCTTCGTTTACCTAGTTAAGCAGTAGCAGCCCATTACTCATCACTCAAGGACATCATTATCTATTGTAAAGTTATTTAGTAGACAAATAATCATATCTTTTTATAATCTGTTTAGAGGGAGCGAGGACAGAAAAAAACACAACCCTTAAAATTAACGATGGTTTTACTATAAATCCAAAGACAATGGTTACTATGGACCTTTTTCACATTTCCAGGTTTCTCGGCAGCGGAACTCATCATAGTTGGGTTAACTTCAAAAGCAGTGAATGGGAGAGTACTACAATTATATATATTTTTTTGCATTCCCGTTTGCTCATATAGCAAAAGAAAAACTCCACAATAGTGTTTTCATGACTATCAATAAAAGGAAAAAAATTGAGAGAGGCTGATAACGGCAGTCAACAATGTCAAATTTACCGTCCTTCCCACAGACGCTGCATTAGAAACACCCTCGCATTAGAGTCAACTGCATTTTTTTATTTTTTTTTATTTTTTTGTAATTTGATGCAAAGGTAATATAGTACAAATAATAGTGTTATAAATGTACATCAATTTTAAAAAAAAAATTACGATGCTGGTGACTGCTAAACGTGCCATCACAGTCTTGTGAAAAGGGTCCATGGAAGAGTACCACAAATATATATTTTATTTTACTCAAATAGCAAAAGAAAAACTCCATGATAGTGTTTTCATGACCTTCAAAAAAAAAGGGAAAAAATTGAGAGAGGCTAATAACGGCAGTCAGAAGAGAGAACGATGTTAAATTTACCGTCCCTCCAATAGACGCTGCATTAGAAACACCTTCGCATTAGTGTTAACTAGTTTTTTTGTAATTTGATGCAAAGGTGATATAATACAAAATATAGTGTTATAAATCTACATACATACATAAAAAAAAAAAAAAATATATATATATATATATATATAAAAATCACAATCACAGTCATCACAGTCTTGTGAAAAGGGTCCATTAGTATGATTTATTGCAACACTAACCATAGTTTAACCATGGAATTTAACCATGGAATTTGTAGTAAAACTAAATACAAATGATAAACCATTTGCAGAAAAAAAGGTACTGGACTTTTACTATAATAAAATCATGGTTAAAGGGAAAAATATGACTCATGTTCAGTATTAGGATTTTTCTATTAAGATATTGTTATGATGTAGTTATTATTGTACTAATTTTGACATTTAGGCAACATAGAAAGTTTCGTTTTGTTAAATCTTGAGTATTAAACTCGTGAGAGACAGTGAGATATCAGGGCAAAATAAATAGACTGAAAAGGAAAATGGAAGTGAAGGTGCAGTTCAGGAGACAACTTTAATTAGTTTGCATGTCCCCAGAAGGATTCAAATTTTTTTTTTTTTTAATGTGATAGCCATACAAAAAACTGGGTTGTCCGTGTTTCAGAATTTGTTGTGAGTGTATGGGATGGCCTGGATGAGTGTGAGATTTCCCGGCCTGAAATTTTGTTTCAGTCTGCCCCTGCATTCAAATGTCATTTGCACAGAGCTAACAGCTTAAACATTCTGCTAACATCAACATGGGTTGGTAATTAGTTAGGAGTGAGTAAATGATAACAGAATTTTCAGTTTTCATTTCTTTCATGTGCAGTGGGTGTCGCAAAAATCCTAAACTCGGTAGAGGTGTTTTCGCCAATGCTGTCATGAACTGGCATATCTGGATAAGTATCTTGCTGAGTCAGTGGATCACAGTTTCTGGCTTGTGCCCTTGTGTCAGCTGTGGACCAGGCCCAATTCCCCTCTGCACCACTAATGGTCATAAGCACTCAAGAATTGTAGTGTGTTTGTGTGACCACAACAAGGATGTAATCTCTTTTTTTGTTACTGGTACAGAGGGACAGGAGGCACAGGATTAGACAACGACATACCCATAAATCAGCACAAATCTGTGGCCTTTTTGCATGGGTGTCACTTTAACATTTTAAACAGTCTTTTGTAATCATGCCTTGGATTGTCTTGAATGTCACATCTGAATATATGTGTGCAATTTCATATTCTTTCAGCTCTATACGTTTATTGTGTCTGGTGTGTCTTTGTTTACAGATTTCTTAGCATTATTGTGTCTATTCCAAGGTGAGGCAATGAGGGATAGTAGCCAGGCTTTAATTGCAAAAGCTGCTGTAATCCCTTCTGGCAGTCACACTGGCAACAAGCCCAGGTCTAAATGCCACAGACCGCCTTATTGACAGCTAGCCACTAAAAATGGCTAATGTTATCATAATTTTTTTTTAATCTCATAACATAAATTGAGAAAAAAAATCATACACTTACAGTGCTGGAGGGACCCAAGCACTATCGAGAGACTAGAAAATCATATGAACATGGGGGGTAGCTAATACTGTAGAACACCTTAGTAACCACATAGCAACGTTCTGTTGACCACTCAGAACAACCTAGCAACAAACTAGCAGCCACCCTGAACACCATAGTCTCAGCCTCAGACATCACGCGCACGGAATGTTGGCTAAATGTCTAATGCATCTGGCACACTTATCTGGAAACACTTCAGGAATGTCGAAGTCGTCATCTGACTGGTTGAATTAAACCGGACGTCCGGGAGACGCGAGTGTCGTGTTGATTTTCGGTCCGCCGGGAAACAAAGATGCCGTGGCGCCAAACCCCCTCACGAAAGAAGAAAGCCGTCGTGTTTACAAATATGATGACGAACGCTTATCAGGGTCAACTAAACGCTGGATTTTCAAAAGTATGTGAAATATTTCAAGTTCGCGGCATAGAATCTTTCAAATACATCCGATTGTTTGTTATTGTGGTGACATTTCCACGCCCCGAAACGTAACGTTAAACGAAACGAACTATGATTGGTTGTTTGACATGTCGGTCAAACGACCTCATGGGCGGACCTTGGCCAATGAAAGCGGACATCTATTCCAGACCTTCAGCCGTCAGTCTGAAGGTCTGGCTACGCGAGACTATGAACACCATAACAATCACCCAAACTGCCTTAAAGAACTGGTCGCTGAAAACCCCATATCAAATATCGATTTAGATATTGGAGGGAACGCGCGTATCCACCAAAATGTTAAAATGAAAGTTTGTATCATAACCTTGAATAGTTGGAATGCAAGTCCATGTGATGGAGTCAGAATGAACTCTTTCCTTCGCTGGGTAGTGCAGTGTGTGTTGATTTTGGATTGGTTTCAGGAAGTCAAACAAGCTGACTTGTAATGTAACTCTCAGAAATCCCATTATTGCAGACTAAAGATAGTGGAGGTCAGGTGCTGATTAAGGAGGTAATTGAGGTGTCGTCAAGCTAGGTAGCAGTGACAAGCATTTATAGGATTTCTCAAAATAAATCAATAGAGATGGAAACACCTTATCCGTTTGACAAGTCCTGACCTAAAGGATTTGTGTTTGTCATCCAAAAGGCTTGACTTCTCCCAAAGGTCTGAAAGCACTGGATATACAGGTGCATCTCAATAAATTAGAATGTCGAGGAAAAGTTCATTTATTTTAGTAATTCAACTCAAATTGTGAAACTCGTGTATTAAATAAATTCAATGCACATAGACTGAAGTAGTTTACGTTTTTGGTTCTTTTAATTGTGATGATTTAGACTCACATTTAACAAAAACCCACCAATTCACTATCTCAACAAATTAGAAAAAACAAAAATTTTTAGTGAATCGTTGGCCATCTGGAAAGTATGTTAATTTACTGTATACTGTATGTACTCAATACTTGGTAGGAGCTCCTTTTGCTTTAATTACTGCCTCAATTCGGCAGGCATAGAAGCCCAGGTTGCTTTGATAGTGGCCTTCAGGTCATCTGCATTGTTGGGTCTGGTGTCTCTCATCTTCCTCTTGACAATACCCCATAGATTCCCTATGGGTGTCAGGTCAGGCGAGTTTGCTGACCAATCAAGCACAGTAACACCATGGTCATTGAACCAGCTTTTGGTACCTTTGGCAGTGTGGGCAGGTGCCAAGTCCCGCTGGAAAATGAAATCAGCATCTCCATAAAGCTCCATAAATCAGCAGAAGGAAGCATGAAGTGCTCTAAAATTTCCTGGTAGATGGCTGCTTTGACTGTGGACTTCAGAAAACACAGTGGACCAACACCAGTAGAGGACATGGCAGCCCAAATCATCACTGACTGTGGAAACTTCACACTGGACTTCAAGCAACATGGATTCTGTGCCTCCACTCTTCCTCCAGACTCTGGGGCTTTGATTTCCAAATTAAATGCAAAATTGACTTTCATCTGAAAAAAAGAGGACTTTGGACCACTTAGTTAAACAGTCCAGTTCTTTTTCTCCACAGCCAAGGTAAGACACTTCTGACATTGTCTCTGGTTGAGAAGTGGCTTGGTAGCCCTTTTCCTGAAGATGTCTGAGCGTGGTGACTCTTGATGCACTGACTCCAGCTTCAGTCCACTCCTTGTGATTGTGTTTGAATCAGCTCTGCTTGACAGTATTCAAGCTTGCAGTCATTCCTGTTGCTTGTGCACATTTTCCTACCCAAATTCTTCCTTCCAGTCAACTTTGCATTTAATATGCTTTGGTACAGCACTCTGTAAACAGCCACACCTTTCAGTAATGACCCTCTGTGACTTACCCTCTTTGTGGAGGGCGTCAATGTTCGTCTTCTGGATCATTGCCAAGTCAGCAGTCTTCCCCATTATTGTGGTTTCAAAGAACAAGAGATACCCAGAATTTATACTGTAGGGATGGTCATTAATTGAAACTCAAATGTAAATATTCTAATATTTTGAGATACTGATTTTTGACTTTCATCAGCTATAAGCTCTAATCATCAAAATTAAAACAAAAAAACTTTTGAAATGTTTTACTTTACATGCAATGAATCTAAAATATATGAAAGTTTCACTTTTTTAAATAACTTACAAGAAAAAATGAACTTTTTCACAACATTCTAATTTATTGAGATGCACCTGTACTAATGCTCTGGAACCTTTCTCTATAGTAAATGAAAATCAAAAGCAAGATTCCTTTATCATCTCAGTTTTTTGCTAAATAGCAATGCGATTAAAGATTACATGGATATGTTTGCTTTAGCCTCTTCTTTGCTCTTCTCTTCTAAAGTTTCAGAAGAATGAGCCTTCAAAGATGTACATTTTTGTCTTCATCGTCTACATTTAATGTCTCTTCTTAAATGCTGATATAGTTTTGACATGCCATATCAAGCTTTAGATTAATAAACCATGCTGCATGTTTGTTGTGTGTTAACACCATGCTGGGTGAGTATCATTTTTTTTTCTTACTTTCTTGAAACATGTTCCTGTGAACATTATTCTTTCTAATTGTTTATCAAAATATAAATGCACAACTAAATGTAAAAAAAGGTTTTTGGGTAATTTCACCTACAGTAGGGCATGGAAGATACTGATTAATGAAGATTCCATTAGCTATTTAGCCACTACTTTAGAGTATAGTGACACAGCCTTTCTAAAAAAAAAAAAACAGTAATTTAATCCTGCTGTTATTAATGTAATAAAGGTTACAGCAATAGCACATCAATGTCTGCCTCTATTCTGGAAATATACTATACACAATCCATTATATTCTTGATGAACAAAATGGTTGTATTGCTATTTAAGTGACTATCCCTCTCCAGGCAAAATTTTAAACAAAACTGCTAATCAACCAGATACAGGACACTTTGCTTGACAAGGCAAATATTTGGCAGACAGGGAATGGGGAGCAGGGTTATTGACATCAGGCTGTTCTGGAGACAACAACAAAAACAAAAAAGAAAACATAAGGACATTGTTATGCAGATATTGATTTAGCTTTGAATAGAAGTGTGTGTTTGTGTGTAATGAGGCAGAGTGGAACGAGTAGTGCAGCTTTATTGATCCAGTATTGGTCTAGAGAGGGTTATGGGGGAGTATTTTAAGGGAATGTGTGCTCAGATGGAAGAGTGAGGTAACAGAATGAAAATATTGACAAATGGCTGGGACAGCAGAAGGTGGGTGGGAGGAGCAAGTGTAAGTTGTAAAAGACTTGTCGGGGGCAGGAGACCTCAATGATAAAGAGATGGACAGATGACCACTGTTTATTGAAATGCAGGGCATATGTCACACACACACACACACACACACACACGTTTGTTTTTGTGAAAAGTGGGGACATCCCATAGGTGTAATTTTTTATTTTTTTATGCTGTACAAACCATATTTTCTATCACCCTACACCAACGCTACAACTAAACCTACCCTTTACAGGAAACTTTGTGCATTTTTACATTCTCAAAAAAAAAAATCACTCTGTATGATTTATAAGCGTTTAGAAAAATTGGGACATGGGGCAATGTTCTCATAAGTCACCTTCTCCTTGTAATACTTATGTCATACTCATGTCATTATACAAATTTATGTCCTCATATGTCACAAAAACGCGCGCACACACACACACACACATTAGGTTTCCATGTTTTATCAAGTTTATTTAGTTATCTAAATAGGGAGATTATATACAATGCCTGCATGTTTTTGGTCAAACTACTTTTACATCATTACATTTACTAAGTATGGATATAGCCAAACAAAGCCAAAACCTGGATATTTTAGGCAATGTAGAAATCCTGGCCAGAAAATGGCACGTCTGGTCACCCTAATGTGTGGTACGTATAAGATAATGTATACTTACCTGTATGACGGTTTACTTTGGAGGGGGAAGAGCTATCCAGCCATCAGTTGAATGTTCTTGGAACCTAGTAAACCTACAATTGCAGTGTTGTGAGAAACTGCAAGGTTGACTTATTAATTACTTATATATATATATATATATATATATATATATATATATATACACTCACTGGCCACTTTATTAGGTACACCTTGCTAGTACCAGGTTGGACCCCCTTTTGCCTTCAGAACTGCCTTAATTCTTTGTGGCATAGATTCAACAAGGTGTTGGAAACATTACTCAAAGATTTTGGTCCATATTGACATGATAACATCACGCAGTTGCTGCAGATTTGTTGGCTGCACATCCATGATGCGAATCTCCTGTTCCACCACATCCCAAAGGTGCTCTATTGGATTGAGATCTGGTGACTGTGGAGGTCATTTGAGTAAAGCGAACTCATTGTCACGTTCAAGAAACCAGTCTGAGATTATTTGAGCTTTGTGACATGGTGCATTATCCTGCTGGAAGTAGCCATTATAAGATGGATACACTGTAGTCATAAAGGGATGGACATGGTCAGCAACAATACTCAGGTAGGCTGTGGCGTTTAAACGATGCTCAATTGGTACTAAGGAGCCCAAAGTGTGCCAAGAAAATATTCCCCACACCATTTCACCACCACCACCAGCCTGAACCGTTGAGACAAGGCATGAATGATCCATGCTTTCATGTTCTTTACGGCAAATTCTGACCCTACCATCTGAATGTCGCAGCAGAAATCGAGACTCATCAGACCAGGCAACGTTTTTCCAATCTTCTATTGTCTTCTATTTTGGTGAGCCTGTGCGAATTGTAGCCTCAGTTTCCTGTTCTTAGCTGACAGGAGCGGCACCCGGTGTGGTCTTCTGCTGCTGTAGCCCATCTGCTTCAGGGTTCGACATGTTGTGCGTTCAGAGATGGTATTCTGCATACCTTGGTTGTAATGAGTGGTTATTTGAGTTACTGTTGCCTTTCTATCATCTCTAACCAGTCTGCACATTCTCCTCTGACATCAACAAGGCATTTTCGTCACTGGATATTTTCTCTTTTTCGGACCATTCTCTGTAAACCCTAGAGATGGTTGTGCGTGAAAATCCCAGTAGATCAACAGTTTTTGAAATATTCAGATCAGCCCGTCTGGCACCAACAACCATTCCACGTTCAAAGTCACTTAAATCCCCTTTCTTTCCCATTCTGAGGCTCAGTTTGAACTTCAGCAAGTCGTCTTCACCACATCTAGATGCCTAAATGCATTGAGTTGCTGCCATGTGATTGGCTGATTAGCAATTTGTGTTACCAAGCAATTGAACAGGTGTACCTAATAAAGTGGCCGGTGAGTGTATGTATATATATATATATATACATACACATATATACGGTATATATACATACATACATACATGCATACATATATATATATATATATATATATATATATATATATATATATATATATAAACCAAGAAACAGCATTAATAGAATATTTAATATAGCATATTTCATGTTCACTCTATTCACACACTGCATTTCTCAATGGATATATGTGATTTTACCACTAGAAAACACACACACACACACACAGGTCCCCAGTTTCCATGTATGTATACTTTATGTCTAGCAGTACAAGTCCATTATCAAGCACGTTAGTGTGTTTATGTGAGTGATTTTTTTTTATTCTTGCACTTGCTTAATCACTTTTTCCTCCAGAAAAGGGTGATGTGAAAAGATACCGTTGGAACTGCTGCAGAGACATCTGTCCTTTTCTAACACACTCTTTCACTTTCTTTTATTTCTTATTTCTTTTGTGGAGGGGTAGAGAGAGGTTTGTTTAAAAGAGCAGCTGCGTTTTAGAAGTTCTGGCCCTGGTCCACTAGAGCACTGTGGCCAGGATCTGCCTCCCTTTAAGTCTGGACTCTAATCAGACAGAAGCATAAACTCTGCTCCAAGACCTTGTGAGCTGCCTTGCTAGACCATATTTTAGGCACATTTCACAACAAACTGTTTTGTGAATCGTTATAAACAAGTTGCCGTTTTTTCAAAATATCTTTTATTGAAAGAGACAGCATTTTGTCCTCAGGGGCAATGTGGCTATAAGTACATTTACTTTTCTTTTTTTGGGGTGGGCAGGGGGTTTGCTTTTTCCTTGATAGGACAGTGGAGATATGACAGGAAGCAAGTGGGTGAGATAGAGAGGGGGTGGAATCTGGAAAGGTCCACAAGGCGGGATTCGATCTCAGAACATCCAAGGCACAAATGCGCCATATGTCAGCATGATGCCCCACAAGGCTACCGGCGCCGACAGTACATTTACTTTTAATCTTACAACGCGTTTGTAAAAAATGTCAAGCCAGCGTTTAACTCTACTAGAACACTGAACATATTGTTGTCTGAACATATTTATGTCTGAACAACATAAAGAGACCTTTAATTATACTGTGTCAGGTCAACTACTCAACAGTTTATATGCTACTACATCTTACTATACATCAGGCTAGAAAATGACAAAATGTTACCAATAAGCATGAAAGTGCATCCAAAATAAATGTTTAACCATGGGAAAATTAATGAAAAACAACATAATTTCTTCAATCTGTTTACAGTTTTTTTTCCAACTGCTGACACAAAATCTATACTTGTCAAACAATTCCTGAAACCTGACACTCAAACACCAGAACCACACACAAACTGCAAAACCATACACTGATTCTCAGCCTTTGACTTTTTTTTTTTACAAAACACAACACACACTTTTCTGTATAACACACAAAAATCTAACAGGACTCATACAACCTATCAAAATGCTACACTAAATCATCAGTGCCTCATACTAACTCCTCAAATGTGCAAACAATCATTGCTTTACTTAACACCAACCAATCATGGCTTTAGAATAGGCCTTTAAATCCACAACTACACATGATTGATGCAATTCTTTTATTTCGTACTGTGAAATACTGTATTCACAACCACAAATGCTTACAGTTTTTAAAAATTGCTTAGACACTAAAAGTGATACTTAAGGCCCACTTAGTGGAACCATGATATGCCTAATCTTTAGACCAAGTCTGCAAAACTATAAGCACATTAAATGCTTTAAACTCAGTTTGATATTGTAAAACATTCTTTTTGCAAAACTCTAAACACAGTTCTCTACATTACACACATAATTTGAAAATAACAGCTCTTTTGTTTAATTTGGGAAACACTGCCATTTTAATGCACAGCAGCTTCACAATAGTATCAAATTCACATTCTGCTGTAAAGCAGCTCTAACAATTCAATAGTGTCATTCTAAAGCTCAAGTCAGTTGAGCATTGATTCAGTTCAGTTGTGTAACTGTGTAAAATCCATCAGTCATAGATACTGCATATACAGTATATATGTGCATATGTATGTACAGTATGCGCTAGTGCTATGACAAACTCCTGTTCTTCACTGCACTCTTAACAAGCAAAAGGCACACAAGAGTAGCGTTTTACATTTTTAAAACAAGTTGGAAAAAACAAACAAACAAACAAAAAACTGTAAGCTGCAGCGTCTTGATGCAACTATATAATGAAAATGAATCAATTAAGCAAGCAAAAGCAATTACCATAGTGAAACAGATCAAATCATTGTCAAAACACAACATGCTGTAAAGAAGGGCTTGGATACGGTGCAATGAAGTTACAAATATTGGACCTTTGGTGCAAAAATCTTTTCAAACTTTATAAACTATCCTCATGATAAAAATCTGAAACTGCATTTCATAACCCTTTTTTAAATTTTTAAAATACAATAGTTCAATGCAATTAAAATGGATTGTTTTACTTTGTATAGTATAGTGTGGTGTATAGTGCTATTTTGTGTCATGCACACTACTTATGAAGAGTTCAAAATCAGTCACTTATGATGAGCAGCAATAGTGTATATCATTTGTGCGTGTGTTTGTGTGTTTAATCAGAACTGTTAGGCCTGTAGCTGGTTTCACATGCTTTTTATATTTTCTGGACTGGTTACTTTAGGTGAATAGCATTTTAAGCTGGTCCAGATGGTTGATCAACTGGGCTAAATGTTGATGGAGCTAAAGCTGACTCGGTAGGACATAGTTAAGCTAGTGTCAAGCTAGTTAAAGCTATAGATCACCTTGGTCCAGCAAAAAGACAAGAAAAGAAAAAAAGAACATCTACCATGTTCCAAAATGTTTGACCATGTTTGACCTGGTTTTTCCTCTTTCTCTTCTGTTGTCCAGTAATTAAACACAAAATGTAATTTATGTATGCATGTATACATGTATGTATGATTATTGAATTACATGATCATTTGACATGTAGGTTATGTCTTTTAGTTTTCCATACTTTGACAGAGAGTTGTTGTTTGGCCCATTTGTTTATTATTTTAAAACATCAAATTTGCATGTGTATGTAAATGTGGCACTGCATTCAAAGCAGCCACTGCCTGATTTTGCAAACCTAGAAACCTCTACAATGATCTGTCTCCCTAGCCCACACCTGACTTTTTTTCCCTTTTGGAAATAAAAACCCACTCAATAACATTTCTGTGGAAATGGAGACCTAAATATATGTCCGCCTCTCCTTTTTTGTTTCCTTCTCACAGCTGCAAGCAAAGGGTGGCGGAGTGGATTGTGGGTTGAGTTTAGTGGCATGACATTGTAGGTGGAACAACAATGAGAAATCAAAAATTAGCATTTCTGTCTAAATAAAATGCATATGTGCATTTAAAGCATATAAAGGAAAATACATTGTAAATTATAATAACTTTTGTCAAACAAAAAAATGTATAGCATGCATATCATCAAATCATAAATCTCCTGACAGCAGCTTACCTACCTATGTTTAACTATTCCTGATTCATTCAAACTATAGGCAGCAGATTACGCAGATAACATCCTTGTCACGTTGCTGCTTTGTTGGAACAAGGAGCATGGAGATGAAGGAGCTTCAACTTTTTACAATCTTTAACGGACACCAAAGCAGGGAACACAGGACAGACAAGAGACACACATAGCACACAACTTGGAGGTACGAAATGACGTTGGGCCAAACTCGGAAACAACAGCCCTCTCTGGGCTTGACGTTGTAACAGTAGCCCTCATTGGGCTATACTCAGGAACAGGAGCCCTCTCTGGGCTAAACTCAGGATCTGAGGCCCTCCCTGGGCTTGACGTGGAAACCGGAGACCTCTATGGGCCAGAATCGGGATCTGAGGCCCTCCCTGGGCCAGACACGGGAACAGCTAGAGCTGGTCAGGGGCTAGAGCCATCCCTCGACTCTGGTCAGGGGCTAGAGCTCACAGTCTTTTCCCCCTCGTTCTCCTCTTTTGGGCTGAGGTGAAGGAGATAGCTGCTGTCATCATAGGGCTTGGGAGTGAATTGGCCGGTGGGCCTGAGAGTGGAGTGTCCAGCAGGCTTGACAGTGGAGCGGCCGCTGTTTCTGGGCTGAGGACTGAGAAGGAGCTCGGAACTGGAGACAGGAAAAGGGATGCGAATTTGATCGCTGACTGGACAGACTGGTATGTGGGGTCTGCCACCTTCGCCCCCAGGTCAGCACTGTTTTATGTCCATCTACGAGCTCGGTGGTAATGGGTGGTCAGAACCATTGGTTAGGAATGTGGAGGGTCCCAGCATGGGGTGAGCTGGAGAGGCAAGGTGTGTTTCAGAGGGGGCTGGATAAGGATGGTTCTCATTTTTCTTAACTTCTTCAACCTAGTAGAACCATTTAAATAAAGGATAAGATAAATCAACTCAACCAAATCAACTCAAATCACACGTAGGGAGATCACAACAGATTGTTTCCTCAGTGTTGTGCCAGCTCACCCTGTAAGACAGCTCGAGGAATTCCTCCACATACCTCTCCAATCACCGTCCTCCCTGCCGCAGACCCCATAGCTGGTCCTCAGCCCAAATGATCATTTTGGACAAAGGAATCAAGGGACAGACCACACTTTAAATACAAGACTAAATGAGGGAAAATGGCAAGACAAAAATGGCAGGCACGATTGTTACCTTCAAGCTTGACATGGATGCTGAAGCGAATGTCATTCCAAAGAAAATCATTGATCGCTTTCAGATTCCTGTAAACATCCAGAAGACAAACACGCTGCTTAGATCATATGGAGGCACCCGCATCAAACCAGAATGTGTTGTTAAACTACATGTGCAGGCTAGAAACAAAACAACTGACATGGTGTTCTTTGTGACCACAGCATCGGATACAGCCCTGCTGGGGAGACGGGCATGCATGCAGTTGGACCTCATTAGAAAAGTGGAGACACTCATACCTTCACCGCCCACCACAAAAACTGAGCTCCACCCAGCCTAGCTGCATCAGTGTTTCAAGGATTAGGCCAGTTTCCAGGATTGCATCATATCCACACTGATCCTAATGTTCTGCCTGTCTTACATGGCTGCAGGAAGATTCCATATGCAGTCCATGACCGACTCCGTGAGATGCTGGAAGAATTGGAGAACAGGGGTGTGATAAGTTTCTAAGCCTACTCCATGGGTAAGCAGTATGTGCATCACAGAAAAGAAAAACGGAACGCTCAGAGTCTGCTTGGACCCTAGAGGGGTCATCGAATGCAAAATTCCCTTTACAAGTTGTTTGAACATATATGTGTATAGCAGTCATTATTTACTCCCGACATCTAAGCCGCTGAAGACACAGAGGATTAGGTTTGTTCGCGAAGGGAATGCGCCGATCCCCGATCTGCCTAAATGCGTCTATGTTCGCACAAATCATTTGTGATCCAGCTTCACCTCCTGAAGAAGTGAGTAAAAGGATTTTTATTGAATCTTTGCAAATCGCCTTTCCTAATAATGTGTTAATTAGCAAGTTTCATGATGAATGCAGCTAAAGTAAGCAGTCTCTCAGAGAGCGGCTTGGAAGAGAGGGGCGGGACCAGAAGTGCTGAAACAACTTAATGTGGCACAATAGGGTATACAGCGCTCTTTAGCACACGCCAGATCATGCTTCTACTGGCCAGGACTCACCAAAGCTATACGTCACATGGTGGAGGCCTGTAGTTCCTGTCAGCAGAGTCTTCCTGAAAATCAGAAGGAGCTACTGATCTCCCATCCGGTTCCAGAGGGGCCATGGCAGAAGATAGCTGCTGACATTTTTTACTTTCAAGGACGAGCATTTCTTCTGATAGTGGATTATTTCTCTAAATATCCAGAAGTCCTACAGCTGTCAGACAAATCATCAGGCTCACTCATAGCACAATTCAAGGCAGTGTTTGCAAGACACGGTGTGCCTGAGACCCTGATTGCAGATCATGTACCCTTTACCAGTGCTGAAATGGCTCAATTTGCTCATGATTGGGGTTTCAACATCACCCATTCCAGTCCGAACTACCCTCAGCAATAAAAACTGTCAAAAAAAAGCAGCTACTCAATAAGGCTAGGTGAGGGTCAGTGCCAGACTGAGTCTTCGCAACACTTCTGTCACTGGTCTCAAGTACTCTCCAGCCCAGATGCTGATGGGTAGAGTCCTACGTTCCACCCTACCGACAAGAAAAGCTGTTCTGCGGCCTTCCACACCTCAGCACATTCAGGTAGTGCTACAGCATCATCAGTCGGAGCAGAAATGTTGGTATGATAGAACAGCAGCTCTGCTTCCAGCCCTCAGGAGGGGACAGAGAGTATATATGAGAATCAAAAATACATGAAAACCAGCTACGGTTGTCAGTATCAGAGATGAGCCCAGCTCATATGATGTAATCACATCATCGGGCACAATCTACCGCAGAAACAGGCGCCTCCTCAGACTTGAAAGGTCATACGTGATACACATCCCAGTTGCCCCATGTACAGTGATGATGACCTGTGTGACAATGCAGCTCCTGAGCCTGTTCAAACTGAGTTGCCCCAACGTGTGGAAGGAAGTATTGTCCCAGGTTCTCAAATCACAAGAGCTGGACGTACCATTAGACAGCCTGCACATTTCAAAGATTATGTTCTTACTTAAAGGTGTCCTATTATGCTCTTTTACAAAGTCTTGATTTTGTTTTGGGGGTGTACTAGAACATGCTCTCATGCTTGGTGGTTCAAAAAACACATTATTTTTCACATAATTTACATTATTACAATACCTCTCTCCCCAGCCTGGGACAAATGGCTCGATTAGTTCTGGGTTTGATGAAGGCCCGCCTTCCGAAAAACTAAATGTGTTGATTGGTTAACTGTCCCAGTGCGTTGTGATTGGAGAACAGCTTAGACGGCGTTTCAGTACTGCCACGCCACTTCCCAAAACAGCAAATTCCGTCTGGCTTCAATATTGCCATATCAACTGCATTTACTATGTACAGTGAAACTGTTATACAGTTTAATTTATTTATAACATAGTCTAGTGTTTCCCACAGACACACTTTATTTGTGGTAGCATATATATGGAAATTCATTCTCTGCTAGCAGGAGGCGCTGTTGGAGTAGAGATCGAGGTTTCCCTGGTAACGCTGTAAACAAAACAGCACTCAGATCACAAACGCTGCTTTATCAGACATTACATGCAAGATGAAATGAAACTGATATAAAAACACCCGCACCGGGTTTCGATTTTGAAACATGCAGTGCTTATGTTTATTCAGCGAAGTCAAAGCCTTTTGGAAAATCTATTTGTGGCGTTCAGTTTTGATATAATTGAAGTGTAAATTCTGCAGATTACATCATTGTCCAGTATTGTAATGTCAGCAATTTATAAAAACGTTTTCATAAATGTAATATTTACATACATAATTAGGCTATTCAGAGGCTATTCTCCTCTGGCCAGATTAATCAGCAGTTTGTTCCAACTGCAGCAAAGTCAGATTGTAAGGGCTCAACTGGTTCCAGTTTTCTTTTCCCAATGGCTGTCACTGGGGATCTGTCTCTGGGGCTCATCTAGGTGTCCTGGTTCAAATTCTGTCTTTGTGGAGTCATTGCAATTTCTTTGGGGATTATAGATGGGTCTTGCTGGTCTTGGGTTAAGTACACTGAAACATGGTTCCACCTTATCCCTGTCACGGATTCTGGAAGAGAGATGAGGCGAGGACTCAAGTGCAGGAGAATGGCGTGTCCTTTAATAATAAAATTAAACAAAAACTGAACAAAAACCACCCCGAGGGGGAAAAACAGGCAGGCAGGCCGAGACTGCAAACACACACACACGGCGTCAAACATCTCACATTAAACATGAAATAACGAAACAGCACAGGACTGCAGAGATCAGGAGAATAAATAGGGAGACAAATGAGGAGGACACAGGTGAAGTCACTGAAACAATAATGAGATAACAAGGAGGGCGGGGTCAGACAATAGACAGGAGAGCACATGGCACAAACCACAAACAACAAGCCATGTTCTCAAACAAACACACAATGACATCTGGTGGCCAATAAGGGCACACCAGCAGGACGTGACAATCCCACACTACACTGTGTTGCAAGTGGTGTGGAAATTACACACTTCACCATGTATACCCTGTAAATTCTGTGGTTAATGCCTTATAAGGTAAATCATATTTAGCTAATCAAAAAAATTTAAAATTCAATATTTAATTGCAGTTCTTTAAAAAGATTTCAGTTAATGACAATTAATAGGTAAATGGTTAATAAATCGAATGATAGTTTTGTGAATATGGCACATTGAAACAATCAGCTCTCACAGTTAATGATCAAGTATGATTTGATGCTGACATGTATGACATGTAGTTTTCATGCTTCATCTGTGTATCCTTTTAGAGAAAAGGATCTCTATCCTTTTAGAGAAGCTTGTGTAGCTGTTGCCATGGATACTGGCTAGTGAAGAACAGTTGATACATTTAGATGTAGAATATGATGTTATCAATCCTGGCATGTACTATATAAATGTGTATATACAGTAAACTTTTTTTGTATTTCTGTTTTAATCTGAGCTAAAGTGTAGCTAAATACTGCCTGATAAATACATTAGTGATGACCATACCACAAGTTTCCTTTTGTTTGGGTTTTGTGTGTGTGTGTGCGTGTGTGTTGTGTGTGTGTGTGTATGTGTGTACTTGTTTATGCTACATTTTGGTGATCAAATATCACCACAAGGACAGTAAAACCTGAAATTTTTCACATTGTGGCGATGTGGCCTTTTCCCCACAAGGGGTAAAAATTTTTTATATATATATATATATATATATATATATATATATATATATATATATATATATATATATATAAATAGTAAATGATGTTTATCTGAAAGTGTAACAATGCAAACAGGTTTTCTGTAAGGGGTAGGTTTAGGGTTAGAAGTTTATGGAAAGTCCCCACAATTCACAGAAACAAACGTGTGTGTGTGCAATGAGTGTCTCCACAGGGGATTTTTAATAATAGCTCATGAGTGACATTGAATTGTGTGTGGGTCTGCTGTATGTAGGCCAATCCATGGTCGAGTGTGTGATACTCAGAGAGCATGTGTAGATGTGTAGTACTTAGGAGATGACAGGAGTATACCAAAAAACTGATTTTTGCTTCAGTATTTCAGGTGAAATATTGATGGTTTTTGACTGGCAGACTTTGAGGTCAGCTTTCAGTTTTTTTTCTGTCTTTCTTTTTCTTTCTTATTCTATTTTATGAGTTTTGTTTATATATCTTTGGACAGTGTGTGTGTGGAGTGCTCTGCAGGTGGTGTGACTTCCCAAAAAGATTTTTGAATTAATAATTTTGAGAGATTTTTTAAGCTCCAGGGTGGCAGCGGTCACTCGTGAACCTGCCGAGAACAGCCTTACCTCGGCCAGTTCTTTTAGAATTTTCCGCTGGCTCTGATGTCTCAATTCATTTAAGTTGTGATGTAAGGAATGCGGTTTCAAGGCTGTTCTCAAAGCCTCCCCTCGTTTCACCTGAGAATTCAATCTCAACAACCGTTTATGAGCACTGTTTAATATACACATTTAAGCTAAACATTTAAAAACTTAAAGTGTACACTACAGTCTCTGTGTACTTACAAAATAACTAGATGTGTACGTAGTATGTAACCACAGTGTAAGTACACATTGATACATAGCATCTACTGCTCTAATGTTTGTGTAACTACACATATGTAACAACCCTCTGAATGGCATGTGTAAGTACAAATGTGTTACAGGACATTGGTAACAACACTTTTTGGTAATGAAAGTACAAATGTGTAACAGGACTAACAGCACTTTTTGGTAAAGAAAGTGTTACACTTTATATTAGATTTATCATGTAATTACTCTAATGTTATACAGCAGCGGCCAGTAAGTTAGGCTTTACATATAAATTGTGGTTGGTGTCCAGAATGTTACACTTTATATTAAGTGAACAGTTTGTAATGCGCTGAGTTAGGTTGAATATAAAGGATAGCTCGCCTAACTCAAGTTGCAGAAAATCAGTTGAAGCTCACACGGGTCGCATTCCACATCTCGAGCTTTATTCCTCTGTCAACAGCGTTACTTATTTGAAAGAAAACTTAAAATGAGCAACAGAAATGAAGCAACACATGCGGGTCTCGTGGCACATGCATCTGCAGACTGCTCACAGATTGACGCTCCACACTTAAAGGAGCCACATCGTATTTCACTCGTTACAAGTTCCTGAGGAGTTACCATGTAAGTACACTGGTATTACAGTGGTGCACCAACTCCAACTCGAAATCCAACTCACATCCATAAACCTACCCATCTCCACTCCCTGGATCCCATTTCCACCCCTAAACCTACCCATCTCCACCACCTGGATCAAATTGTTCCAATTACTCTTATACATACTGTTGTTACAAAATGTAGTTATATAATTCCTATTACACGAGTACTTAGGACGGTGGTAGCAACACTTTTTTTTCACTTCACTGTTACACATTTGTACTTACACAAACCATCCTGAGGGTTGTTACATGTGTGTAGTTACAGAAATATTACAGCTGTAGATACTATGTACCAATGTGTACTTACACTGTGGTTACATACTATGTACACATCTAGTTACTATGTAAGTACACAGGTATTAGGGACACTTAATATTAAGTGGGACCACATTAACTTAAATAAATATAAAAGGATATATCTCATAAGTAAAATTAAGTGAACTTGCCAGGAATTAATATAGCCTCTATATAATAAAGCCTCTAATCTTCAATCATTCTGGCACTGCTCCAGTCGGCTGGATTTCAGATTTGAACGATGCGCGCACAATCCCATAATGCCACACTACAGTTAGTTAGTGTAAAAACCAGGAGCTACAGAGACAACACCTGCTTCTTGTAAATTAATTACAGCTGACATAGAAATATACTGTTAACAACTGTAAAAACTTATTTGACCCATAATGCATTGCGAATTACAGCTACATCTTGTAAAATGTTTAAACAGTAATATTCTGTAAATATTTTGCTGTAGAAACAGTTTTAGGGAGCCAGTGCAGTGTGGACAGAACTGGGCTTTCAACAACACCTTGTTACGAACAACCAAGAAATGTACTGACCAGCGTTATCATAGGAAATCCTCTTAACGGTTGAAAGGATAGTACAACAAAGATATTACTTTGCTCAGTGGACATTGAAACAAATGTTTTATTCAGAATATGAGAATGAGCTGAAGAATGAATGTTGTATCAGATGCTGTATCTCATAATTCTACATAATACAGTGAGCTTTCAACTGCAATGAAGCAACTCAACATTCCTTTGTTACTAGCTCTAAAGTGACGTTTTCAATTTAATAACAGAGGCTTGGGCTCGTCTGTTAAACTGTAAACTTGAGATTTGAATGATAGTTCCACAAGTAGTTCCACAACAAAAGTGTTTTTATAAGATACTCTCTGGTTGGTTGTTTCTTATTTATTTACAGACTTGTGCTTTCAAACTGTTGTATAAATGCAATATCACACTCATAGCTGTGCAGTATGCCTCTTTATCAGCACATCTGTGATTACCTAAAGCTCTCGGCCTGTGGCCTCATGTTTACGGCCAAATCACAGCTGTGATATAGCTACTCATATAATATGGCTACTCATGTGATATTGCTCATATAAACATTCACATTTAAAGGGGTCATCGGATGATAATTCACTTTTACATGTTATTTGAACATAAATGTGTGTTGGCAGCAGAGGTTGCGTTAATTTTTAACAGTGTCCATCATTTTGACGGACAGGGTCATAAAAATTCAGTCATAATCTATTATTACCCATCATTTTAATTGTCATATTTCAATTATAATAACATATAATTTTTAATAATGAACCTAGAGGACCAGCATATAGGCTTATTCATTTATTTAATTCTGATGAGAACAGATAAACAGAGACTGTGTCACTTCTCATGTTCAACACCACAGTGACAGAGGAGGACACTAAAAACAACAAAATATGATAAGGCTGTGTTAAAAACAAAAAACGATTTCTCCATTTTAATAGATTCTTATTTTTAAAAACCAATATTGTTTCTTAACTCCCAATCAATGCTGTTTTCATTTGATTAATGCACAGTAGGCTACATACAGTATAGTGCACCTCCCATACAGTAAATCGCAATTGGCCAAGTTTTATGCGTTGTTACTTTTGATATGAAATACAGTCTCAGATTTCAAATTCTGTCCATTTTATTAGGAAATTCAAGCAATAAATACCGTTTTGGCATTCTTTAATGTGGCGTGATAGATCATTGTAGACACCTCAGATCAAGCGTTCCGCTTTACTATACTCGCCTGTGCATAATCAAAGGCATAGCAAAAGACTAGTGAGTTTTATTTTTGTTTTGGAGCTGATGATCCCGTTCTCTGCTGCTTCACTGGAGAGCACTCGCCACCAACTGGACAGGGATGGGAATTACAGTTACAAATTACAATAGATCACCCTCAGTGTAATCTGTCAAAGTGACGGACGGCCTTCAGATATTTCCGTCACTGCTAAAAAAATTCCATCAATGAGGGAGAATTTCCGGTCACCGCGACCTCTGGTTGGCAGTGTGTGTACACATCTACCCTATAATGATAAAAATTCACTCAGTGGTTTTTATTTAATCCCTAAAAATAATATCCCCTTTTTCAAATCAGGCCGTTCTCAGCTTCTTGTCTGTGTGACATTGTTGATTGACATGGCCGTCTTACCTTAGACCCGCCCTGAGCGAGCTGTCATCAGTCCACCATTGTTTCGACACTGGAGCAGGAGTAGACAAGAATGTCTCCATAGTGATTGAGGTTTTCTGTTGTTGGATGTAATAATGAACATAGCAGTCGTCATTTACACGCGACATCTGAGCCGCTGAAGACGCAGAGGATTATGTTTGTTTGTGAAGGGAATGTGCCTCCCGATCTGCCTAAATTCATCTATGTTCACACAAATCATTGATCCATTGATTCACTTACAGCAGAAGTGTGTATAAGGTTTTTTTATGGATCTTTGCAATCACCTTTCCTAATAACGTGCTAGTTAGCTAGTTCCGTGGCTAAAGTAAACAGTATCATGAGAACGGCTCGTCACCCCACAGAAGAGAGGGGCGGGGCCAGCAGAACTCATTAGCATTTAAAGCAACATGGACTAAAACGGGTTGATATCTGCAGAGCTTATTTTGACAAGGTAAAAAGGGTATTGTTTTACACTACCACTGAAAAATTTTAACCAAAGTATGGTATAGACTCTTCATTAAGACTCTAAAGAATCATATCAACTTGTGGAAAATGGGCATCCGATGACCCCTTTAAGATTTAAGGACAATGGTTTCAATGGTTATACCAAAAAAAAAAATTTTCTAAAACTATATAAATAATACATGAAAGGCAATGTAATAATAATAACATATTTGTTTTTTATCATTAATATGGTTATAAATCATTGGCACAATATTTCACTAATTTATGCAGTATTTTTGATTGCTCTCAAATAACATTAAACTGATTTAGTTTGCTTTAAATTCTTTTATTTGGTTTCTCATTTTTGTCATACCCATAATTCCACAGTACAAGACATTCACCACCACTATGGATGCCCCCTCTGCACATGTTGCCATGGAGCTGGACTTCGGCCATTTTGATGAGCGGGACAAGGCATCTCGTACCCCACGAGGTGGACGTGCCAATGGTCTCCCCAGCCCCACCCACAGCGCTCACTGCAGTTTTTACCGTGCACGCACCCTCCAGGCTCTGACCAGCGAGAAAAAGGCTAAGAAGGTGCGATTCTACCGCAATGGCGACCGCTACTTCAAGGGCATCGTGTATGCAGTGGCCAATGACCGTTTCCGCACATTTGATGCTCTACTGGCTGACTTAACCCGCTCTCTGTCTGACCATATCAATCTGCCACAAGGGGTCAGATACATTTTTACCATCGATGGATCAAGGAAGATTAGCAGTCTGGATGAGCTAGAGGAAGGTGAGTGACTTTGGCAGTAAGATTTGAGGAAACATTTTTGAAAAGCTTGGAAAACTTGTACATGATGGTGTGTCTATAATTTGCATACTATTATTGAGCTAAACATCTCCACATGAACAGTTACTCTGAGAAATTTCAGACAAGCTACATTATAATATATATATATACATTATACATTATATATACACATTATACAATATTATACATATATAATATTATACAATATACTAATAATATACAAACACAGTGCTATACTTCACTCTGCAACTTGCAGCACTCATATTTATTTTATACATAATTTGCATACTATTATTGAGCAATACATCTCCACATGAACAGTTACTTGAAGCAATATATCTCCACATGAACAGAAATTTCACACAAGCTACATTATAATATATATATATATATATATATATATATACACACACACATTATACATTATATTATATATTATATTATTATTTCAGCACATTATTATTTGTATTATTACAAATTATTTATTTTTTGTTTTATATTTGTATTAATCAATCATAATAAAAGTCATAATTATTATTCTTATTTTATAGTCATATTGAATGGATCAAATACAGCAGGAATGTGGCCTATGCAAAATAATTTAAATAAACATTTTAAGAGGGATCATAAAAATAGATTTTTATTTTTGTACCTAAATAAGCTATTTCACATAGCAGATGTTTACATTTACTCCACATGACAAAATAATAACTTAATTTCTAAAACTGATCCTGTTCCAAAGTTTACATTCTCTTAAAGGGATAGTTCATCCAAAAAATTAAATGCTGTCATTAAATACTCACTTATTTCTTGACACTTATTTCTGTCATTATTTTTGTTTTCTTTGCGCACAAAAAGTATTCTTGTAGATTCATAGCATTACGGTTGAACCACTGATGTCACATGTCACATGAATTTTACTAATGTTTTTACTACGTTTCTGGACCATTAAACATTTCAGTTGCGTTGCTGTCTTTGAAGGGTCAGAAAGCTCTCAGATTTCATCAAAAATATCTTAATTTCCATTCCGAAGATGAACGAAGGTCTTAATCCCTAAACACACTGCGCTATTATTTGTATTATTATTATTATTATTATTTAGAGCTGTCCTTCAAAAAGGTACACTAAATACTTATATGTTTCCCTGAAGACAAAATAAGTACAATTTACCCCAATCCTCCAATCCAAAACGTTTACACCCTCCGGCTTTTAACTCTTTCCCCGCCTACGTTGTTGAAAAAAAGTTTCTAGCCACCACCAGCATTTTTGAAGATTTTCACTAAAATTTCATGGCCCCCAGAATATTTTGTTGTATGAATATCTAAAAATGCAATACATCAAAATAAAGAACATACCCTCTACTTTAAAAAACAAACAAAAAAAAAACATTTTATTCTAGCTTCCAGCTTTCTTTTTTTTAAAAACTTGAATATAGATAGGTTGCATAAAAAAAGCAACATTTTGAGAAAAAAGCTCAGAAAATCGCATTTTTATCAATTACTAGAACAACCTTCTCTAACTGTATGTATGCTTAATGAACACTCAACTCCAGTGTACTGAGGTAAAGAACATGTAGATCTAACAAAAAAACTGTAAATTTGTGTGTATGTTCACACGTGGTGAGACTTGATGGTACCCTTGTAAATATGTTCAAAGAAGGCTGTGAAAATAAGGCCCCGTTTACACTAGTGCGTTTTCGTTTTAAAACGGCGTGGTCAAATGGGGTAATCTACCCATACATATCAATGGGTACAATAATGATCATGATGTTATTGTTTACACGGTCATCAAGGATACGCAGTGCGAATGTGGGCAGCCACGCCATCATTTTCAAAAGTTTTTTGGTCCGTTTCCATGAAACGCAACCCCAGAGTTTGCAAACTAAAACGGGGTCTGCAGCGTTTTCAAAAGTCTCCATTGTCGACCTCGAAAACGCCGGAGTAGTGTAAACGATAGGTGTAACCGTAGCAAAGTTATGCATTTTAAAACGAAAATGCACTAGTGTAAACGGGGCCTAAATGTGCATTGTTAATCCTTTTGATCTTTTTTTTATTTAATTTTTTTAATCACAAAAATCTAAGCTTTCATTGGAGAATAAGAATTTAAAATGGGGGGAAATATCATTATGAATTGTTTTTTTTTTTTTTCTCAAATACATGTTGGACACAATTACTGGTACCCCTAGAAATTCTTAAGAGTAAAATAGATCTGAAATATATTCCCATTCATATTCACAATTTTGAGCACACCAGTGTGATTATGAACATGAAATTATCCAGCCATGGCTTCCTTTTTCACAGAAATATAAATAGGAGAGAAAACAAATGCCAAATTGCAAATCAATCACCCATCACAATGAGAAAAACCAAAGAATATATTTCTGATGTGCAGCAAAATATAATCGAGCTTCACAAATTAGAAAGTGGCTTTAAGAAAAGAGCTAGAGCAGTGAAAATTCCCATTCCCATCATCAGGACAATAATTAAGATGTTCCAATCAACAGAAAATGTTATGAATCTGCCTGGAAGAGGACGTGTCTATATCGGTGAGTTTCGGGGTCAGAATACCTTAAAAAAATGATCAAACAGCACCTACATCACCACATGTTGTTTGGGAGGACGTCAAGAAAAAACTCAAGAAAAGAAAATGCTTTCACCAAAAAATAAAATCTACTGCATATTCAGTTGTCAGACACGACTGGAACTACAAATGGGACTGGCTTCTATGGTCAGATCAGATGTAACTAAAAATTGTGCTTTTTAGCAGCAAACACTCAAGATGGACTTGGTGAACACAGGGATAAAAAGTACCCCATGTGTACAATGAAATATACTGCTGTATTTTTAATATTGTGGGCCTATATTTCTGCTGGAGGTCCTGGACATCCTGTTTAGACACGTGGCATCATGGATTCTATCAAATACCAACAGATAAAAAATCAATAAGTAACTGACTTTGTTAGAAATCTTATTATGGGCCATGTTTGGATCTTCCAACCGGACAATAATCCAAAAACAAACCTTAAAAACAACACAAAAATGGGTCACTGAGCACAAAACCAAGCTTCTGCTATGGCCATTCCAGTCCTCTGACATGAACCCTATAGAAAATGAGTGGGGTGAACTGAAGAGAAGAAGCACCAACATGGAGCTGGGAATGTGAAGGATCTGGAATGATTCTGGATGAAGGAATGGTCTCTGGTCTCTTGTCAGGTGTTCTCTAACCTCATCAGGCATTATAAGATAAAACTCCTATACTATTTTGGCAAATGGAGGTTTCAAAAATTATTGAATAAAAGGGTATTCTTCATTGTGTCCAATGTGAATTAGAGAAAAACATTTATTTCATAATTATATTTCCCCCCATTTTTAATTCTTATTCTCCAATGAAAGATTAGATTAGATTTCTTTTTAAAATAATAGATCAAAAGGATTAACAATGCAGATTTATTTTGACAGCCTTCTTTGATCATATTTAACAATGGTATCAACAATTCTGACAACGTATGTATGAATTTTCTCAGTCAGAGTCACAATGGTAACAAATCAAGGATTTTAACCCTAGAGTGCAGGCTTGGTGGATTCAGAGACTACATAGGGCACATTTTACCTACACTTCCTTTGGCTTTGAGTATCCAAATGGCTCCATATAGACAACATGAAAGTATTCAGTTGTATATAAGTAAATGCTAAAATGTGTTACAACTTACCCTACCCCTGTCATCCAGTGTTTAGTTAGATGTATTAGCATAATGGTTTGAAATTAGCAGTATAAAAATGCTTCACATTTTGCCTGAGAATCTACAATTTATTCTAATGTAAGTTATATGATTTTATCTGCAACCGTTTAAGTACCAAACAAATGTAGTTTTGGTTAAAAAAAATTACATTCTCACATCAAAATCATTCTTTTCTTTATAAAATCTCCATATACCTATTTACAGCCTTGACAACCATGCATATAAGATTGGGGAGGAAGTGGGTAAATAATGAAATTATCATAGGACTCCTAGCTTATCCCTGTTTGGTGGAAATTGTGTTGTTACAACCCATTTTACAACCATACCCGTCTCCCCCTGGGTAACACTGATAAAATGAGACTGATCTCGTTCACTGATCTGCTCCCCAATCTGCTCACATGCTGTAATTAAATTAAAATTAAAAAGTAAGAATTTTCATTTTGGTGCATCCCTTGGTAGAATCTTTTTCACAATACTTTGGTATGCCCATTATAAAATG
Source organism: Barbus barbus (assembly GCF_936440315.1). Taxonomy (NCBI): domain Eukaryota; kingdom Metazoa; phylum Chordata; class Actinopteri; order Cypriniformes; family Cyprinidae; genus Barbus; species Barbus barbus. The sequence continues at coordinate 11,067,066 of NC_136733.1, forward strand.
TCTTAAATCTATCTTAAACTTAGCGTTTTGTCACGGTACTTCACTGAGTTTGTACTTAGAAAATTATAAACAAAATGTGCATAAGTGTCTATTTTTTTTATAATATTGTATCAATAATGTAAGCATTTATTTGTGTTCCTTTCTTGTGAAGAAAAAAAAAATCCAGATATTTTATAAAAACAGACTTTGAAGTTATGTCCCTCAGTCGGAACTCAACCCCGTCATACTAAGCATTCTACACCCATAATAATATAGACTCCAATTACATTGTATGTTTACCTCATTTATTAATAATTTGAATTTAAACAATATAAAATAGTCATGGTTTCAGTAAATAATACTTAGAAAATCATGACAACTCATATTTTTGTTATAAATAGAATATTTGATGTAATATTTTCACTTAAACTTTGACAGGCATCACACATCAGAAATTGCACCCACATTTGCAGCAAAAAGACAATGTTGGCCATGAAGATATGTTGACCCAGAAAGAAGGGGACAGTATGAGCGAGAAACAAATCCAAAAATTAAAATTGAAGGCAGTGTATCCTTCAAATGTGTTACAGTCTTCAACCCGTCACACCTTGTCACATTAACATTTTTGAAAACGAAAAAAATATATATAAATTGGGAAGACAATTAAGAATGAAAGAATTTCTTGCTGATTACATCTGACATGTTATGGGCTAAAACAATACAATTTTGGTTTTAGTTAAAGGGTTAGTTCACCCAAAAGAGACACTTTACAAAACGAGGATTTGTAAAGAAAAATGTCAGAGGATTTCGATATAAGGCAAGAGGAGACTGGTTTTCCTTTGCTAAAGTAAGGAAACTTTGCTTCCTCTGCTCCTGTAAACAGACGTTGGTTTTCCCGAGACTCACATGTGCATGCGCTATGCCTACGTCCGGTGGCATCCAAGTCAGTCTCTCGTGAACGCATGTATGACATTTTAAATATGGATTTTATTTTATTTTTTTGTACTAAAATGCATCGATTTGCTACAGGAGGCCTTTATTTACCCCCAAAGCCATGTGAGGCACGTTTTAATTTGGATGGATACACTTTATTTGACTGTTTTGTAAAAAAAAAAAAACACCCGCCCATGCCATTATAAAGCTTGTAAGAGCTAAACTATGATAAATGTTACATTTGTTATCTTTAAATTGTTATGAGGGACACATGCGAAGTAGGCAGATGTTTGTTTTATAACAAGTTCTGTTATAACAGTCCTATTTTGCCCATTAAAGTGCCCCTATTATGGATTTTTAAAAATTACCTTTCATGCAGTGTGTAGCACAGCTCTAAGTGAATGAAAACATCCTGCAAAGTTTTAAATCTGAAAGTCCGCCATGTATAAAGTTATTGTCTCTCAAAAGAAAGAGTCGACTCTGAATCATTGAAACAAGTTGTTTTTAAGATGAATCCCAAGCCATTTCATGTTGACATCAACATGAAACATTAGCATATTGCCCGCCCACTTGTTTTTTTTTTTTCCTTTGGTCTGAATGAAAATGCTAATTCATTCTTTGCCACTAGGTGCCGCTTTTGGAGCGGTAAAAGAGCAGTTTCCCGCTGAGTTGTAATGGCTATACACAAAGCAGCACTGCACTCACAAACTCTGCTCTATCAGCCATTACAGACATGATGAAATGGAAATGAGACCAATCACTGCAGATTAGCATCACGCAAAGGAGGGGTTTAGAAAAATGAATCGTTGAGTGAATCGTTTGGGAGTCGTTGAGCAAATAAGATAAAAATAAATGCATATTATAAGACAATGAAAGTGTTTTTTTGACCTTGCATGCATGCCAACCTATTGTTGGGGACTCCCAAGACCAAAATATGAACCTTTCATTACCCATAATAGGGGCACTTTAAGGGGTTGAAAAAAAAGGTGTCTAAATCTTAAAAAAATAAATAAAAGATCTTTAATGCCTGAGGTGAGAAAATAGTATTTTTTGAAAGTTTAATTTGTGCCTAATGATGTGGGGTATTTAGGAAATTAATCATATGTAGTTGAAAAATGTATAGTTCAAGTTGAAATGTCACTGAATCCCAGGAATGACCCTTATAAAAAGGACCTCTTGAAGCACTTATGAATTATAATTGTGTATTTATTAGGGGTGTAACGATTCATTGATATGGATCGATATATCGAAACGATGTCTAACGAAACGATGCATCGATGCCACGTGTAAAATATCAATATCTGTACAGGGTGGGCCATTTATATGGATACACCGTAATAACATGGGAATGGTTGGTGATATTAAAGTCCTGTTTGTGGCACATTAGTATATGTGAGGGGGCAAACTCCTCAAGATGGGTGGTGACCATGGTGGCCATTTAGAAGTCGGCCATCTTGGATACAACTTTTGTTTTTTCAATAGGAAGAGGGCCATGTGACACATCAAACGTATTGGTAATGTCACAAGAAAAACAATGGTGTGCTTGGTTTCAACGTAACTTTATTCGTTCATGAGTTATTTACAAGTTTCTGACCACTTATAAAATGTGTTCAATGTGCTGCCCATTGTGTTGGATTGTCAATGCAACCCTTTTCTCCCACTCTTCTAAGGGGGTCAGATCGGGAGACCTTGGGGGCCATTCAACTGGCCCACGACTACCAATCCACTTTCCAGGAAACTGTTCATCTAGGAATGCTCGGACCTGGCACCCATAATGTGGTGGTGCACCATCAATGAAACCTCAAGGCCACTGGATATTTGAAATTGCAACATGATGATGCGTTTCCTTCTTTATGCACTGAAGCTGGCACGTTCCCTGAGTTTTTCCAGCAAGATGGTGCACCACCACATTATGGGTGCCAGGTCCGAGCATTCCTAGATGAACAGTTTCCTGGAAAGTGGATTGGTCGTCATGGGCCAGTTGAATGGCCCCCAAGGTCTCCCGATCTGACCCCCTTAGACTTTTATCTTTGGGGTCATCTGAAGGCAATTGTCTATGGTGTGAAGATACGAGATGTGCAGCACCTGATACTACGGATACTGGATGCCTGTGCTGGCATTTCTCCTGCGGTGTTGCTATCAGTGTGTGAAGAGTGGGAGAAGAGGGTTGCATTGACAATCCAACACAATACACAATAGATGTAATCAGCACATTGAACAAAAAAATACAAAAGTTGTATCCAAGATGGCCGACTTAGGTCATCTTGTTAAAACAAGTTAGGTACGCAGGAGCTAAACCATTTAGGGCCTTATAGGCAAGTAATAATATTTTGTAACTGATACGGAACTTAATAGGTAGCGAGTGCAGAGACTGTAAAATTGGGGTAATATGATCATATTTTCTTGACCTGGTAAGAACTCTAGCCGCTGCATTTTGGACTATCTGTAGCTTGTTTATTGAAGATGCAGGACAACCACCTAGCAGTGCATTACAATAGTCCAGTCTAGAGGTCATGATACATGAACTAGCTTTTCTGCATCAGAAACGGGTAGGATGTTTCGAAGCTTGGCAATTTTTCTAAGATGGAAGAATGCTGTTTTTGTAACATGTAGTTGTTTCAATCCACCACACTATGTTAGCGATTGAAATCAAATGTTTTCCACGTGAAAAGATAAGACATGCTTTATTACAGAGCAAATCTGCCTTGTCAGTAAATGTTAAATTTGAGATGAATAAATCGGGCAAGAGTTCAAAATCTGTAGCACACACACTAAACCTGGAGCTCAGCTATTCTGTGATACATCTGCTTGTTAACTGCATTGCCCCTGCATGTACTTGTCTATCCCCTTACCCTAACCCTAAACCTACCCCTCACACAAAAGTTTGACGTGTATGTGTGTGTGTGTGTGTGTGTGTGTGTGACATATGAGGACACAAATTTTTATAACGACATGGGTATGACATAGGTATTACAAGGAGAAGCTGATTTTTGAGGACATGTCCCCATGTCCCCATATTTCAAAAGGCTTATAAATGATGCAGAATTTGTTTTTTTGAGAAACTAAAAATGCACAAAGTTTCCGGTAAGGTGTAGGTTTAGGTGTAGGGTTGGTGTAGTGTGATAGAAAATACGGTTTGCACAGTATAAAAACCATTACGCCTATGGAATGTCCCCACAATTCACAAAAACAAACATGTATATTTAAACATGTTGGCACTTTTTTCACTTTACTTGCATATGTCAAGGAATAATGAAATATCTTGATATCCTGGCTCAATAAATGTTAATGATTTCTCACAAGCATTTGAAAAAAAATTTTATACAACAATCATTCATGGAAAATATTACAGAAAAAAAAATAGGCCATCACAGTATATTAAGCATTTACCATTACTGTTAGACCTTGAAAATAAATGTAAACATAATTTTAATCACAATTGAATTTCACAGTAGCTACTAGGGGTGTAACAGTACACAAACATGACAGGTCGGTACATACCTTGGTTTTTACGTCACGATTCGGTATGGTTTTGGTACTGCAGGGGTGGAAAACAATACATAAAACTGATTTTTTATTATTATTAAACAATGGTTTACTGGACAAATTGCTCTTTCTTTAAATAAATTAAAATACAGTTAAAGTTTTCTTAAAGGCACAATATGTAAGATTCTCGTAATAAAATATCCAAAAACTACTTGCACAGTGTGATATATTTCATGCAATTGTGTACTTACATTGTCCCAAAAGTCACCAATGATTTGTAAATCCAGAGAAATTCAAATTTTAAATAATAGCTCATCACTGATCATTTGTCGCCTATCAATGATGTAATATCCGCATATCCCCAGTTTCCACTTGTAGAAACTATGGCAACACATGGACACAAAAGTTGCTTTACAGTTAAAATAAATCCATTAGGGCTCCATTAGGATGTACGTATGATGTAAGTAAGAGATTCCTTCATCAAACCGTGTATAGACAGTGTCACGAATCCGGTCTATAAACTTTTGTTCGTTCACCACAAGAGGTCGCTATCCACCACATGGACTCTCACACTACACAGACTGTTACACTTACCCTGGACTTCAGTTCCCACAATCCATTTCACTCTGATTACGCACACGGCTGCAGCCAATCACACACCATACATAAGCCATGGACTTCTCCTCTCTCACTGATGAGTACTGTTTGCGCATATCGCTACGTTAGTGATAGCAACGTTACGGAGACCTCTCCTAGTCTTGTATTAAGTTCCTAGTTCTAGTCTTAGTCTAGTGTCGTCATATTGCCTCGTTGCCTGATTACCTGCTTGCCTTGGATTCTTTTGCCATGTCGTTTGGACTCTGTTTGCACCTTGCCTGGACTATTGCTCATGTTATAGGATTACCTCTCTTGTCAAGCTTTCTGGATACTGTTCGCCGATCGAAGACCCATGCCTGCCCTAGGATTATTCTTTGCCTTGTCTGTGATGTACCTATGTTGTTATCTGACCCTTGCCCGTTTCTTGACCACGCCTCTGTAATAAAGCCTTTCACATGGTTCCATGTGTCTCATGCTCTGTTCAGTCCGTAACAGACAGCTTTACTGATTATAAGGGGTTTTTTGAGAGTGTTTAAACTCGTGCTAGACCAAAGTCAATCATAATGTTCTTTGACGATTTTCTTTGTTCGCTTTCTCTGTATAATTTATTCGTTGTTTGAGTAACTGTGGAAGGTATGGGTAAAAAAGTAATAATAATAATAATTACCTCATCAGTAAACATCCTCCTTCATAGTGTCATCAAGCTTAGCCTTTGTTGTTGTTTTGAAAATGCGACCTCCAGCAGCGAAAACTTACATATTGTGCCTTTAAGGATAAAAATCTACCTTAGCTTATGCTCTAAATAGGGAGCCCTTTACTTTATTCAAATAAAATTCAAACTGGTTACTTGTACTTTTACTTGATTACATTTCCGGAGAAAAAAACAGTTGTTTTTACTCCTTACAATTTAATTTCATTTTAAAAAGTATGTTATATTTTTATTTTATCTCATGCACAATAAATATGGTAAACAGAAGTTCAAATGTGCGTGCTTGATGTGTGAACCAATCATCATTGTTTTCACGCATCAAGCACACACATTTATACTTCAGTTGTGACATTCATCAGATAAATGTCAGGCTTCAAAAGTACACCATCAAATCTTTGGAAGCATATTGAGGTAGCAAAGTTGCATTCCCCTACCCAAAAAAAAGTTTATTCATTATTCTTTCTGTTTTGATAGAGCCTTATAATATATTGGCTGAATGTACAAGATTGAGTGCAAATAAATCAGTGATGAGAACTTAAATACAATTCATATTTTTCTGGGAATGATTTTGTTATTATTATTATTATTATTATTATTATTATTAAATTATACATATCTCCAAAAAAGTGTTTAAATGAACATTGTATGTGAAATTTTAATTTATGTTTAGTGGTGTTCTTTCCAGGTAGTGGATAAGTTGTATTTATAATGTCAACATATGACACATTGAGTACAAATTAGGGCTGTAAACTAATATTTTTTAAAAATCTTAATAATTACATGATTTGCTCATTAATTAACCTAATTAGTAATAAATAATTAGCAATATTTGCTGAAAAAAAAACTCTAAATGCCCCAAATAAACAATCAAACGTTTAATTATCCTTTTAGACCAGGGGTGGGGAACGTTGATCCTGGAGGGCCACTGTCCTGTTTAGCTCCTGTCATGAATCAGGTCCATGGATTTCCTTTCGCTCGCCACCAGAGGTCACTTCTCCATCACATTGACTCTCACATTGCACAGACTGTTTCACATTTACCCCAGACTACATTTCCCAGCAGCCATTTCCCTAATAACACGCTCACACCTGAGAACTATCACACAATCACACACCCTACATAAACCATGGACTTCCTTGCACAGATCGCTTCCTTGCATTGTTTGCTGATCAACGACCCATGCATGCTCTCGGAATGCTCTTGTGTCTTGCCCTCAACATATCTGTCTACTGATGTTTGACCCTGCCTGTGTTTGACCATGTTTTTAATAAAAGCTTGCAAATGGATCCGTACACTTCACGTCTCGTTGGCTCCGTTACAGCTCCAACCCTGAAAAAAAAAAAACTATTTGTATCCTGAAGACCTTGATTAGCTTGTTCAGGTGTGTTTGATTAAGGTTGGAGCTAAACTCTGCAGGGACACTGGCGCTCCAGGATCAATGCTCCCCATCCCTGTTTTAGACAGTGATGTTGAATAGACAACAAAAAAAAAAAGTGGCCTTTCAAAACGTTCATGTTGTATGTTTTAATTCTATGACTCTCCTCTTTAATTCAACACATTCTTGTATTCTCTCTGGAATATGTTTTAGCCTCTGCATCACATCTTGCTATTCAAAGGAATAGTTCACCCAAAAATGAGAATTCTCTCATCATTTACTCACCCTCATGTCATCTCAGATGTTTATGACTTTCTTTCTTCAGATGAACACAAGACAAGATAGTCTGTATAATGTAAGGAGACAGGACCACTTCAGAAACCACAAAAAAGTGAACGTGACGGTCAAGTTTAAAATATTGGTATTTGTAAACTTTGTAAAATACACAACACAACTTGTTTACAATCCTTATTTCAGATGAGAACATTTCTTAATACAGCATATTTTATTCTGTTTTAACATGTATACAGCCCACATTTAAACTAATTTAACAAACATTTTATAATCAAAAGTTAAACATTTAAAAGCAATTCAAGTTTAAATCAACTGGTTTAAATCCAGTTTCCTCGGTAGCGGTCCTGGATCTCGTGAGGGAGCTGGGCTCAGGGAAACTGCAGACCACCACTCTGCGTTTCACTCATAGCTGCAATATGCTGTTACTAACTCCATAACCTGCCCATAAACAAAAATAGTTGGGGGGAGGGTTAGGCGTTAACACAACACAACACAAAAACTACCCAAGACTAAAAAAAATTAAGATATGACCCAACAGCTTCATACTAGTATTTTGGTAAATAAATAAATAAACAAACCACCATTTTACAGAGTGTATATGTAGTAAGTTGGATAGTTATGGTAAGAGTTGGAGTTCCTTTCCGAAGCAGATTTCCTACAAAACATGCGCACAAAGCAATTATTTACCATACAGACAAAAATGTATGTACAATTATCGTAATGAGTCCTTTTGGGTGTGCAGCAAACAAAATGCATATTTAATTTCCATTATAGGCTAATAATAGTACTGTAGTAGTACTTTGTACTTGTCCTTTTACTCAAGTAATTTTGAAAATGAATAGGCCTACTTATAATTTTACTGGAGTAATATTTTATTGGGGTATCTATACTTTTACTCAAGTACTTGATTTGTGAGCCACAACCTGATTATTGTAGTGACTATTTGCGTATAACTGTTCAGTAGTAGTTATTTCATAGTTATTTTTCTTGAACCTTAACTAGTAGATAATTAATAGTAGTTCTTCAGGAGGTATGACAGAATACATTAGTTATTGATTAGCTAACTGTTACTTAACACAATCATAAAACTGTACTGATTACACATCATCCTTAGTAGTTAACAGTAGTGAGTTAAGTGTTAATGAATAATTACCTGTTAGTTCTTCAATAATTCCTTATTATTTATGCAGTAAGTAAGAAACAGTATTCTAAAGAGAACTTTTTTTCTGTGTTATCCAACTCTCCAGGTGAGAGCTATGTTTGCGCATCTGAGAACAACTACAAGAAAGTAGACTACACCAGAAATGTGAACCCCAACTGGTCAGTGAATGTGAAAGCATCAGCCAGCCAGAAGAATATGCTGGCTAACCGCACAGCTAGTGAGCCGAAGGAGAACAAGGACTTTGTGCGACCAAAGTTGGTGACAGTGATGAGGAGCGGAGTGAAGCCGCGGAAGGCCGTCCGTGTGCTGCTCAATAAGAAGACGGCACACTCTTTTGAGCAGGTGCTCACCGACATCACAGAGGCCATTAAACTCGAAAGCGGAGCAGTGAAAAGGATCTATACGCTGGATGGCAAACAGGTATGGGAGGAGTACATCAATATACTATGAAACACTATGTTTGGGAATTAAATATTTCCGTATTGCTTACTCTGTACTGCAGTCTATGACATGTACTTTTTTAAATTGTACGTGAAACCGTATATACATTATATATATCTGAAAGTATATATACAGTATACCTTCTCAAGCCCTGAAATATAACATGTTGCATAGGATTATTTTACAACGCATTAAAACAAAGTGAAAGTAACAATTCTCTGCCATTAAAAGAATAAGTGCAAGCAGTACATTTTTTTTAAATCTATTTTTTGTGTTCCAAAAAAGCAGATAATAAGCTTTTAGAACAACATCAAGGTGAGTTTTTGTATAAACAGTTTCAATAAGCTGCGATGGGTTAAATAAACTCTAAGCAGATAAACACGCCTTCAGTCAAGTGCAGACCAGCATTGAAATCTCAATATTATTATTTGTATAGTGCTTTAACAATGCAAAATATGCATAATGTCAAATGTAAATACACAGCATTCATAACTTTGTTTTTGCTGAGTTTAATTCATTGATATTGGGTATTAATTGATGTAAAACAAAATGGTGTGTTTTATTTTCTCTGCCAACTAAACTTCCAAAGCAAAGTCGTTGAGCATTCTCTCCTCACTGTCCAGTGTAAACATTATAAGCACTATTAACGTTTACTTCCTCTCACTCCAAGGCAAATCTTTAAATGAATGGTATTCAGAAAAAAAAAAAACATTAATTATATATACGTATATTTATACAGTGTTCGAACTATACTGTGGACTTTGGGGGAGTCCACCTTTTTTTATTTGTTTGGGGGGGGGGGATTACCGGCCTGAGTCCGACCCCTCCTAAAACAGTTTATACTACTGTTTCGGCTATTAAAATAGTTCAGTTTTCTGTGTAATGGCAAAATTATAATATTTCGTTTAGTTTTTTTATCAAGTTAACTTAGAAAAACGTTTGGAGCATTTTTGTTTGTTAAATAGCCTATAAGTTTTTGTTTTTTTAAAGTAATGACCAAATAAATATATAAAATAAATCATCTGGTCCTTGGCATGCCTTAAAATTTGCAAAATAAAATATTTAACAAAAATAAAGCCAAGAGAGAAAAGCCATGTGTGACAAAGATAGTTCACCCTATGATTCAATTGCCTGTACATCCACTTTTAGCAGAAATTACTTGAAGTAATCATTTACTGTATGACTTTATCAGTCTCTCACATCATTCTGGAGGAATTTTGGCCCACTTTTATTTAGTTTATTGGGGTTTGTGGGAATTTGTTTATGCACAGCTCTCACCACAGCATTTCAATCAGAATGAGCTCTGAAGTTTGACTGGACTGCTGTAACCCCTTGATTCTTTTATTTTCAGCCGTTCTGTTGTAGTAGTGCTGGTGAGCTTGGGATCATTGCCCAGTTGCATGACCCAGTTTTGGCCCAACTTTAGCTGTCGGATGGATTGCCTCACGTTTGACTCTAGCCCTAAAACAGGCAACGTGTACCACGAGATACATACTCTTTAGTCTCTTGTAGGAGGCACGAGGAAGAACTTTTCATCCAATACTGTTATCATTATCATATCTGAGGTTGTTTGGACTATGGGGGTCACAGTTGGTATTCCCCATTGGTGGTTATGTGGGATGGGAGGGGTGTAGAAAATACACAGAAAATACACAGAAGTCACAGAAACCATATAAAATACAAGGTGGAGCCCCTTGATAAAAAAAATATCTCAGAGAGTAGGGTGGGGGTTGGATGATGGATATAAATCGCATCAAGGAATCGCATTCCAGGGCCAGGGGCCCTTAGGGAAGAGCCTTATAGGCCTTCATGGCCTCTAAGTCCCCTGTACACAGTCCCCTTTCTATTTATTTTGAGCTTAAAAATTGTGCAAATGTGAATATTTGCATGTAAAATGGATAATACTACATTTAGTTGACTACATCTTTGCATTAACAAGATTTTTCTCTTGCAGGGTTTCACACAGCTAATTTTATGGTAGAACAGGGGTGTCCAACCCTGCTCCTAGGCCACCATCCTGCAGAGTTTAACTTCAACCCTGATCAAACGCATCTGAAAAATCTGACAAAAGTCTTCAGGATTACATAAAAATATATATATATTTTGTTAGATAAATTATATTATATGATTGTTTAGGGATGGCGCTAAACTGTGCAGGACAGTGGACCTCAAGGTTGGAATTGCCCACCCCTGAGGATAAAGATGAGACAGTTAAACAATGTAAAAATCCAAAAAATGTCTATACCTCAATTTTAGGACACTTAGACATGTCATACATGCAACATATTTTGAATAATCCATATTTGTTTGCATTAAATAAATCATTATTGATGACTTGAGCTGTTTTTTATACCCTAAAATCCAAAATATATCAAATATTACAAATATTCTTTTGAATATATTTTACTTAAATCCAGATTATATAAAAAGTGACACAAAATGATTTGTTGCTGATCATTTTCCACTCTTGCCTGTTTTAGGGCTAGAATACTTTGGTATACAGAAGAGTTCATGGTTGACTCAATGCAGGTGAGGTGCCCAGATCCTTCCAAAAGCATGCTTGACTTTTGGGATGAGGTGTTTGTGCTGATATGCTCTTTAGGTTTTCACAAAACTTGGCACTGTGCATTATGGCCAAACATCTCCACTTTGGTTTCATCTGTTCAAAGGATATTGTTCTAGAAGAGTTTTTACAGATGCAACTTTGCAAACCAAACCGTGCTACCATGCTTTTTTAGATAGAAGAAGCTTTCTTCTGGCAAACCTAGCAAACATGCCATACTTGTCCCATATTTTTCTAATGTCATGAACTCTATAATTTAACATGTTAACTGAGGCTTGTAGAGTCTGCGGTGAAGTTTTTGTGTTGTCTGCCATTTCTCTGAGTGTTACATGGTCTGATCTTGGGATGAATTTGCTGGGATGTCCACTCCTGGGATGATTGGTGTCTGCTTTGAATGTCTTATACTTGTGAATAATCTTCCTCACTGTAGAATGATGGACTTCAAATTGTTTGGAAATGGCCATGTGACCCTTCCCAGATTGATTACAGCAACAATTGCTTCTCTAAGATAATTTCTGATGTCTTTCCTCTTTGGTATTGTGTTAACGCTCACCTGAAGGCTCCAGACCAGCAAACTGCCAAAACTTCTGCTTTTATAGAAGTGCTCACACTTGCTGATGATCAGTTAATCAAAGGCTTTTGATTAGCAGTGCCTGACTGCTACTTACCCTCTTAATTCCGATGTTAACACTACTAAGGTTGTCCTAACTTTGTCATAAATGGCTTTTCCATTTTGGCTTTATTTTTTGTTAAATAATGACACATAAATAAATAATGCAACAGGTCATGTGTTGTTGTTCATCTGAGGTATATTTATGAAGTGCGAAGTCTGGTCTTTGAAAAAATATAAAGGGGACCTAACTTCAATTATTTCATTGTTTTTTTTGTTTTTTTTTACATTTTTACTGAACCATAAATTTGTACTATGGTGTGACAGTAAAAATTAAGAAAAAAAATAAAACTTAATAACATATAAATAGCATGAGATTTATCTTCATTGTTAGACACTTATTTTGATATAGTGTAATTTATTTAATATGAAATTATAATTAACATAATTTTTTCTCCATGACTTGTTGGACAATTTCAAGACAAACTTAGACAACAAGACAAACTTTGCTGTCATCCGTTCAAAACTTATGAAAATGAAACCATTTTAAGATGAGAGATATTTCTATCTCCTCTATTGCAATAATAATTTTTTTTTTTTTTTTTTAGATATTTTGACATAAAAACAAATCTGTGGTTCTTTTATGTGTCACACCATAGGACATTACATCACACCATTTGACATTACTTCACACTAAAGGACAGAAATGGTAGTTATGAAAGTATTTCTATTTAATTTTGAACATGTCAAATGAGAAAGTTTAATTTTGATACAAACAATATCAACGTGTTTTTTAAACAAAACAAAATAATTTATCAACAAAATTCAGTCTCGTAGTCAATCAGTATGTTACTGAAACTCTGCTAGCCCCCCTGCTGCGGCACAGCTAAATATGATTGATATTTATGATACAGCTAAATATTATTGATATATGATTGAAACTGTATTCATTAAGATGTGAATGATTTCTTAAAAACAATATAGCTACTCTTTTTAAGGCATTATTTTGATTCTATTTGCTTTCTGCATTGTTCTCATAGGATCTCCTCCCTCCTGGTGAATCCCTGTTAATTTTCTATCTATATTTCCGTGTCCTCTCTCTTCCACTATTTATTCTCCCTGAATTTTTTTATTTTTCAAAAACAAAGTATCACATTTTAAACTTATTTTCATGACACTTTATAACAGTACAAGTTTTGTGCAAAAACATCAGAAAATAGTTAAAGTATTGTAATTATTGCATTTAACCTCTTAAGACCCGAGAAAAAACTTTTAGGAAAAAAAAAAAAAAAAACATTCCATGTCTTTACGTTGTTTAGAGCAGTGGTTTTCAAACTTTTTTCAGAGCGACCCTATTTTTTTCTTTTTAAATTGACGCGACCCATATATGAAGTACCGGCTGTTGAACGTGGACTCTCTCTCATGAGGAGGGACCACCTCGATGGCCTCCTTCCTCAACAGAGTGTTCACTTCTTGTTCCATTACCAGAGCCTGCTCGGGGCCGACCAGAGTAGGAATGACCCTGCTGAAATGCGGTGGTGGAGAGCCGAACTGAATACGATAGCCTTTTTCTACCATGTGCAGGACCCACTGAGACACATTTGGCAGTAGTTTCCACTCTGCTAAATAGTCTACTAAGGGAATCAGTCTCTCGAGACTGATCTCTGGTGCAATTTGAGCGGCTAAGTCGGTGCCCTGAAGCGGCGTACCGGCAGGGGATGGCCGATTTAGCAGCTCTAGAGACCTCCGAAGAGGTGGCGAGCCTCTCAGCTCCACTACGTTTCTGGGCAGAAGAGACTGAGAACAACGCTCGCTGGAGACCGCTGTATCCTGGAACACTGGCAAGGTTGGTACCGATCTCCTGAGGGCACTGAGGAGAGACGGGCACCGTGTTATGCTGTCCCAGTAAGGGCCGCCCTCGGAAGTCCTGAGCCACTCACGTCAGGATTTCTTTGCCGAGGACTTCCTAATCTCAAGGATGATTCTAAGATCTTGCTTGGGCTTTGAAGTCCCTGGCCCCGATGCGGGGGAGAGCGGGAGGTTACGCTCTGCTTTTGAGTTTCCCTGTATGTGGAGCTGATACGCGGAGGGAACTCCCGCCCAGCAGCCCTCAGAGCTAGAAAGCGGTGAGGAAGGAACCGCTGGAATGCCGCCGCTTGTTTACGGGCCTCCTGGTTCCTGAGGAAGACCCTGTCCTTTTCCTTCATATCGGACAGGGTCAGCCAGAGATGCCTCTCCGCTGCCATAGATCGCCCAATGGCACGACAAATCAGACAAATCAGCGGTTATCCTTAACTCGGTGATGTCATCCGATTTCACCTCCTTGCTTTCATCTAGCTCTTTCTGCAAGTCGGCCTGGTACGCCTGTAAAACCCGCTGCCGCATAACCCTTGCCCACCAGCGTTGATGTTGTACGCAACGGCTTGGAGGGCAATGCCAGAGCCTTAAGGGACAAAGCCGCGCTGGGGGCCACATTACCCCGCCACATTACCATAGTAGTCGGGGGCAGGGATGAAAATGCGGGGAAAAATGGTAGGTGGTGACCTCGCCCACAGAAAGCGTTCATCCAGCTTGCTTTTCTGTGGCTCGGTTTGTTTCTCGGCGGGCCAGTCTGTTTAATTTGGCCACAGCAGGAGTAACCACCTCCAACAGCCCTCACCTCGGGGGGAAGAAATCATGGAGCAGGCTTCCGATCCCAGAGAGATCTGACGAGTGAGGAAGCCCGTCTCCATTCCCTCCACCAGATCCACTTATAGTATACACAGCGATATGGATTAAAAGAGCATTCAGTTATCTTAGTTGTTGATTTCAGATGTTCTGGAGCACGCTGCAACAGTTTGATTTGCGAGCAGTGATGCGCAATTTGTTCCTGACAAAGCAAAAAAGCTGCTGAATAATACTGAATAGAGCGTATATAGAAATGCCGTGATAGGTGTCATATTCCTATAGGTAGATGTGATCAGCTGAGAGTCAGCTGATACAAGCTTGACTCATGTGACCTGCCAGAACTAACGCTATACGCTTAATTTCTGTATTGTGATAAATTTCAGAGTGAAACAGCTTTTCCAGTGTAAAAATAAATAGGGTAAGACTTGACTTTATCCATGGATATATCCATGGACTTTATCCATGGTGGTGGTGATGATGCAGTGGATAAGACACATACCTTTGGTGTGAGAGACCCGGGTTCGAATCCACTGTGAGACACCAATGTGTCCCTGAGCAAGACACTTAACCCCTAGCTGCTCCAGAGGCGTGCGACCTCTGACATATATAGCAATTGTAAGTCGCTTTGGATAAAAGCGTCAGCTAAATGAATAAATGTAAATGTATATAAATGTATACATTCAAGAGGATGAGGGATTGGTAACCAACGTAGCTTGGTGAATAGGACCTGAAGAGCCGAAAATGCATCAGTTTTCTGTCAGGGTCAGGGTTGACAACATATTGAATTTTATCATGGATGTCAATGAAGCTGTGAGGGAACAGACCTACAGTCTTTACAGTGGACACAGTGTGTCATTTGCATAACTCACAGCTGTTTTATTTTTGAATGCATTTATGGTTAAAATTACATTATTGGCAGTTTATTGTATGGATCTATGTTTTCAAGTTGAAGAATTGGTAGGGCTTTGCCTTTTTGCAGTTCCTTCAAACTGTCCTGTGCTGACAAATTTATTTAATTTATATATTTAATTAACTTAAGTTATAAAAGTATCATGCGTTAATATGAGGTCTTATATATTATAAATATTTATTTATTTATTTGTTTTTACTTGTATGAACTTTCTAGGTATACTGTGTTTATTAATGTTCAGCTAAATATGTGCTTCATTGGATATTCTGACTGTTTAAATAGTCATTTAATTTTGGGTTTATTTTATTGGTCAAGATGCATCGTGTTATTTAGGTCAGAGGTCATGGCAGCCATCTTAGATTTCACTTGACAACAGCAGTAGATTTCTCCCTGATAAAAGCTATATTTCTGTTATTTCATGCCAGAGGCAATTGTCTGTAAGTTTAATTGTTTATTGAATTTCATCTATGTTAAAAAAAAAAAAAAGTATTTCATGCCATTTAGAAAGAAAAAATTGTTGTGCATTTGAATAAGAAGATTGTTGTTTCTCTCTCACGTGGTAATGCTAGATTTGCTACTTTCTTTCCTAAAAATTACTTTTAGACATACTTTATACTTAATGTATGTTTTGTGTTTGCATTTATAGTTTCACAAAAAACGATGTTGTGCAACTGAAGATTTCAAGTAAAACACTGGAAAATAATTCCTTCAGTTTTGACTTTTTCTTCTACACTCATCCTGTTTAACTATCTGTTGAGGTGCAACCTACTCACAGCAGGGGCAGAATATTGGATCTTTAATCCTTCAAGTTTGCCTTTGGTATCATTGATTACAGCTGTAACATACATCTGTAGAGCAGGAGGGATGTGACCCTCTGTTAACCTTTTTTTTCTTCAGTGACAGCTGTGGTTAAACGAGATAAAACGAGCGGACTGGACAGAAACGATCATCAAAAATGCTCGCGTTTGCAGCGCACACTTCTTATCAGAAAAATTTAAATAAAGTATCGTCTTGCAGAAAAAAAATCTTATTTTAGTTGCTGCTTTTGTATTGTGAAAAATGTTATACAAATGCAGTAGAATGGAATAGATATCACTCCACCTGTTTTTGTCACTTTTTCAGTATGTGTCACTGCCTCTTCCAAGATTAAATTGTACTTCTACTTGTTTAGAACCAAGATAACTAAGGCCCCAAAGGAAAAGCAAAAATGGAGGGAGAGAAAGAGAAAGTCAGACAGCTATTGTTTAAGGTACTTCAGTAGCCACAAGGCATACATATTAAATTTCTCTTTTCCTCTAAGGCTTGTGTCTCTGAAGGGTTTGCCAGCCTCTTTGCTGTGTGAGTGAATTTCCTTTGTATTAATGAGATGCACACAACACACATGCTAACAGATGGAGGTTATAAGATTAGAGTGTTCTACAGAGTTAAAGCCAAGCTGTTTCTGTCCCACCCACTCTTCTTTGATATGGGTAATTACAGCATTTGCTGTAGTCCCACTGAAGTAACTTATGTCTTATGCACTGAAACGCTGATAACCGTGATCTCTTCGCTTCCGGCTGAAGGATTCAGAGTCAAGATTTGTTAGGATGTCACCCATTACAGCCAGGGGAAAATATAGTCGCCCGAAAGAATATTTGGAGAGTCAGAAGCCAAGTTAGAAGTGGCCACATCTGTTCTTATGTTAAACATTGATTGGAGGGAACTCTGAAAACCTAAACCATTTTACTATTCTGGCTATGAACTGCCCACTTAGGTAGGAAGAGACTACCTGTAGGGCTAGGGGTCATTTCCTGTGTAAGTGAGCATTTAGGGCCAGTTTTACTAACAGCTTGTGCCAGCGCAAACCGTCTTTTGGCGTTAAAATAGTACTGTCAGGTTTTACTAAAGACACGAAGTGAAGAATTAGCACTGAAAAAGCATGGACACGGTTATTTTTGCACCTGACCTTGTTGAATATGCATTTCTAGGAGTTTCAGAAGCAAAATTAATGGGAGAACAGTATTCAAATGAATCACGCAACATGTTTTACTAACATTTACACTTGTCAAATTACTGGTATTTGCGCCATTATTTAACGCCCCAAAAAAGCACGTCTTAAACTATTTTGCGCTTGAAATGGCTGCAATTATTGTTGCTAGTAGGAGGCGCCGCAGAGATGAGAGAGTGCATGGTAGAAGGGAGAGGATTTTTTCCACACATAATTTATTTGGAATGCAAAAAGAACACAAAAATATTGTTTGCCAAGCCATGTTATTTTAAATTTTCTTCAGAAAATAAAAGATGACTTGGAACCCTCAACTAGGAGTCACGCATTACCAGGTCTATCAAAATTTCATGCAACTTCAAGCATTTTTTAGCCTCTGGTTCTTTTCAATGTACTATGACTTCTTTATTCTTTATTTGCGACTGCTCTAATTTGTGCTGCACTTGGTATATTGTATTGGTCGATATATAAATGAGATGTTGTGTCTGTGTTTTTTAATTTGCCCATTGTTAGTAAATCACCCGCAGAAATTTCCACGCCCAAAGGTGCTCTTTTGGAATTGTGCTCTCATGCTAATTTGCCCCATTTAGTAAAACTGGCCCTAGGTGTTGGTAGTAATTAGTGTTATTGTTCAATAATGATAACGACTTACTTCCTTTATCTTGTTTCTTCCTTTAGCTTGCCATTTCAGAGAAAGCTCTTGCCAATTGTGTGCTTGAGCTGCATCAAAATTTGGGTGTGGCGCTCTGAAGTTGACACTTTTTGTGCCATTTTTGCTTTAACAATTCCAAATGCATTAAGCTCTATGGAGTGGCCAGTTCTTTACCAGACAATTTGTGTATCATTGTGTGGATGGAACAGAAATCAAAACAAGATTGAAAAGATACTAGAAACATTTTGTTATACGACACATGGCAAAGGCATATCATACATCATTTTTTTCTTTCTACGCTTGTACAGTCGGTGTTCTGTGACGCTGTCTACAGCGATTTTCATGTGGAGGTCAAAGTGCCGCATGATGCTTGTGTTGAGAGGTGCATCTCCTCTCTTCTCTCTCAGTATAGGCAGCTGCTATGGCTGGTTGCTAGGCAACCACATCTCTGCACAAAGACAGAGCCCAGCTGGGGTGGACTAGTCTGCCAGTCAGCACGTCCTTCCGGAGGTGTGACTGTGAATGTGTGAGTGTGTGTGGAGGGGTTATTGAGTTTACTGTGTGTACAAGCAAAAACGCTTACAGATCGTTGTCGATTCATATGGCCATCAAGCAAACAGTGACTCTTGAAAAGCTTTGATCTGCACCACCCACTCGATTTTTATCTTTTTGAAATAAAAAGATGCTTGCATGTGCAAAACTTGTCACCTTTTATTGTCTGCCAGGCAAAAATTGTAGTATACCAACAAGCCACATGATTTTAGGTATAATGCATGTCTGTAGTACAGCACTGCAGTAATGGTGTTGCTTGCCCTTGCAAATACCCCTAATAATTACTGAGTGGAATAATGATATATATATATATATATATATATATATATATATATATATATATATATATATATATATGCAGAATTGAGTGGAATTTAAAATACAGTGGAATTTGTTAGATCAGGTTTTTCACCCTTGATTAGAATGGAGTGCAATTTGGTTTAATATTCTGAAATAGGCATAATTGTTATCTGAAAACCGCACCCCTTAATTCTGGTATTTCTCCAGAATAACACAGGCAGAGAGAGGAGACAAAGAGACAGGGCCATTTTTTTTTTTCTCTGTACTCGCCTGCAATCTGCAGTGTCACACCACAAAGCCGAGAATGTTTAGTGTACCCCATTTCTTAATTTCTGTATGAAATCAGGTAACAAACTGCATTTTTATGTTTCTAAAGGTGCACTTATAATATTAGTAAGATCTATGCATCAAAAACATCAAGTAAGATTAATAAAATAGTATTAAAAGATGATGCTCAGCCCCGATTTTAGCCCTGTTTAAAGGGCTGTGTCTACTTTAAGTTTACACGTGGAATGGTTCTGAAATCTTATCTGCCAAGATTAACTAATCATGAAAAGTGATGATTGTAGTATTATATTTAGCTTACATTAAGCTAACATTACATATTATTGTAGTTTATCGAAGTCATGTCTTTTGAGGGCAGGATTACAATGATCTCATCACTGCAACTTGATTTCTGCACTCACATAAATGCTTTCATCATAACTAACAAAATGCAAACACGATGTAAATAAGAGATTCATTGTGCAGTGAAGATGGCATCATTGATTATAATAGGGTTTTAATCAGGGCGACAATGCAGAACTGATTCACTGAGCTGAAGTGACTGACAGCCACAGCGATGATCAAGGGAGTGTTCTATGTCTGCTTTCTTTGAGCACAATTTAAATAACAGTTGATTTTCATGCTGCTAAGAGGAATAATATGAAGTTGACTATTTAGACAGCGCATAAACAAAAGTAACAATTTGCGACAAATAAAATCTGACTGTATGAGTCCTTACATCATAATCTATTATTACCCCTCATAATTATAATAGCACATTTAATTCTTTTTGTTCATATTTTCAGCTTTAACAATGAACCTACAGGACAAGCATATCGGCTTATGTTATTTATTTATTCATAAGGAGAACAGAGACTGTACGTCACTTTTCATGTTCAACACCGCACTACGCAGTGACAGCGAAGGCAACTAAAAACAAAATATGCTAGGGCTGGGTAAAAAAATTTAAATAAAAATGTCTCGATTTGAATAGATTCACATTTTTATGAATCAATCGATTTTGTTTTCAGCTGATGAATGAACTGTACATATAGTGCGCCTCCCATTCAATAAATCACAGTAGGCTAGCTTTGTGCGTTGTTACTTTTGAAATGAAACAAGTCTCATATTTCAAATTCTATCCATTTGTTAGGACATTCAAGCAATAAATACCGTTTTGGTTTATGGTATTACTTTAATGTGGCATGATAGATCGCTGTAGACACTTCAGATCAAGCGAAGCGGCATCATCTCTTTCGCTACTCACCTGTGCGTAATCAATGAAACTGGTGACCGTTTCATTTTTGTTCTGGGGCTGATGATCACACACTGGAGCACACTCGCCACCAACTGGACAGGGGTGGGATTATAAATTACAGTTAGAAATTACAATAGCTAATCCTCAGTGTAATCTGTCAAAGTGACAGACGGGCCTTCAGATTTTTCCGTCACTGCTAAAAAAAATTCTGTCAATGATGGAAAATTTTCGGTTAACGCAACCTCTGCCTTACATATACATATTCTATCAAGAACAAACATGCATACATGTTGTCGCATTTCTTTCAGGTCCAAATCCTTTTGTAAAAGTCTGTTTGCAAAGCCTTTGTTAAATTATGACTGCTTTAGTAAAAAAAAAAAAATCCACAGTAAAATATGCCGACAAAAAATATACCAAACAAATAATGCTCTACTGAGACATTCACATAGTTAAAACAGCCACTTTCCTAAAAATAGGGCCCTTTGAAAGATAATGTTTCTTTTAGTTAAATGATCCCATTGTAGTTTTTCTTTCTTTACTAACATGCCAATGGGTGGGGCAAAGAGTTGATGATGAAGAAGTAGGCATTGATCTGTGGATGTGCAGGCAGTCTTGTGCTGATGTATTCATCACTATTACATAACAAAGAGGAGGAAGTAGTCATTTTGGCAGCTTGGTTTCAACAAAAGCTGTTTTTAGACTAATGTCAAATTCTTCCCATAGATCATGCTACAACTGATTTTTTTTTCTTATCTTAGTAAAGAAGTATTCATCCTCTTTGGGGCAAATTCTCACTTTTTCTTCAAATATCACAAAAACATTTACAAGCTTCAAGCTTTAGCAGCTTATAATGTCAAATCTGAAAGTCAAGTGTTATGAAATTTAGCAGATACATACAAGGGGCCCTCGTTTATGAAACAAACATATGACAGAAAATTAAGCGTATGCTTGTTTCTACACAAAACTCGGAATTTATCAATATGGACGTGAGCGGTGTCTACGATCAAATCTCACGTGTAACAAATGTAGCTCATTAGTCAATCTCTTTTTTTTCTTTTTTTTCTAGGGCTTTAGCTTTTGTATGGACAAATAGCAGCATAAACAATAGCCTGTGACGATTCACACATTGTCACATCATGCACCTGCAGACCTTCTGTGAACAGAGAAAAACAGAAATTAAGTATAGGCTATAAAATAAATAGGGCTACACAAAATATTTTTGTCTTAAAGCTGCAGTCTGTAACTTTCTTTGGTTAAAAATTATCCGAAATCAATATTTGAGCAAGTACATAACCAGCCAGTGTTCAAAACTATCGCCTTACTTTAGCCCGATTCACAATGGTTAGTTTATAATAATGTTTTCTAATCTGAGTGGTATGGGTAGGTTTTCGTGGGAAATTCGAGCATGGCACTGCATCATTACATCACGTCTGTAAACAAAAAGAAGTTGTCCCGGCTAGTAGACAATCGCACGTGAGGATCCTGCAGGTGGCAGATCGTTTATAGCCTTTTCTCACAGCAGCTAGAATTATTAAATGTATCATTTTGATGGTGGATTGTAATCCAGAAAGAATTATGTGTTTATGAAACACGTCAATGAAATTAAATTCTATTCATGTTTTAAATGTGCTGATTACAGATAGCCTGGGATTACACATGATTTGTATTTTAAAGAAAACCAGTTCGAATGGAGCATAATTGGCTTTTTGGGTTAAAATAATTTCTTAATATGAAATTCGAATAGCATGACAATTAGATTAGACTGTACAGAAATTTAAATCTACACGTCAATACACTATAGTCACGCAATGCTGATGTTGTTAACATTAATCATTTGAGAATAAAGTAACGTCTCGGTTACGTACGTAACCCTCGTTCCCTGATGGAGGGAACGGAGACGTTATGTCGTGACGACATTAGGGGATTTACTTGAGAGCCCCGACTGCCTCTGATAAGAGAAAACGCCAATGAAATTTGGCTAGTGGATTTTGCATACCTGAGCCACTCCCCGAGCATACGGGTATAAAAGGGCGACAGGTGCATCCACTCATCAGGTTTTCCGCTGAGGAGCCGAGAACGTGTCCCTGGCAACCAGCGATGGTTCAAGATTGTGGCATGGGGACATAACGTCTCCGTTCCCTCCATCAGGGAACGAGGGTTACGTACGTAACCGAGACGTTCCCTATCTGTCGGTCACTACGAGTTATGTCGTGACGACATTAGGGGTCTATGGAAAGCGCCACAACCTGAACCCCGTCACGACCTTGTGGCATGCAGATGTTGACAAGCTAGCGCGTGACAGACAAATGCGATGCGAAGGTCGCAACCTTCCCGTCGCCCCAGCGCAAATTCGCTAACCTTGGTGCCCGCAGGGACCACTGAGTACATTGCTGCTGGAGATAGCCAAGCCGCTGTTCCTTTCCCCAGAAATCGGAAGGGATTTCGACCTTCTATGAAAGACTGCTTCAAGTCTTTCCTGTTTGTTGCTACAGCCCGGCAGTAACAACGGGGAAGCGAGCCTTCCGGAGAAGGGCGCTACGGAGGCCACACCCTGCCCGAAGGGAGGTAACGTGTGGAGACACTGGTATGGACTGGCCCAAGCCTGGGGCAGTGCTACATACGCCTGGACCCTGGGGCAGATCCTACCTAGGAGAAGGGAGGAAGGCTGCCAGCAGGGTCTGACAGAGCTCTGTCAAAGGGAAGACACGGGTTTACCGTGAGGGAAACCATACCGTGGATGAATACACATGTGGGATCACCCGAAGGGAATCAGGCCACACGGGCACCTAGCCGAGTACAGGGGCTGACCGGAGACCCGGGCAAGCTAACACCGGTACTGGGCCTGGCGTCAGACTGCTCCGCCCAGCCTGACTGCCGGGGGTGCTGGAGGAACTCCGCCAGGGTTCGCCGTCCGGGGAACTAACTGGAGGAGAGAATAGGCGCTCGTATCCCCGGGTAAGGGGGAATGGCGCAGCAAGCGCTCTTCCCGCCACTTACCTGTTACCCAACACACGGGAAGAGACTGGCTCAACGCGGAGACTGTAAAATCTCGCGAAGGTGTTCGGTGTCGCCCAGCCCGCAGGTCTACAGATGTCTGCCAAAGAGGCGCCGTGCGCCAGCGCATAGGAGGAGGCAACACTCCGTGTGGAGTGAGCCCTCACCCCGAGGGGGCACGGCTCGCCTTGGGATTGGTACGTCAAGGCGATGGCATCCACTATCCAGTGGGCCAACCTCTGCTTGGAGACAGCCTTCCCTTTCTGCTGACCTCCGTGGCAGACAAAGAGCTGCTCAGAGCTTCTGAAGCTCCGGGTGCGGTCCACGTATATGCGCAGCGCTCTTACGGGACACAGCAATGCCAAGGCTGGGTCTGCCTCCTCCGAGGGCAGTGCTTGCAGGTTCACCACCTGATCGCGGAAAGGCGTGGTGGGAACCTTAGGCACGTATCCAGGCCGGGGTCTCAGGACAACGTGAGAGTAGGCCGGCCCAAACACAAGGCACTCTTCGCTTACCGAAAATGCTTGAAGGTCCCCGACCCTCTTGATGGAAGTGAGCGCGGTCAGGAGCGCTGTCTTGGCCGACAGGAATTTCAGCTCGACTGAGTCCAGCGGCTCAAAGGGACCTCTCTGAAGTCCAGCCAGGACAATAGAGAGATCCCAGGAGGGCATCAGGGGTGGCCTAGGAGGATTTAACCTTCTGGCACCCCTCAGGAACCTCACGATGAGATCGTGCTTCCCCAGGGACCGGCCGTCCACTGCATCGTGATGGGCCGCAATAGCAGCCACGTACACTTTCAAGGTGGAGGGCGACAGCCCGCGCTCCAACCTCTCTTGCAGGAAAGAAAGCACCACTCCAATCGTGCATCTTCGGGGGTCCTCCCGCCGAGAAGAACACCAGTCCGCGAACAGACTCCACTTCAGCCTGTGGCAGGCCACTCAAGTCTGCCGCGTCCCATCCAGGAGCCGCACATGGCGGTTCCACAGAGCCGGACGCGGGTGCCGTATGGTGCCGAGCCCCTGAGAAAGAAGGTCCTTCCTCAGAGGGATGCGCCAGGGAGGGGCTGTCGCGAGGAGGGTGAGTTCCGGAAATCAGGTCCGGGTGGGCCAATATGGCGCAACCAACAAGACCTGCTCCTCGTCCTCCCTGACCTTGCACAGTGTCTGTGCGATCAGGCTCACTGGGGGAAACGCATACTTGCGCAGAGCCCGAGGCCAGCTGTGTGCCAGTGCGTCCGTGCCGGGGGGGGCCTCGGCCAGGGGGAATACAGCTGGCAGTGGGAGGACTTGCGGGAAGCAAACAGGTCTACCTGAGCTTCCCCGAATCGACTCCAAATCAGCCGGATCGTCTCGGGATGGAGTCGCCATTCTCCGGGGAAGTGAGCTGTCGTGAGAGCGCGTCGGCTGCACGATTGAGCTCCCCCGGAATGTGGACGGCGCGCAGCGATTTGAGCTGTGACTGACTCCAGAGGAGGAGATGGCGGGCGAGCTGTGACATGCGGCGTGATCGTAGACCTCCCTGCCGGTTGATGTACGAAACAGCCGCAGTGTTGTCCGTGCGGACCAACACGTGCTGGCCTAGGAGCAGTGGCCGGAACTGCTTTAAGGCCAGATGCACTGCCAACAGCGCTAGGCAGTTGAAGTGCCAAAGCAGTCGAGGCCCCATCCAGAGCCCCGAGGCTGCCTGCCCGTTGCATATAGCGCCCCAGCCCATGCTGGAGGCATCTGTTGTGACAACAACATGCCGGGACACTTGTCCTAAGGGCACCCCGGCCCGTAGGAAGGCAAGGTCCGACCAGGGGCTGAAAGAGCGGCGACACTATAGCGTGATGGTGACACGACGTGTCCCGCGGCGCCATGCCCATCTCGGGACCCGTGAGTGTAACCAGTGCTGAAGTGGTCTCATATGAAGCAACCCGAGCGGCGTGACTGCGGCTACGGATGCCATATGCCCCAGGAGCTGCTGAAACTGTTTCAGCGGAACCACTGTCCTGCCTCTGAAGGAACTCAGGCAGTTCAGCACTGATTGGGCACGCTCGTCCGAGAGACGTGCCATCATACTCACAGAGTCTAACTCCACACCGAGAAAAGAGATTCTCTGCACAGGGGAGAGCTTGCTCTTTTCCCAGTTGACCCGAAGCCCCAACTGGCTGAGGTGCCGGAGCACCAGGTCCCTGTGACCACCCAACTGTTCTCGCGATTGGGCCAGGATGAGCCAATCATCGAGATAGTTGAGGATCCTGACGCCCACTTCCCGTAACGGGGCAAGGGCGCCCTCCGCCACCTTCGTGAAGGCACGGGGAGACAGGGAGAGTCCGAAGGGGAGGACCCTGTACTGCCATGCCCGCCCCTCGAACGCAAACCGTAGGAACGGCCTGTGTCGAGGGCGAATCGAGACATGAGAGTAAGCGTCCTTCAGGTCGATCGCTGCAAACCAATCCACGGAGTGAACTCATCTGCGTCAACATCTTGAACGGGAGCTTGTGTAGGGCCCGACTCAAGACTCGCAGGTCCAGGATTGGCCGAAGGCCACCGCCTTTCTTGGGCACGATGAAGTAGGGGCTGTAAAAACCCCTGCCTCATCTCGGCTGGAGGGACCGGCTCGATTGCACCCTTTGCCAGAAGGACAGCAATCTCCTCGCGCAGGACAGGTGCATCTCGGACTGCCACCGAAGTCTCGAGGATGCCGCTGAACCTGGGCGGCCGCCTGGCGAACTGAATCGCATAGCCGAGTCGAACTGTGCGAATGAGCCAGCGAGACGGGCTGGGTAGCGCAAGCCACGCCCCCAGATACCGTGCAAGCGGCACCAAAGGCCCAATCGACGTGCCCGCAGTGGTGCAGCGAGGGGGAGTAAGGTTGGATGGAACAGAAGGCAGTGCGTTCTGACTCATCCCCACAAAACTCCCTAAGTCCCCGGGGGGACTGGCTAGAGGTGCGCGGGGAGGCATCGCGTCCCCAGACCGCACTCTCTTGGCCACTGGCAATATGGGTCTCGGGTGAGAGTGAGGAGGCATTGCGTTGCACACTGTCAGCCCGCAGACCTGGGAACCCGGAGGGAAGGGAAATTGCTCTTTCTTTGACAATGTGGGTACCACTGGCCCTTGAGCCTCGTCGTCTCCTGGGAAAGAGCAAATTCCTCCATCTCCGGGTTGTGCGCGTCAGGGCCGCTTTGTCGTCTTCCTGGAGGACTTGGCGGCCGGCTGAGGCGCAGGGGGCGCCGCACTCCTGCGAGAGGCTCGACGCACCGGCCTAGGTGACGACTCAGCACGGGGCGGAGCAGCTCTGGAGGACGCAGGAGGGCGCCCACGGCGACCAGCAGACTGGGGCCTGGCCCTTGGGCCAGCGGTGGCAGCTGGAGCATCCCGCCGTTTAGGGAGGATGTGCTGAATTGCCTCCGTCTGCTTTTGTACTGCCGAGAATTGCTGGGCAAAACCCTCGACAGTGTCGCCAAATAGCCCCGTCTGGGAGATGGAGGCGTCGAGAAAGCGTACTTTGTCGACGTCCTTCATCTCGGCCAGATTGAGCCAGAGATGGCGCTCTTGGACCACTAACGTGGACATCGCCTTCCCGAGGGACCGCGCCGTGACTTTCGTCGCCCGGAGAGCGAAGTCAGTCGCCGTGCGCAGCTCCTGCATCAACCCCGGGTCGGGACTACCCTCGTGCATTTGTTTTAGTGCCTTGGCCTGGTGAACTTGCAGGATGGCCATGGCATGCAGGGCAGAGGCGGCCTGGCCCGCAGCGCTGTAGGCCTTGGCGGCGAGTGCGGCCGTCAGCTTACAGGCTTTGGACGGGAGACGCGGACGATTCCTCCAGGTGGCGGCGTTTTGCGGGCACAGGTGCACCGCAACCGCTCTCTCCACCTGGGGAATATCCACGTACCCCCTGGCCGCCCCGCCATCGAGGGTAGTGAGGACGGAGGAGGGAGACGAGCGGCTTCTGGCCGAGAAAGGGGCCGTCCACGACTTCGTCAGCTCCTCATGCACCTCCGGGAAGAAAGGTACCGGGGCAAAGTGCGGCCGCTGGTCGCGTTTTGCGCCGATGAACCAATCATCCAGCCGCGAGGGCTCGGGACTGGGCGGTCTGTTGACCTCCAGCCCGATACTCACGGCTGCCCGGGCAAGCATGGCCGTCAGCTCTGGGTCCGGATCGGCAGTGGCGACAACACCCGAGGGGGGCAGCCCCGCCGATCGTTCATCCTCAGAGGACGAAAGCCCATCCCCCGATGCCGCGATCGACATCTGATCCTCGGGCGGCGCACCGAATGAAATGCTGGCGGCCCCGTGAGGCGAACCAGCGAAATCACTCGGGAACCGGACGGAACAAGCGCTGCGGGAGGAGTAAGAGGTCCGCGGGGACGTGCCCGGCGGAGAAGCTCTTACCGTCACCCTCAGATCTCCCAGAGCGCCAGCCGGCGGTCCTCTGCTCGAGCCAGAGAGACCGGGACGGGTGGCGGCAGAGGGTGCCAATCCTTTCAGAAAGGAAAGGCGAGAACGCAGCGTTGCCATGTTCATACGCCCACAACAGGCGCATGACTCATCCACAAACGCATCTTCAGCGTGCTGGATGCCCAGACACTGAAGACAACGCTCGTGACCGTCATCCGAGGACAGGAAGCGACCGCAACCAAGAGAACACGGACGGAACGGCATCTTTAAAAAGACGCGAACCGCCCAGTGTTTTAGAAATTTGCTCTTTCAGGTGAAGTGCCCAGGGGAATCGCTGCTGCAGGGACACCGCTGTCTGCACCGTAACGCCACCCAGGAACAAACTTCGAGGCAGACGGCTTTGTGGAGATCTGATCTGTTTTGAAGATTTCTCATCCACTCGGCTCCGAAGCAAAAATCTGATGAGTGGATGCACCTGTCGCCCTTTTATACCCGTATGCTCGGGGAGTGGCTCAGGTATGCAAAATCCACTAGCCAAATTTCATTGGCGTTTTCTCTTATCAGAGGCAGTCGGGGCTCTCAAGTAAATCCCCTAATGTCGTCACGACATAACTCGTAGTGACCGACAGATAGGGAACAATACATTAATAATAATTTGCACGGTTTGGTGTGATATGAGCTAACCAATCGTTAGATTTAATCACCATTGGCAGCGCAATTTATTGTAATGTTTTTTTTTCCTCAGTTGGTCAGAACAAACATGGCAGACTTGTTACTTACTCGTTCAGATGACAATATACGGTGAAAATTCTTATTTGGATCATATATTCCAATGCATAGGCTAGAATCTGTGATTCTGAAGTGCAGTAAATATCCTCACCGGTGCGGTGACTGACTGTCACACATTCACCTCAAAACATTAGATTCATCCGCGCTGGAGCCGTGCCAGAGGACATCCCACACAAGCAAGATAATTAACTGTAATTGTAATTGTAACTGCAAGTAACTGTAATTCCAGGTTTTCAAACAGAGATGGCGACAAAGAGGCAAAATTTACAGACTATAATTAACAGATTAACAAAACCAAAAAAACTGCTACAAGTAAAGGCTATGCTAATTTTTGTAACACTCTTAATGTGTTTATTTGTTTTCTTTATAACTTCTTTATAACTTCCCTAGTGAAAAATAAATATACTAAAATATAAATGAAATACCTTTATTTCATGCTAAGTATACTACAAATACATTTTCATATTTATGTACTTAATAAAATGTCCTGCAATTGTACTTTTAGTACTAAATTGGTATACTTAAAGTCTGCTAAATTTGAATAACTAATTTTGTACTTAATGCACTTTAATTGTGCAGAAGTAGTGCTAAAGTACAATTAAAGATATACTTAGTGTATTTTATTGTGCTAAAGTGGAACTATTGCAAGTATAATTCAGGTACACTTTAAATATTTTGCATTTAGTCCGATATTATTCAAAGATCATACAATCCTCATCAAAAGTGACATTAAAACACACTTTAGACTTAATATTAATATCGCTGGAAATGAAGTGAAGTGTGATGTGAGGGGTCCAGAGTGATTTTGCCAGCCCTTTTGCTCACTCTGGATAAGTACAGTTCTTGGCGAGTGGGGAGGGTATAACTCTGTGATAGTTCAAATAAAAATGTGTTATTTCTCTGAATCCTTGAGTGCCCCCAGTCAGCTTATTCAAAGGGTGTCCATTTTTACAAGATTTTTTTTATTTTTGGTATTTTATACTTTTTGAAAAAACTACTTTTATAATTGCATGAAATCATGACATACTCCTGACAAAAAATATATTAAAAAGAATGTGAAGATAAATGTCAAAATATTTGTGAGCATGGCTTGTAAATATTTCTGATGCTCTATGTGTTACATGTATGATCTGTTTTAGTTTAGTCTCTATGTCTCCGTCTTCCTGCCCCATTTGTTTCCGTGGTTTTTGATTATTAGTTACACACCTGTTTTCTGTTCCTCCCTGATTATGTTTAGTATTTTAAGCCTGTGTTCTCCCATGTTCCTTTGTCTGCTGTTATTTTGGATTTATGTTTGGTTGTGCCCTTCTCAGTCAGTGAATTATTAAAAGAACTCTTTGATTTCTACTCCTTCGTCGTGCGCTTTGTTTTATACACACCAGACCCATTACACTAGGGGCTAACATCAATTTCTTAAATATCAGCCATTCTTATTAATGGGAGTGTGTCTCATAGTTTTAGTGTAAATATAATTATTATGAAAGGATTATAAAAATACTGAATTTCTGTCATCTCCAACATAAGTATTACCTCAATGTGTATATATTCCAGGTGTTACTGATAACATAGTTGTCAAGTTGGCAGACTTGACCGAACATATTGATACATGGCAGTTGTATCACCATATCATCTACATGAGGCGTTGGTGCTTAAACCCTGATAATCACAGTTTGTGGCTTTATTTTATCATTTAATTTTATTTTAACCAGATGAGGCAAACCATATGTTTTATAAAGACCACCACCAAGGTCCAGTGTGGTTCATTTTCTTTGTCCAGCAGTTTATTTGTATTCCATTCCGTGACTAGCGTGTGCAGTACTAAGATATCTCTCCTTCAGCATTAATGCTGTAAGTGCAGTTAGAGGAGTGGTGGAGACAGTTACCTTCAGTATTGAAGATGGCCACTCAGTATTAAAATCGTTGTGCTGCCAGAAACAAAACTATGATAGAACCTTCTTAATATGCGGATGATCTCACTCACAGCCAATCAGATTCTTTCATTTCCTCACACATGCCCTTATCTGTCTAACCATTAAGGATACGGTTTTTTTCTTTCTTTCTTTCTTTCTTTCTTTCTCTCTGTTTTGCTGAGTGAGCGGGCTATAGACTGCACGTAATCACAGAGGATGTTGCTATGGCGACAACAAATCTGCAGGGCGATTGATGGTGCAGCAGTTACTGTGACAATAGGGCTGTAGGAATATGCTGAGTGGAGGCTTTATGTTTAGCTTGACAAGGTCAGATATGTGGGGGGACAAGAACCCATCAAATTCTATTGTACCACCCTCAGATTACATACGATTACATACAGAGTGCATTTCTGTTCTGTATGCAATGATCCCTGACAGCTACACCCAACCTCCTGTATACTGTGTGACTGCAAATGTTAGTTAGTTTGTTTGTTTGTTTCAGGCAGAAATGTATAGCTACCCACAGTTTCCAAAGTGAAGGGCTTTTATGTAGAATAAATTATTTATTTACAGTATGGGGCTGCCTAATTTGGCCAAATCAACATTGTGATTATTTCATTATAATAATTAATTAATTATTAGTTACATTTATATAGCGCTTTTCTGGGTACTCAAAGCACTTTATTAGAAGGCGGGGAACCTCCTCAACCACCACCAATGTGCAGCATCCACCTGGGTGATGCGACAGCAGCCATATTGCGCCAGAACGCTCACCACACACCATCTTATTGGTGGAGAGGAGACAGAGTGATGAAGCCCCTACTCTTTTTCAAAGGACATCCTGGGATTTTTAATGACCACAGAGAGTCAGGACCACGGTTTAACGTCTCAGCCGAAGGACGGTGCTTTTTACAGTATAGTGTCCC
Organism: Barbus barbus; assembly: GCF_936440315.1. Lineage (NCBI taxonomy): Eukaryota > Metazoa > Chordata > Actinopteri > Cypriniformes > Cyprinidae > Barbus > Barbus barbus. The sequence goes on from NC_136733.1 coordinate 11,098,806, forward strand.
CATCACTACACTGGGGTGTTAGGACCCACACAGACTGCAGGGTGAGCACCCCCTGCTGGCCTCACGAACACCTCTTCCAACAGCAACCTAGTTTTTCCAGGTCTCCCATCCAGGTACTGACCAGGCTCAACCCTGCTTAGCTTCAGTCGGCAACCAGTCTTGGGCTGTAGGGTGATATGGCTGCTGGATAATGGATTATGATTTGTGATTTGAACACTTTAATCTCATATGAAAACCACTATTTTTGCTGCTACTGAGACATCCAGGCACAAAACAAGACCACCCTCCTCTGCCAATAGTTGCTTTTTAAGGGTATTCACACTTGGGTTCACTCTTTAAAACAAGACCTCTTACAGGATTACAGGAATCAAACTGAAACTTTCACTCTTTTTGTAATTCATTTTTACCTAGTCATTTTTTTTCTTTGTTCTCCTCTTTCCCTTTTTGTAGTTCTGTGTATTTTACCTTCTTGTGCCCTTGTGTGTTTATTTTTTATTTTTTTGGCAAACTTTTATTGTGCTGCAGTTATGCACACAAACACGCATACACACACACTCCCAGCTTACTGGGTTTTTGGGATAGGCACTTCCATGAGTTGTGTTCTCTTTAATTGTTCTCTTTTAAGAGAGGGCAGACATTAATTAGTGTGATTCCTGGGGGCGATACCACATGTGAGAGTGTTGAAAAATCTTTTAGTAATCATGCATTTTGGAAATTGAATAGCAGAATAAATGCAAGCACACAGACAGTCACCACTCCTTCCCCAAAACAAATAGAGCTCCCAGAGGCGGAATATGGGCTGTCTTAATTTTTCATATTTTTGTCTTTGCTATGCAGCACATGCTTTTTATCTCACATTGCATTTTATCTCCTTAAAATAGTGTTTTATTTTTGTATTCTAAACATAAAGACTAATTTATTACTCTGATTAAATCTGTACACACCTATTTATATTATATATATATATATATATATATATATATATATATATATATATATATATATATATATATATATATTTATGATGGAAAATTATAACTGGCACTATTAAAGTCTATTGAGGCTTTATTAAGTCTGTTAAGTCTTTAGATATGCCACAGGTCCCTTTTTAGTTAGTTGGATTGGATTTGTAAACCAAATTTAATCATTCGCTATAAAATTGTAACTGTGATTGCTATATAAATTAATAGAACTGCTCTCCTTAAGAAGCTCTATGTGCAATTTTTAGATCATTCATGTCCATACCACAAATGATGCAGGATGAGTTACACACAGTTTAATACTTTGTTAGTGGTTTGTCCAAATAATCATACAGTATTATTGTTCATAACATTGTTATATCAGCTTTACAGTAATTAGACGGGGAAATAGTTTGTCGAAATAGTGTCATTCTTCTCTGGTGAGACAAAATCAGCAGTTTAAATCTAGACTAAAGCAGAATCAGATTGTGCAAATGACTCGCCTGGTTCCTGTGGTCTTGTCCCGATGGCCGTCTTGGAGACAGGGTCTTCACTGGGGATCAGTCTCTGGGGCTCATCTAGGTGTCCTGGCTGTAGAGGTCATCTCTAGATACTGATCCATCATCTGATCTGGATGCAGTCTGGATCTGGGTGGCTATGGTGACCTCGGAATAAGAAAGAAACAGACAAATATTAGCGTAGATGCCATTCTTCTAACAATGTAATAAGTACATCAAGTGTTTTGGGAAGTGTTCCCGGTTCCGGTTGACCTAATTAATGCAGCCTAACAATCCTTTAACAGATTTGAATTATAGAAATGCGATAGTGTATTATGTGTAAGCCAGGTTAAAGAGATGGGTCTTTAATCTAGATTTAAACTGACAGAGTGTGTCTGCCTCCCGAACAGTATTAGGTAGATTGTTCCAGAGTTTGGGTTCTAAATAGGAAAAGGATCTGCAGTCGATTTTGATATTCTAGGTATTATCAAATGGCCAGAGTTTTGAGAACGCAGCGGACGTAGAGGACTATAATGCGATAAGAACTCACTCAAGTACTGAGGAGCTAAGCCATTCAGGACTTTATAAGTAATTAACAAGATTTTAAAATCTATGCGATGTTTGATAGGGAGCTTTCACACACACAGAGACACACATACACAGACATACATGCACACACATGTTGTTGCAGAGATATATATTTGAAATAAATAAGTGACAATACTTATTGCAAGTCTTCTCTTATTAAGAGTTTATATGTCATTTTCAGGTTTTACTGTAATCATAATCTGGCATAATTGTAAAAACTGATATGTCTGTATGAACAAAATGGTAAACTTTGACTAAATGTGATTTCAAATGTCATAACAATGATTTTATAATGTCTACGCATGAATCCATCAAACCTATGAGCAGTACTGTTTAAGGAGGTTGAATGAGCCCATTAGTGGTCTTCCGCTTCCATCTAGTGGTTATAAATTGCAATTTCTCATACAACAATGTGTTTGTTAACACTATTATAGTGTTATTTTTTAACTATTATAGTGTTATTCTCTTCAAATTTTGTGTTGTGTATGTTTTGAGAATTTGTGGGCTTTCTTTTAGGATTCATAGGCCTTTGGGTAAACTATGTAAAGAACATATTATAAAATGACCGGTTTATAGTTATCCAAATGCAAATGTTAAATTTTTTTTTTTTGATAATTATTGACCTAGAGAGTCTAGAGAATAGTACTGCACTGATTTGATTGATTTTGAGTTGAAAACTGAGGGCTAGTTCGCAGAAGTAGGTTTTTTAAATAATCTCAAATACTTAAAAAATAGTTTGATTGACAGCAGTGATCCTAGAGGGAAAGTTGATCAGAATGAGAAGATCAATCGTATGATATGAATATATAGTGTATAAATGAATATTATTAACATTTTATTGCAATTTGAGGTCATTTACTATAGAAATACTGTTTTAGAGACCTTTTTCACTGTTAGCGCCACCTATGGTCCAATCACCATGAAACTTTGCATGCTTGTTAAGAGTCGTCTGACACGTTTTCAACAAGTTTCGAGTTTTCGTTTAGGTTTTATAGGCATCTGGGTATATTTGGCCACACCCCTTTTTTAATGGTCCTGTTACAGCTAACCAGAGAACAAAATTCGAATTATTATTATTATTATTATTTTTATAGTTATTGCTCTAGAGAGTCCAGAGTTGTATTACTGCAGTGGTTTGATCAAAATTTAGCAAAGAACCTTTGGAGAGGAGATATATCATATGATATGAAGATCTAGTGTTTGTTTGAATATATGAACATGTTCTACATTTTGAGGTCATTTTCTGTAGAAATATTGTTTTTTGTGAGGCCACAAAAAACAATATTTCTGAACTGTTATAGCGCCACCTATGCTTCAATCTTCATGAAACTTTGCATGCCTGTTAAGAGTACTCTGATACATGTTTTCACCAAGTTTTGTAAAGTTTTGAGTTTTTGTTTAGGTCTTATAGGCTTTTGGGTATATTTGACCACGCCCCTTTTCTAAATGACCCCCTTAACCAAAGAACAAAATTTTTTTTTTTTTGATAATTATTGATCTAGAGAGTCCAGAGAATATTATTGCAGAGGTTTGATCGAGACCTAGGACTAGTTCGCAAACGTAGGTTTTTCACATATTTGTGAATAATTAATGAATGATTTGATTGACAGCAATGGTTCTTGAGGCAAATTTGTGCATTATGAGGAGATCTTTCAAATGATATGCATATTGTGTGGATGTGTGAAATACCACGTGAATACAGAGCCAAAAAAAACTTGTTAGCGCCAACTAGTGGCCGATTTCTTTCAAAATTCTTTTCAAAAGACATTTAGGGCCATGGGTTGAACATGCCCACCGAGTTTCGTTCCGATCGACCTCCATTAACCTTGTCTAATAGGTGCTCAAACTTCATTAGTCATGTTTTTTGAGATACGCCAATGTCCTCATAGATACTTATGGCCATACTTATTGGACCATGACACTGCATACCAATTTTCAGGTCATTTTAACAAATTCTTGCGTAGTTATAGCTGTTTTTATGTTTTTTCCATCTTATAGCCCCACCAAGTGGCAGAGCTGCACATTTTTTTTTATTTCAGATTGAGCTCTTACACATGTGTACCGAGTTTGGTACACGAGTTATAGCCTTTTTCGTAAAATTGGCCCTCCACTTTCTTATGTTTTGGCGCCTCATTGTAACAGTGAGTCGAAATTTCAACTTTTTTTTGATAATTATTGATATTCACTGTCCAGAGAATATTTCTACACTGGTTTGGTTCAGATTAGGCAAAAAACCTAGGACAATTTTGCGGAAAAACCAGACCTCTCAGCGCGAATCAGATTTTTTTAGGCTTTTGACCTCCTTGACCCAAGGATTCCAAAAATTAAAATTTTTTGAGTCTACAAGCGGTTTAGGAGCTATCAGTGATATCGCGTTTTTGATCGCTGTAGTGTCCCCCATAGGCCAATTGCGCCTGAGTAGCGAGCTTTTTATAAAAAAGCTAACCCTAACCCTTCTACAATCTGACAAAGTTTCAGCTCTCTAGTCTTGCAGTTTATTCTGCACAATCAGTTTTAGGGAAGAATAATAATAATAAAAATCCTAACAGTTACAATAGGGTTTCAGTGTGTTTGAACCCCTAATAATAATGTTTCACTTTGTCTGTCTTTTTTTTTTGATGCACTCTCCCTTCACTTCTCATCATGTCAAATGACAAAAAAGCAACAGAACCCATCCCTTAGACACGCATATAAACAGTGATCATGATCACAGCTGCCTGTGAACTATAAGCAAACAACAAATTGTTTTGTTGATGAAGGACAACATTATGAATTCCAACTGAATCTTTCCAAAACTATATGGTTACGGACTGAAATCAGGTCATTTGATTGTTTCATTGATCTGGTGAGGGTCACTATAAAAAACACCTGGGAGCCAGAAATCTTGCTAATTGATAGGGGATCAAATACTTATTTCACTCATTAGAATGCAAATCAATTTATAACTTTTTTGAAATGATTTTTTCTGGAGTTTTTTGTTGTTATTCTGTCTCTCACTGTTAAAATAAACCTACCACTAAAATCATAGACTGATAATTTCTTTGTCAGTGGGCAAACGTACAAAATCAGCAGGGGATCAAATTATTTTTTTCTCCCACTAATTAATTCCCATCACTTCTGGCAATGCAGGCTCTCTCTCTCTCTCTCTCTCACACACACACACACACACCCGTTTCATGTTCTTCCTGTTGCTCTACATCAGTGACCCTCAAATCTGGCTCGAGAGATCCACTTTACTACAGAGTTTAGCTCCAACCCTGATCAAACTCACCTACCTGTGATTTTCTAATGATCCTGAAGACATTGATTAGCATGCTCAGGTGTGTTTGGTTAGGGTTAGAGCTAGAGCTAAACTCTGCAGGAAAGTGGATCTCATGAGCCAGATTTGAGTATCCCTGCTCTACATGATCTGTAGAGTTCAGCTTGTCACATTGGCTGACAGGAACAAACTCTGTTAGTAGTGTCTGGATGAGAGGAGACATGAGGTGACAGATGAGGGTCAGACATTCATATATATACACACCCTGAATCTTAGCTTCCAGTTACAGTGCCGATGTACTGCACTTGCACACTAAAACCACACACATACATAAACAAAATGGACAGATACCAGACCAATCTAACCCACTGCTCTTTGTTTATGTAAATTTTAGTTTGAAGTAAGCTACAAAAAACCTGCACTGACAACGAAAATTAGAAGGTAAGAAATATTTGTGTGGTGTAATATTATAATACAATGTCATTAATGAATATATTTGGATAACCCATGTTATTTAAATTACTAAAATATCCAATGGACAATAATGAGCAATAATAGTTCACCACACTGTATAGGATGATGCTATGACAAATTCCAGCGCACAGCTTCACCTAGGCCCAATTATTATTTGGTTTAGTTATATCATTTATAATTTGAAAAAGAGAACAACACCAATAAACTTTGGGTAATCAATTTTTTTTTTTAATTCATTACAAGATCTGATTTTAATTTTAATTTTCTTCAGGAAACGGCCAGACTAGAATAAATTGCAACACGGTAGCGAACAATAAACGATATGGCAAGGCAAAAATTAAATAATAAAACCAAAGTTTGAACAATTATGAGTATTGTTAGGCTAAAACATCTAAATATGATGTCTGGATCTCTGTCAAATGAGCCGTCAGATGCTAAGCCAACCCAGCACGCATAACTTAATCATCAGACTCTCCATCACTCATGGCATTTAGTGTTTCTAATACCTACCTTCCATAAATCACCTTCTTTTAGTCATTTTGACTTTATTTATGAAACTGATAACTGCTAAATCAGTGAGTGAAAGGCGTTGCCTAGAAATGTAGGCTACAATGTTCAAACATAAGCGGCAAGAAAATGAAAGCGCGAAAATACATGCATTATATAGCCAGTTTTGCGGCTAAAGCAGAGAGAGGGCGAAGAGAGGGGCAGGGTGAGCAGAGCTCATTAGCATTTAAAGCAACATGGACTAAAAAACGGCTTGATGAAAACAGAGCTGATTTTGACAGGGTAAAGAAGGTGTTTTTACACTACCATTGAGAAATTTTAACCAAAGTATGTTATAGACTGACCCTAAAGAATCATATCAACTTGTGGAAAGTGGGCATCCGATGACCCCTTTAAGGGTAATTCACACTGTACTGTTAGATGCCAACCAATGCCAACAACCACCAGATAACTATACATCAATCTACAAACATTCTGCAACCTGACAGCTGTTGTTTACCCAACATGGGTAACACACTGATCAAACAAAACCTCACAAACAAGTCTGTTGTCTTGGTCGGCATCTGACTGTGTAGCGCGAATGAAGAGAAACACCATTCTAGACTAATTCCAATATTTGTAAGAGTGCTTCCGAAATCAGCTCGACGTAAAAAATGCAAATAAATTTTGACATTAAATTTAATTTGAGATTACAGAATAAAATGTGTTAAAATAAAATAAAATAAATCAAAATATAACACTGATCTTAAAATGAATCATTAAATGCAATATTTATTATATTTATTACCGGGGGTACTTCAAGTAAATAATTTCGTAAAAAAAAAGAAAAAGAAAAGAAAAAAGATGCGAGTCCCTAAATATCTGGGGCCTCATGTATAAAACTTTCTGTAGATTTCATCCTAAAAGTGTACGTACGCACAAAGGTTTTCAGATTTATAAAAGCATGCGTAAGCCAGAGCATGCGCAAAAATCCCTTTATAAATCCCAGTCAGGGGAAGATTGTGCGTACGTGCATCTCCACCCCGTCTCCTCTCAGAAATCACCATATATGGAGTTTACAACACCTAGTTTTACGATGCATATCCTCATCTACATATAATTTCCTTGCATATTCCCATCCACGTGACACCATGTTTTATACCGTTAAAGGTACAAGACGTTAAGGAAATATGAGATACGGACTAAATGCCATTTGTGCCACATTAATTTTTATTGTCAAAATCATCCAGAATGTTTTAGAATATATCAAAATATCCATAAACACAGCTGTTTAGTTCTCAGATAAATAGCCTATTTTGGAATATACTTGACCTCATTCTTTCCACTGACCAAATAGTTTTTCAATTTTTTTAAACAAATCAAATCAAATAAAATGTATGTAGTTTTGCTGAAAAGGTGTATAAACGTTACGTATTCACAAAATGGGTATAGAAATGTGCGTACACTGTTTTCCAAGCACATATGTGGATTTATAAAAAATAAACTTGGCGTAAATATGTATATACCATGGTTTCATCACGCACCCCAGTATACTCTTGACCTCTTTGACCCTGAGGTCATCCAGTGCCCTGTGGGGGTCTCCAGAGCAAAAGGTTTGCATAAATTTGGATTTATATTTTGGACTGGACTGGATGTGTCTAAGAACAATTTGCAGATTATGTGTCCCATAAGGCCTTCTTTAATGGCCCATTTTTATGAGCAATTCTAACACACAAGTTTTTGCCTCTCTTGAGTTTTCCCAGTTTCTCATATAATCAGCACAACATGGGAAGGGGAGTGGGGGCAGCAGGTGCAGGGGGCTCGACTGACACATGATTGACAGGCAGTTTGGATAATTACCATCGGGGGGGTGGGGGGGGGGGGGGGGGGGGCACTTATAATAAGTACACATTATAAGCTACACATTATAGCTAATAATTTAAAAATAACCAGGACAATAACAACAATATACAAAATGGTATGGAATATTATTATTATTATTAACAATAATAATAATAAAATCCACTGGGACAAAAGAATATCTATTCATCCTACATATTGACAGAATGTACCTACTGTCAGATGGGAGCAATTTAAATTATTTAAACAATGAGTTGCTACAATTAACCAAATTGAATGGGTTTTTGTACAACTCTCCTTAAATGAAGATTTTATCAGATTTGGTTAATTTCTGGGTAATAATTTGCCCCAAAATATGGTTAAGTAGGTAGAAGTATGTACGTACGTATATAAACACATATGCGCACACACACAAACACATCCAAGTATGCAGACACACACCCTGCTGGCCAGCTGTTCATGGCAAGGTCAGCATAGATTAGCTTTGTCATTTAACACTGTCTCTGTCTGTCTGTCTGTGTGTGTGTGTGTGTGTTAGAGTCATTGAGGTGGGACTCTTTACTTGGCTCGTGGTGAACCATTTTTAGCATACAATGTCAATGTCAAATAGCAGTCTTCAACAATGTCCAAAATATTTATTTCCTTGTTTATGAACAACTGGAGGATCGTAGTAAAGTCATAGACACATATATACAAATGTGTCTGTGTCTGAGCATCACTTAAACATTTTAAACTAAACTAGGGTGACCATCCGTCCTCTGGGGGAAGTTGTGGCCTAATGGTTAGAGAGTCGGACTTGTAATCCGAAGGTTGCGGGTTCGAGTCTCCGGCCGGCAGGAATTGTAGGTGGGGGGAGTGAATGTCCAGCGCTCTCTCCACCCTCACTACCACGACTGAGGTGCCCTTGAGCAAGGCACCGAACCCCCAGCTGCTCCCCGGGCGCTGCAGCATAAAATGGCTGCCCACTGCTCCGGGTGTATGTTCACGGTGTGTGTGTGTTCACTGCTGTGTGTGTGCACGTTGGATGGGTTAAATGCAGAGCACGAATTCCGAGTATGGGTCACCATACTTGGATGAATGTCACTTCACTTCACTTCTTTACCCTGGACATGTCCTCTTTTTGGACCTAAAAAATGCGTCCGGCCAGGATTTTTAAATCGCCCAAAATGTCCGGGTTTTGTCACCATTCATTGTGTGCATTTTTGTATTAGCATACCGCCTGCTCACGCAAACATTCTAATATTAAATATAATTTTTGCGCATCAGGGAGCTGCGGAGTATTAAATCTCTTATGAATGAATGCTCGATGTTCACTTTCACTTTGGCGATCATGCGCACTCTCTGTAATGGGAGCACATCTTATAAGATCAGATGTACGTCAGTCTGCTGAGTAGCAAATCCTTCAGCATGGTCTGTCAGTCATCTCTCCTTACTCTCGACCCATGATCAGTTAAATCTGACTCCAGCAGCTCGTGTTGGATGGAGGGATTCCAAGTCTGCATTTTTTTTGTTGCCGTTGCTAGGAAACGCTTGTTTTGTTTACTGTGTTGAGACTTGCTGAAATCGCGTTTGGTCTCGTTCTGTATCGCATATCTTGTCAGTGTCTGCGCTTGCTTGGCCATTTGTTGTGATAAACAGGAAAGTGTGTTCAGCTGAATTCAAATAGTGATTTGTTAGACGGGTATAAAAAAGGTTATTATACCGCGGCAGCTGTCATGTGAAGCCCTCCTCATGTGAAGACCGAAGAGTGTAAAGACCATCGACTCTACCGTGCAGGGACACCGGCAAGGGATATAAATATCGCTTTATATTTATCCTCTTTCCTACAACTTGTTTCACTTCTGTTTCAATCCTATCACTACCACTCGCAAACCACGCATCACACACTGTAGACAGCGCAATACTAACAACCTGTGCACTTTACCTATTTCTGCTAATACATTACTTTCTTTTTCTATTGGTCTCTGGAATTGTCAGTCTGCTGTCAGCAAAGCTGATTTCAATACTTCCACTACTAGTCATTCAAGGTTAAACCTCAAGGCCCTGACAGAGACCTGGATCAAACCAGAGGAACATATTACACCTGCAGCACTCTCCAATAATTTCTCCTTTTCCCACACCCCCCCTTTGACTGGAAGAGGTGGCGGTCTGCTCATCTCTAATAATTGGAAATCTACTCCTTTATTTCTGAGTATCAACAGCTCCTTTGAATCACATTCGGTTACTATTACCTACCCTCTAAAAATCCATTTTGTGGTTGTTTATCGTCCTCCAGGACCACTAGGTAGGTTTGTGGAAGAATTAGATTTATTGTTCTCAACCTTTCCTGAGGATGGTGGAGACTTCAACATCCACCTAGATAAACCTCAGGCTGCTGACTTCCACTCTCTACTTGCCTCATTTGATCTCAAAAGAGTGTTAACTACGGCTACTCACAAATCAGGCAACCAACTGGACCTTATTTACACAAGACAATGCTCCACTGATCATGTACTGGTTACTCCACTGCACACCTCGGATCACTTCCTTCTCACGCTTAACCTCAACATGATTCCTGACACATCACATACCCCTCCACATGTCACTTTTCGACGTAACTTGTGTTCACTCTCACCCTCCCGGCTATCTGTTTCATCTTCTCTTCCTTCCCCTAAACAGTTATCATCTCTTGATGCTAACAGTGCTACTGATACTTTCTGTTCCACTCTGATGTCTTATTTAGATACTTTCTGCCCCTTATCTTCCAGGCCAGCCCGTACCACCCCTTCTGCCCCTTGGCTATCTGATGTTCTCCGCGAACATCGTTCTAAACTCAGGGCTGCAGAAAGGGTATGGCGCAAATCACAAAATCCTACTGACATTAATTTATATCGATCACTCCTCTCTGTACACACATAATTGTCTACATAATTGTCTATATTATATATTGTGTTTTTGCTGTTTTGTACATTGCCTATTTGGATATTTGTATTATCTGTGTCCTGTCCTGTTGCTGTCTCTCTGTTGCACTGTGGAGCTTCTGTCACTAAAACAAATTCCTCGTATGTGTAAACCAATAAAGCTCATTCTGATTCTGATTCTGACTTCTCTGCTAATGTTTCCACTGCTAAAAGGACATACTATCATGACAAAATTAACAATTCGCCTAAGTCTTGCATGCTCTTTAAAACATTTTCCTCCCTCCTTTGTCCTTCTCCTCCCCCTCCTTCATCAACTCTAACAGCTCGCGACTTTGCCACATTCTTCATTAATAAAATTACAAACCTCACTGCACAATTTTACACACCACAATCTATCTAACACATCTTACCAGCAAACATACACTAGTTCACATCCTTCTCTCCACTCTCTGAGACAGAAGTCTCTAAACTCATCCTTTCCAGTCATCCTACTACTTGTCCACTTGATCCTATTCCATCTCATCTCCTTAATTTCTCCTGCAGTTGTACCTGAACTCACTCACATCGTTAACACATCCCTTCACACTGGAATTTTTCCCTCAGCATTTAAACAGGCTTGTATAACTCCACATCTTAAAAAACCCCACTCTTAACCCAACTCTTTTAGGAAACTATAGACTATAGACTATATTCCCTTCTACCTTTCATTGCAAAAACACTTGAACGAGTTGTGTTCAACCAAGTCTCTGTCTTTCTCACACAGAACAACCTCCTGGACAGTAACCAATCTGGCTTCAGAAGTGGACATTCGACCGAAGCTGCCTTGCTCTCTGTCATTGAAGCCCTAAGACTTGCAAGAGCGGCTTCCAAGTCTTCATTACTTATCTTGCTGGATCTGTCTGCTGCTTTTGATACAGTCAACCACCAGATCCTCTTGTCAACCCTATTGAGAAAGGGCATCTCAGGAACCGCACTCCAGTGGTTTGAGTCTTACCTCTCAGATAGGTTCTTCAAAGTATCTTGGAGAGGTGAGGTATCCAAGTCGTAACATCTAGCTACTGGGGTGCCTCAGGGCTCAGTTCTTGGACCACTTCTCTTTTCTGTCTATATGGCATCACTAGGTTCTGTCATTCAGAAACATGGCTTTTCATATCACTGCTATGCTGATGACACTCAACTCTACCTCTCATTCCATCCTGATGATCTGACGATAGCTGCTCGCATCTCAGCATGTCTAACAGACATTTCTTGCTGGATGAAGGACCATCACCTTCAACTCAACCTAGCTAAGACAGAACTGCTTGTAGTTTCAGCTAATCCATCACTTCATCACAATTTCACCTTCCAGTTAGGCTCATCAACCATAACTCCTACAAAAACAGACAGAAACCTTGGAGTTGTGATTGATGATAAGCTGACCTTCTCAGGCCACATTGCTAAAACTGCCCGGTCCTGCAGATTTGCATTATACAATATTAAGAAGATCAGGCCCTCTCTCTCGGAACATGCAACACAACTCCTTGTTCAGGCTCTTGTTCTGTCCAGACTTGACTATTGCAATGCTCTCTTGGCAGGTCTTCCAGCCAATTCCATCAAACCTCTACAATTAATCCAAAATGCCACTGCAAGATTAATCTTTAATCAGCCGAAAAGAACGCACATCTCGCCTCTGTTCATCAATTTGCACTGGCTACCAATAGCTGCTCATATTAAATTCAAGGCATTAATGTTTGCCTACAGAACCACCACTGGCTCTGTACCCCTTTACCTAAATTCATTACTTCAGACTTATGTGCCCTCTAGAGGCTTGCGTTCTGCAAGTGAACGATGCATTATTGTGCCATCCCAAAAAGGCACAAAATCACTTTCACTGACTTTTTCATTAACTGTTCCCCATCTGGTGGAATGACCTGCCTAACGCAATCCGAGCAGCTGAATCCTTACCCATCTTCAAGAAACAGCTAAAAACTTATCTCTTCCATATATCTCTAACACTCTCTATTCTAATTTAATTTAATTTTTTTGTATTCTATCTACTAAAAAAATATAAAAAAATAAAAATAAATAAAAACACTAGGTTTCTTTTTCTATATATTCTATCTACTCGTTTTCTTTATTAAAAAAAAAAAAAAAAAAAACTTTTATGTGTACTGCCTTGGGCTAACCAAGACTTGTAATAGCACTTGTTGTTGCTCTTTTGTTGGTTTTGATTGCTTCTAATGTCCCCATTTGTGAGTCGTTTTGGATAAAAGTGTCTGCAAAATGACTAAATTAATAAATAAATATAACCCTAGGGCTGGGCGATATGATGATATTATCATATATCGACGATGTCTTGTAAGTATTGCGATGTCGATGTCAACAGTCAGGTAAAAGACGATTACCGATTTTATCAAGAAAAAAAAAAAAAAAGACAAATGATAAATCTAGTAAATTACAAAAAAAAATAAAAATAATAATAATAATTGGAATGACCCCATAGTCACCATACAGGTCTTTTTGCATGCAAGAATGAAATAATTCAGTCGGAGGGTTGGGAATCGAAAAGCTGTTCCAATTTTTGAAATCAGATCAGATGGAAGGTCAGGAACAGAATTACTTGTTATAAAATTAAATTTCGATTCTGCTTCTTGATTCCTGTATGCGCATTTATTGTGATTTCAAAAGATTCAACTGCAAGAAGACTAAATAGAACTCGCTTCTGCACTCGCATGCTGTTTTCCATGCTGCGCACACACACAAAGTGCACGCACAAAAGCCGCTTCTTATATACGCAAACACTGGACTCAGCTCTCTTTCTCGCATTCTTACACATTCGAATGGACAAATACACACAGAATTATATCAAAATATCCCATAAATACAATCGGTTATGTCTTAAGTGAATGTAAAGGGTTGAGAAAGAATACAAGGGTGTATTGGATCCATGCATTGACAGCAGCCGCTGCCGCCAGTCATTAATGTTAATCAAAGAACAAAAGAAAAGAAAATCCCTCACTGATCTTGACTGAATCACTTTTGGAACCTCGGTTTATATTTATTTGTCTTTTTCCCGCGCTGACTACCAATGTCACGGTGCACACACACGAGGGAGGAACCAGGAACACGCAGACGAGGATATAACTTCAAATAATATACTTTACTGAGGACATCAAGGCAGGGCAAGACAAGGCAGGGCAAGATACAGACATCAAACACCGGGGAGTAACGAGTAGACCAGACGAAGTTTAACTGAACAGAAAGGACTAATATACACAGGTAAATCATAGATAATGAGACGAACATGGCTGGACAAGAATTAACTGATGATTACATATAACAAGGACAGGAAACAAACCAAATATGGGCACAAGAGGCAGGAACACATGACACACACACAACAGTTCCCTTACATTACTCCCCCCTCCTGAAAGGTTCGTCCCGAGCCTTAACAGTTCCATCAGGGAGGGGGGGTGGGCGCTCTGGAGGCCCCTCAGGACAGACATCCACAGAAACACAGGACGGGGACCTCCAGAGCAGAACAGACGGAGGCCCCGGCGGAGCTGGGAGCTCAGGAAGCCATGGCGGGTGGTCTTCGTGGCCGTGGCCTCCTACGGCCCGCCCACTCCACCCAGAGCTCTACTACCCCCCCAAAATTTCCTTGGGGAATCCAGGGGGTATCAGGAGCCCTCCGGGGCTAGACAAACAAGACAGTACATGAGACGACAGGAAACCCTCCAGGGTCAGACAAACACGACAAGACATCCCACAGGAACCAGAAGCCCTCCTGGGCTGGCTAGGAAGCTGAGGCATCCTCTGGGCATGACGAGGAGTCAGGGGCCCTCACAGGGTCCCTCAGCAACCTCCTCCACTTTTGCGACAGGGGGGGCAAGCGGCTGCGACTGGCCTCCATGGCCACAACTCAAGGAGCCGCCTGCCCCAGACGAGTCTCCATGGACAAGACAAGACATGGTATGGTAAGTTTAAAATGTTCCTGTGGGCACAACGAGACATACATACGGCACTCCTGGCCATGACGTGTGGACTTGATCCACGGAGAGGGTCAGAGGCGGCGGCCGGCAGGCTTGAGTCAGCGGCAATCCGGTGGGCTTGAGTCAGCGGCAATCCGGCAGGCATTGAGTCAGAGGCGGACCGGCGGCGTGCACAGGAGAGCCGCGGACGGCGGCGTGAACAGGGGAGCCGCCGACGGTGGGTGGGCTTTCCCCACGGACGGCGACGTGATCTCCCGCGAACGGCGGGGTCGGTGAGCCGCGGGTAGCGGCGTGAATAGGGGGAGCCGCCGACGGCGGGTTGGCTTTCCCCGCGGACGGCGGGCTCGGTGTGCCGCGGACGGCGGCTTGAACTCCCGCGAACGGCGGGCTCGGTGTGCCGCGGACGGCGAGTGTGATATCTCCCACGATCGGCGGGTTGGATGAGCTGCGGACAACGGCGAACTTCTCCCGCGATCGGCAGGCTGGAAGGCTAGCGGCCAGTGGACTCGCGGCACTCGCGGTGATCCCGCCGAACTCCCACGCGGACTTGCAGTGGGCTAAGGCGGGATGCCGAGCGGCGACTTCCATGCCGCGAGGGACAAACAGAACAGAAACAAAACAAGACTTTTGAAAAACGGAAAACAAAACGAGGTGAAGGGGCGCCGCTTACTGATTTGGTCTGGTCTTCTGTCACGGTGCACACACGAGGGAGGAACCAGGAACACGCAGACGAGGATATAACTTCAAATAATATACTTTACTGAGGACATCAAGGCAGGGCAAGACAAGGCAGGGCAAGATACAGACATCAAACACCGGGGAGTAACGAGTAGACCAGACAAAGTTTAACTGAACAGACAGGACTAATATACACAGGTAAATCATAGATAATGAGACGAACATGGCTGGACAAGAATTAACTGATGATTACATATAACAAGGACAGGAAACAAACCAAATATGGGCACAAGAGGCAGGAACACATGACACACACACAACAGTTCCCTTACAACCAAAATGGCAACGTGCATCTGTGTATGCGATTTTGGAGATGCGTTCCAATCCTATTTATCCTTATTTAGGGTATAGACCTATTCTATTTTGATCTGCAGTTTGATAAAAGTTAAACAGAAAAAAGAAAAATAGTAGCACTGCATGTGTTTCAGAATATTTATTTAAACAGAATGTACAATGATGAAAAACCACAAACATGACAGTTATAATAAAATACACAAATTCCTACACAGCCTATTCATACAGCGCACATAGTGCTCTATTTTTACAGATTTTTTTAAACAGTATAATTATGTTTGCTAACTGCTAACTATTCGGATGAGGCAGTTGAATGTAGCGTTTTTTTACTCCAAGTTTCACTATACATAGAGATGCAATCCCATAAATTTTCCAGCGAACAGGCTAAAGTTGCCTTCCTGATCTCCCTGCTAACCGGACGGGCATTGATCTAGGCACGAGCCATCTGGAACTCACAGACCACTATACTTAACTCTTTCGATGCTTTCTCTTCCCACTTCAAGGAAGTCTTTGGCCTATCCACCGGCTCGCTCTCCATTGCCGGCCAACTCATCCGCCTCCGTCAGGGAGATTCTTCGGCCATTGACTATACCCTGCAGTTCCGGACTCTGGCAGCCTCGTGTGGATGGAACTAGGCAGCGCTACTCACTGCTTACCATCAGGGTTTGGATTCACAGATCAGAGCCCAGATGGCGATCTATGATGACACTGTCGGTCTAGAGAGCTTTATGCAGAAGGCCGTTAAGATCACCCAACGTCTCACGGCTTGTCAGTCAGACATAACCGCTCATTCTCCGTCCTCATCAGCTGCCTGTCCTCCGGTACCAGAACCTATGCAAATGGATACTAATCGCCTCTCACGCAATGAGCGTGCTCGACGTCTCGCCACAGGGCTGTGCCTCTATTGCGGCGTTCCGGGCACTTCATTCGGGTATGTCCCTCTCATCCCCCACGCCCAGTGGTGAGTACCCTACAATTGGAGCCTGCTATCTCTACCCTACCAATGCTAACAGTACAACTACTCACCCCACGTCATTTCATTTCAGTACCTGCCCTCGTGGACTTGGGATCCTCAGGCAATTTAATCTCACAAGCCCTCCTAAAACAGCTTCATTTACCCTGCCAGAGACAGGCTGAGCTGAAGATCAAGACCATACAGGGAAAACCGCTCGGGCGTGGGCACATCAAGTTCCGGTTTCCACCGATCACTCTGCAAGTAGGCTGTCTTCATCAGGAGAGGATTTCCTTTCTGGTACTTGAGGGACCCACTGTTGATATCATCCTGGGACACCCCTGGCTATTTCAACATTACCCCGAAGTCAGATGGGATACCAGCAAGATCCTCCAATTGAGTAAAACCTGCATCTAAAACTGTCTCTCCAACATCCCTGTACCCCTGGTTAGTAACCCGAAGCTCCAAGTTCATTCCACCCTAGTGAAGAGCCCCGAACCTTGTGAGGTTCCGACGATCCCATCTGACTACCTGGCGTTCCAGGATGTGTTCAGCAAACAGGCAGACACAAAGTTACCACCACACCGGCCATGGGATTGTGCCATTGACCTGCTGCCTGGAGCTATACTCCCCAAGGTTCGAGTATACCCTCTGTCCATCCCGGAGCACAAGGCGATGGAGGATTACATCAAGGAAGATCTCCAACAACAGTTCATTCGTCCTTCCACCTCTCCAGCGGCCCCGAGCTTCTTCTTCGTGGGCAAGAAGGACGGAGGCTTGCGGCCCTGCATCGACTACCAGACCCTCAATGATCACAATATAAAGCTCCCTTATCCTCTTCCCCTGGTCCCAGCCGCCCTCAAGGAACTCCGTGGGGCCCGCATCTTCTTGAAGCTGGACCTGCGGAGTGCCTATAACCTCGTTCGTATCCGGGAAGGCGACGAGTGGAAGACGGCGTTCATTACCCCCTTAGGCCACTATGAATATCGGGTCATGCTGTATGGCCTTTCCAACTCTCTATGGTAAAGGGACCGATATAGCGAGGACTCAGCTTCCGGCAGGGCAGGCGGAGACGCAGATCCCGGGTGGAGAGCCAGACCTTATCTCCAGGACGATAGACGGGGGTGGAAGACCGACGGGCATCTGCATAGGTCTTGTGTCTCCGCACTGCCTGCTGGAGTTGGACATGAGCTGAGTCCCAAACTCTCTCGCTCGCTCGGAACCAGTGGTCGACAGCTGGAACGTCGGAGGGCTCTTCTGTCCAGGGAAACGGAGGGGTTTGGTAGCCGAGTATGTACTGGAAAGGGGTGAGGCCGGTGGTGGTTTGCTTGGTTTGCTGGTCCCACGTCGGAGTCGACTTCGTCACAGATCTCCCCAAGTCAGAAGTTTATACCTGCATACTCGTTGCAGTTGACAGATTCTCCAAAGCCTGCAAGTTAATTCCCCTCCGGGGTTTACCCATAGCCCTCGAAACGGCAGAGGCCCTCTTCCATAATCTCTTCCGCACCTTCGGCATCCCAGAAGATGTTGTCTCCGACCGTGGGCCACAGTTTGTCTCCCATGTCTGGAAGGCTTTCTTCAAACTCCTCGATGTCACCGTCAGTCTCTCCTCAGGGTATCACCCCCAGACAAACGGCCAGACTGAGTGGAAGATTCAGGAGATTGGGAGATATCTCCAGGCCTACTGTCATGACAACCAGCACAGCTGGAACCGCTTCCTCCCGTGGGCCGAGTATGCACAAAATTCCCTCAAGCAAACCACCACCGGCCTCACCCCTTTCCAGTGCATACTCGGCTACCAACCCCCTCTGTTTCCCTGGAGAGAAAAGCCCTCCGACGTTCCAGCTGTCGACTGCTGGTTCTGAGCGAGCGAGAGAGTTTGGGACTCGGCTCATGTCCAACTCCAGCAGGTAGTGCGGAGACACAAGACCTATGCAGATGCCCGTTGGTCTTCCACCCTCATCTATCGTCCTGGAGATAAGGTCTGGCTCTCCACCCGGGATCTGTGTCTCCGCTTGCCCTGCCGGAAGCTGAGTCCCCGCTATATCGGTCCCTTTACCATAGAGACGCAGATTAATGAGGTCACCTTCCGTATCCAACTCCCTGGAATATCTTATTGACTGGGAGGGATACGGGCCGGAGGAAAGATCCTGGGTGGCCCGGGACGATGTACTGGATCCCTCTCTCCTGGCCGAGTTTCACCAGAACCACCCTGACCGTCCCGCACCCAGAGGCCGTGGCTGACCCCGTCGCCGTAATAGGGCGTCAGGAGCCACCCCTGGAGGAGGGGGTACTGTCAGAGAGTCACCACAGTCACCGCAGTCTCCACTAATGACACTCACCAGATCCCAATCCCCTGATTTCTAATCACCGCCACCTGTCACCACTCATCAACAACACTATATCCCTGCACTGCTCCCGTTCACTCACTGTCTGCTCTCAAACATTCCATGTTGACTAACCTGACCCACTTATGTTTTGTCTACTTACCAGTTGCTCCAGTGTTCCTATCCCTGTTCTCCACCGCTCCAGTTCTCCACCGTCTCCACGCTCCGCTGTTACCTCCGGATCCCCTGGAAAAGGAAAAAGGACATTCACACTCCGATAAGCCCCTAGAGACATTCCCTGCCTGCTTACCTGGACATTCTGTTCATCTGATTCTCCTCTGCTGCTACTCAATAAACCTGTTTATTAGTAGCTGTTGATTGTTTTGCACTTACCTCTGTGTCCTGTGTCTATCTGCTCACACCAATCAACCCCCAACCCCCCAAGTCTGCATCCCCAACTGTCCTATTTTTGGAAAACTGAAATGTGGTCACCCTAACTAAACTCACATTTTGTTGTAAATTAAAATAAACTTAACACATGCAGAATGACTACAGTACAAATACAGGCAAATAATAATTTAAATATGTAGTTTATTGATGAGCAAAAAACAGCTAGAAAAGGACCAAACTAAAGGCAAAAGTGTATGTGAGTGAGAAAAACTGCAGAAACGAATGTTAAATAAACAGTTGTACAACTTATACAGTTACATGATTTTTTTTTTTTTTTAAAGTACAGTGAACATTGACTAATAAATATTGAATAATTTACATTTATGACCAAATTTGACCAGTTTTTTTTTTTTTTTTCCTTTGCCAGTGAAAATAGTCACACTATGGTCTCAGGGCTTTAGAGTTTTTAGAGTTTGACTCCTGCCTCATACTAAATGAAAACGTTTAATATACACTGAAAGTTGGGAATAAACATTGCTATAGCGTATCAAAAGGAATAAATCGCTCCTTTTTAATTGCTCATCTGAAATGCCATTCTACTCAACAATTACCGGACTTTGCTTGAGTGGTTTCTGTATAAGAGAGAGAGAAAAAAAAAAGAAAAAAAAACTTCTTTTAACCTTAACACATTCCTTGTTGCAGGCAATTTCAAAGTTCTTTGGTACTGGCACTCAGAGAGTGGCTGGTGTGCATGCTCTTTTTCATGACCGCATTCCAAATCAGCACCATTGGGTTATATTCCTTAGTCTGGTTATAGTAATTTAGCTTAAACATTTGGTATCATAATTAGTGTACTGAGCAATAGTAGTCTATAATTTACAGGTTTTCATATCTTTGTTTGTTTGTTTGTTTTAGGTGACTTGCTTGCAAGATTTCTTTGGTGATGACGACGTTTTCATTGCCTGTGGACCAGAAAAATTTCGCTATGCACAGGATGACTTCTCCCTGGATGGAAACGGTAGGTCATAGCTTTTAATAAATAAATGAAAGTGTTAAATTATTTTACTATAAAATATATTGAGGTAACACTTTATAATAACTTTCATGAATTAATCATTAACAAATATTATATAATGCTTAACAGATCATTCGTTTTTACATATTCACATATCTAGAAATATATGATAATGCACAAATGTTTACTAATGTACTTATTAAACATTACTTAAAGGGATAGTTCACCAAAAAATGAAAATTTGGTGTTTATCTGCTTACCCCAAGGGCATCCAAGATGTAGGTGACTTTGTTTCTTCAGCAGAACACAAACTTTTTAACTCAAACCGTTGCAGTCTGTCCGACATATAATTGCAGTCAATGGCTTTAAAAAACAAAAAAAACATACACAGACAAAACCAAATTAAACCCTACGGCTTGTGACGATACATTGAGGTCTAAAGACACGAAACGATCAGTCTGTGCAAGAAACTGAACAGTATTTATATCTCTTTTGTTTTACCTCTGATCCGCTGCACTGTCCATCTGTCCTGAGTGCGTTCACAACATTCGGCGCGTGACGCATCTTCTTCTTACTTTACGGCGGATCACAGACTTATAAGTGCATTACCGCCACCTATCTCTCAAATGGACCATTGACGCTCTATCTACAATCTCAATTAGAAGTGTCAATGGTCCATTTGAGAGATAGGTGGCAATAATGCTCTTATAAGTCTGCGAACCGCCGTAAAGCAAGAAGAAGAAGACGCGTCATGCGCCGCATGTTGTGAATGCCCTCAGGACAGTTGGACAGTGCGGCGGATCAGAGGTAAAAAAAAAAACAATATAAATACTGTTCAGTTTCCAGTGTTGGACAAGCTACTTGGAAAATGTAGTGAGCTAAGCTAACAGTTTACTACACTAAAGCTACAGCCCTGGGAAATGTAGCAAGCTAAGCTACAGCAACATGGAGAAAGTAGTTTACTACATCTAAGCTTTTTTTTTTTTGGAACGGAGCATAACAGGGTGGAACATCAGTGTTAGCAGGTTCTAACAGCAAATGAGCTTTCCGTAATTGTCCTGCATGGTTTGCCATCTGTAATGTGTGGAACTGCACCTACATAATATTGTTTCAAAACAATACAAAAAATAGCTATGTGGGTATAACTACAATCAAATTCAACATTTATCAGGCTTTAAAAATAACTTTTAATTTAAGTGAACTTAAAAACATTATATATACATAAATAAAAATAAAAAATAAAAAACATAAATTTAAATATTTTTTATCTAATAAAAGATTTTAAGAAATAAATAATTTACCCAGAAATCAGGCTTTGACAGTTACAGATTTGAAAAACAAAAGGCAGTAAAAAAGTATAATGAAAAGAACCATCTCAGCATATAAACTACATGTAAAAAAAAACCTTTAAAGGGCCAACTTTTTTGTAGGTAATGTACAGAAATAAAGTTATCAAACACTTTACAGTCTTAACTGCATAAATTATAAATTAAATATAGACTAGTCCATATACCTACAATTACTGCTATTACCTTTGTTCTTTGATTTGATACTTTTGTTGCTCTGATGCACATCTCATTTTCTCACAACTCTTTAAGTTAATTTAAGTTGTTATCTAACTAATTTTAGACTGCGCTTATGAGGATACCCAACAAAACAGGATTAAATATTTTTATATTTCCCTGCTCGCCCCAGTTGGGTGGTATTTTTTCCCTCCAAGCTCGGGTTCTCTACCAGAGACCTGGGAGCGTAATGGTTCTGCACAGTATTTTATATATACTTATATAAATATACTTCTATTATATACACTACCGCTCAAAAGTTTTAGACTGGAGTAATGATGCTGAAAACTCAGATTTGCCAACAGAAATAAATTGCATTTTAAAATGTATTAAAATACAAAACAGTTATTTTAAATTGTAAAAATGTTTCACAATATTACTGTTTTTGCTGTATATTTGATCAAATAAATGAAGCCTTAGTGAGCAGAAGAGACTTCTTTTAAAAACATTAAAAATCTTGCTGATCTAAAACTTTTGAGCGGTAGTGTATATAATATACTATAATATAATATACATGTTGGATGCCCTTGGGGTAAGCAGATAAATATCATGATTTTTGGGTGAACCACAACTTTAATGATTAACAGATCGTTATTTAATGTAAATTGTAATGCTTACAAATGTCATTAAACTTTCAACTTTTTGAAAATCTTCAAATGATTTTGATATTGTTTACAATGATTAAAAGCTTCATTAATTAATAATTAACAAACATGATATAATGCGGGATCTTTAGTTAATGTCATTACACTTGTAATTGATACTTGCCATGCACTTTTAAAAAATCTGTAAATGATTTCATTAGGAATTATAATGTACTTTTAATTAATTATTAATTAATTATTAATAATGTACTTTTGAATGCTAACAAATGTCAATAAACTTCCGTTCACATATTACCTAATGCTCTTTTTTACAAATGTTGTGGGAAAAAAAACTTAAAAACTTAAAAGTGCATATTGCAGGTTAAAATACCACATGAACCATTAATGCAGGATTTAACATTTTTTTACAAGACGCGAGGGCACAAATTTTGATAAAAAAGTGAGGCTTTCCTTGACAGAGTTCTCAAAAACCGCTTTTTTTCAACATCGCGTCATATTACGTCACATAAGGGAGTCGTGTGCCGCACTCTTTTTATTTTTATTTCAATTTATCATTGTCATGGTAAATTATTGTGTTTGTGGAGGTTGCACAAACTCCAGCCTGTCAGGACATCGAGTCCACAGGTTTCCTAACAAGAAATAGGACGATATCTTCCAGGCCTCAGTGCGTTAGTGCAGCTGAAGAGACTGGACTTCACTAATGCATCTGCTTCAAACACCGCGGTGGTGTGTAACTTAACAGATGTGATGGAGGCCAAGTGGAAAAGCATGATCAGCAGTGAATGTGATCTAAACTTGTGTTTGCTTCTCCCAGCATATGCCGTCTGAGAGAGGAATACTGCAGGTCACCACAGGCTCCACAAGAACACAGCACTGTCATGTCATGTCCACTACACCTGCTCCTCTCTCCAGATCCCTCCAGAGGATCAACATGATGAGGCTGTTGGTGTAGATCTAGCACAGCCTTCACGATTTAACACACTTTAACAACACATTAGTGTGATATCCAGACTGAAAGATTGTTAAATGTTTTTAAATGGGTCAGATGGTATTTCTTTTGGTAGTATATGTTTGGTACTTCTACATATATATATATTAACAGTTGAAATGTTGTGTTTTGAGTTGGGTATTAACAGTGCTATGAAATAATATTTATGATTTAGTGCTGTATAAATAAAACTGAATTGAATTAACCATAAATGCAGATCTGCTTGATTGTGATTTTATTTTTTATTGATTGTCAACAAAATGGGGCCATTCAAAACCTTTATAAAGTCCTCTTTCCTCTGTAAACGATCTTCTAATGGCTGACACAACACATGCGCCATAGGCCCAGCGGACAACTTGTCTGTATGCTGTCATTATTGATTGTGTTATAGCAATGGCATCAAAAAGTGTTACGTATAGGTAGTCATGACCTAAATAGAGTTAACTTGTAATTGAGAATCAAAATTATTCAGACTGTTTTAATATTAAAATCTTTAACAATGTATTTATACAAGTATTTAGCTTAGAATAATAAATTATTTCTGCCCTATAACGTGTCTGCTGGCCTGGAGAGGTCTATGCTTTCCTCGCATTTACAAGCACCTATGAATCAAAAACGAGTTTATCTCTCTCTCCTGCGGTGATAAGAAACCACTATCACGTAACGTTAGTGTCAGATATTAACGAGTGTGACACGCCTGATCAACGCTTATTAGTTTCTATTACTGGTAAGTATCAATACTCAGATGATCAATACTAGCATTGCTATTGCCTGATTACATTAGCTAACGTGTGTATATCTGTAAGCTAACACTGATCTCTCACCAAACACCTGCCCTGTTCTCCTCACATCAACTCAATTTGTCTCCTCTGACCGTTGTTCTGTCTAATCCTGGCCTGTCCTGCGCTCTTGGCTGCATAGCAAGCTCATCATTTTATCTGTGGTCCGTCATACGAGTGTAAATACACATTTAAAATGTCCCTTTTGATGCGTCACTTCCGGTTTTGGCGCGTTTCAGATGCGGAAGTAAAATTCTCTCACAAAAACGACTCCAGAAGCCTTAATAGCGTATTTTAAAGTATATTTTAAAGAAAATCTAGTTCCTACAGTATTTTTCTATACATCGACTCACTGGAGTCTCTAACCTGCAATATGCCCTTTAAGTAATTTTAAGCATTTCACACACTATTCATGTTAGCATATTATTCATTAACTCATAATGATGTTTTTCTCACATCATGAAATTTGTCACTGCAAAAGTGGTGACGTCTCTACTTTGTATCCCTCAAGAATGTCTTTTTCTTCATACTTATAAAGGAATACCTTTACCTATGATTTGTCTCTTTTACTCTTGCTGCAGAGTGTCACGTGATGAAGACCCCCAAAGTACAGAGGGGCTCTATTAAGAGTCCCGGTCCTGTCCGACGCTGCAAGTCTCCGGCTGATTCTAGTGAGCCTATGATTATGTGATTCATGTCAGCTCAACACACATTTAACCCCATAATGAAGCTTTACTAATTAGTTAATTTCACATCACGGCTAAAGCACCACAATTTCTTGCATGGGTGATTGACAGGCTTTCTACAATAATACACTTTATTTTATTCTAAACAGCTTCTCCATGATATTATATTAGTACATTTTACATGGTTAAATTATGCATGGTAATGAATTATCTGTTGTTTTATGTTTTTATGAGATTTTTAGCACCTTGTCACAACTTGATTTTTGTTATTCTGTGATAATCACTTAATTGGCCATGTTTGTATGTGTTCTTGTATTAGCCTATGCAATTAACGTTCTGTGTGTATAAACGGTTAATATTTTCAAAATGACTTTAATACATATATAATATAATGCAATATGTTCCATTCATGCAGATTTTCACTTTTAACGGTCAAAGCAACTGGACTGAATGCTTCTAAATATGCATTGTCAGCTATTATGCCAGGGATGAGTCGGTTGTAGGAATATTGCAGGATCATAAATCTTTTTTAAAGCACTGCTCTGGACATATCCAAATTTCAGATTCTTTGCTTGCTGGGAAAGCATCTCACAAAAGACATATCAAAACGACAGTCAAAACATATGTACTTAATATGCACAAAAACAAAACATACACAAACATCATGCCTTTTTAATCCATTGAAGAATGAAAGAAAGAAAGAAAACATCTGTGTTTGGGTCTCTGAGGTCTCTGTGTGATGTCTGTCACAAAATTTTGAGTTTGATGTAAGCAGATAGATTTGCTCTATTACATGTTTAATATTTTAGAGAGGAAGGATCGCTCAATTTTCTAAGCAAGACTTATCCAGGGGACACTTTATATTCTGAGAATTTGGGCCAAAGGGGTTTGTACAGGCCATCCTTGCATACTACAGGATCAGCACAACACAGGTGGTGGCTATGAAAGTGATGATATCTTAGTGACAAGGAAAAGGAAATCTTTAATATGTCATCTTTGACCTTTTAATCCACAGTCAGCAGTGTCATGCATTGACTGCCATCTTGTGGTGGCAGAATCTCACAGAGTTCTAAATCATTTAAAGTTAAAGTGTCATTTCTGTACAACTGACTTCACCAAACAAAACTGCAAAATAAACACTTTTTTTCACACAAGTTCCCTGAATAATTGCTGAATATTCGCTAGTCAGAGTAAGTCTAGAAAGCAAATAAATCTAGTCTAAATAAGCAAATAAGTCTAGTCTAAAAAGCAAATAAATAATTAACTTTACACACCAATGCAGACAAGATTTATCAACATTTTTGTTATGTTTTCTGGATGAATAAACATGTACATTTTAATTGTGTACATTTGCTAAAATGTTATCAAATGTAATAATTATTAGGAGTACACAGTAACACTTTACAATAAGGTGTCATTTGTTAACACTAGTTAATGTATTAACTAACATGCACAAAGAATGAACAATGCATTTATTACACTATTTATTAATCTTTGTTAATGTTAATGAAAATACAGTTGTTCATTGTTTATTCATGTTAGTTCACAGTGCATTAGCTAATGTTAACAAACACAACTTGCGATTTTAATAATGCATTAGTAAATGATGAAACTAACATTAACTAATATTAATAAATGATATAGAAGTATTGTTCATTCTTAGTTCATGTTTACTAATGTTGTTAACTAATGAACCTTATTGTAAAGTGTTACCATATACTATACAGGTGCATCTCAGAAAATTAGAATATGGTGAAAAAATTTTCTTGCAAAAAGTGAAACGTTCATATATTTTAGATTAATTACATGTAAAGTAATAACTTTTTATTTTATTTTGATGATTAAAGCTTACAGCTCATGAAAGTCAAAAATCTGTTTCTCAAAATATTAGAATATTTCCTAAGATCAATCAAAAAAAGGATTTTCGGAGTCACGTGACGTGCTCATGAACCTAGTCGCACTATAGAGCTCCGTACGTTTGGCCTCTTTTTGCAGATTTTTTTAGTTTTGTTTTAAGTTTTATTCATTGGTGGTGCTTTACCTGATGGGTTGTAAACAGCAGGAGTTGTCTCCATCGCCTTCTCCGATTAAGAAGAAATCGAAACCACCGACCGTGAGCGATATGGTGGACAAGATGGCGAACACTGTTACACACTTTGAGGACATTCTAAGAACCGAGTTGACGGAGATGCGGAACGAGTTCGCTTCTCACATGTCAGTTGTTCAGTCGCTATGCTCTAAACTGGATCTTCTAACAGGGGAGATGAGAGAACAAAAGAAAGTTGTCGCAGATCACGATAGACGCGTTGCCATGCTCGAGCAACAGGTTGCGGACTTACAGGATCGCAATAGGCATAGCAATCTGCGTCTGGTTGGATTGCCTGAAGGTTCTGAAAAGGACGACCCTATGGGCTTTTTGAAAAGCTCGCTACCGACTTGGCAGCTTGGATTCTGTGCCTCTCCAGTCTTCCTCCAGACTCCAGACCTTGATTTCGAAATGAAAAGCAAAATTTACTTTTATCTGAAAAGAGGACTTTGGACCACTGAGCAACAGTCCAGTTCTTTTTCTCCTTAGCCCAGGTAAGATCCTTCTGACAATGTTTCTGTTTCAGAAGTTGCTTGGTAGCCTTTTTCCTGAAGATGTCTGAGCATGGTGACTCTTGATGCACTGACTCCAGCTTCAATTCACTGCTTGTGAAGCTCTCCCAAGTGTTTGAATCGGCTTTGCTTGACCGTATTCTCAAGCTTGCGGTCATCCCTGTTGCTTGTGCACATTTTCCTACCCAATTTCTTCCTTCCAGTCAACTTTGCATTTAATATGCTTTGATACAGCACTCATTGAACAGTCACCCCTTTCAGTAATGACCCTCTGTGACTTACCCTCTTTGTGGAGGGTGTCAATTATCGTCTTCTGGACGATTGCCAAGTCAGCAGTCTTCCCCATTATTGTGGTTTCAAAGAACAAGAGATACCCAAAATTTATACTTTATGGATGGTCATTTATTGAAACTCAAATGTAAATATTCTAATATTTTGAGATACTGATTTTTGACTTTCATAAACTGTAAGCTCTAATAATCATGATTAAAACAAAAAACTTTTGAAGTGTTTTACTTTACATGTAATGAATCTAAAATATATGAAAATTTCACTTTTTGAAATGTTACAATAAAAACGTTTTCACCGTAATTCTAATTTTCTGAGATGCACCTGTATACAGTGTAGATAACTTCAAAACTAAAAGCCAGGCATGTACTAAAAGCAGAACAGAACAAACTATGATTTCCTGAGGTTTTTAATGTAAAGTCATTAAGGAAATATGTGTTTCAATGTTATTTTATTGTAAGAATATCTCATTTGTGCATGCCAACTGTTCTTAGAATATCTGTATAACTGTATCACTGCACTCACGGGTGGCTGGACTAACACTTTTTTGTTTCTTTATGTCTCACCCCCTTGTTTTAAAGTCCATCTTTTATGTTTTGTATTGCACTGCCCTTTTTTTAAATAAATGAACAAAGACATTTTGAGTATTTTCTATTTGGCTATTTTTGTTTAAAGGGGTCATATGACATTGCTAAAACGAACAATATTTGGTGTATTTGGTGTAATGCAATGTGTTTATGTGGTTTTAAGTTAAAAAAAAACATAATTTCCCACATACTGTACATTATTGTTGCTCCTCTATGCTTCGCCTTTCTGAAACGCGCCGATTTTTACAAAGCTCATCGTTCTGAGAAGTGAGACGTGCTCCGATTGGCCAGCTATCCATTGCGTTGTGATTGGCCGAATACCTCAAGCGTGAGACGGAAATGTTACGCCCCTCATCGTATAATGATGGCGTTTCCTGGCACGACGAGACTAAAACAATAAAACTCATTACAAACGAGGCATTTGTTGCATCCAGCGGGGACATAATTACTGATTATAATGACTTATACTGTCTTTTTACACGGCGCGATGCATGTCTGCATTTGTGATAGGAGAAACGACAGACAACAAGCACCCCTCTACACTGCTCAAAACTCGCGTTTGAATAGTTAGTAGCAGAAACGTACTTACTGTGAGTTAGAAGCGTCAGATTGTCCTTGCAAAGTTGCAACTGCCCCACTTTATAGAGCCAGCATTGTAGGCTACTCTCCTGCCAGGATCAGGAAGTAGTCCTCCGTAAAATGTGCTGCAAACATTCTAATATTTGCGTTGCACTGTTCTGGAACAGTGTTGTAAATACACCTTAGCCACTGAATACTAGTTGTGTCCTCTTTTGGAAGCCCAAACAAAGTACTTTCACTTTCACAACGAAACACAGCGTCTCCACGACATGGCGCCAGCGGCAGCAACAATACAGCTGCAAGAATTAAAATCATGCCTTCTTTTATTGCGTATACATTTGGGCGGTGTTATGAAAATCTCCCCACATCGTGACGTAGACATGTGGGGGCGTTTTTGAATGAGCTGTTTTAGGGGGGCGTGGCAGAGTCTTAACTTTTACAAAGAATATCTCTTCAGTTTTGAGACTTTAGTCTTTGCAACTTCAGGGATCTTATCTATGCATGAACAGCTTGTAACACTCCAAAGAGAAAGGAAAACTTGAAATCGCATCATATGACCCCTTTAACTTCCATTCATGTCTTTACAACATTCCTTTGGTTCTCTCTTTGCCAATTTATCTTTTTCCATTCTATATTTTACATCATTATTTATTTTTAAACAGAGTTTAAATTGTTAATTTAAATTGTTGATTGTTGTTAGGCTATAACAATACATGAGTATGTATCTGGTACATTTTTTTTTTCTATAACAGCATTTTTATTTCAGCCAGGAAACTCTCTTCTTATACATTTTTGGCAGTATAGGATTGTTGATTTCTTGAATTATATTGTAGGTTCTTCACATTCTTTGATCTTTAAAGCACCAAGGTAATATATAAATACACATAGTATGTGTTAACTTGAAACCAATGTGATCAAATTGTTGGTTAACCTTGTTTGTGAAAAGTACCAACAATAAATTAAATTCAATTAGCACATGAAAGGCTAAGATCAGCACTTTTAGAGAAATTTCACATATCTCCTTATGCAGGTTTTCCAACATCAACGGTTTTTCTTCTGACATTCTCTTTGTTTTATTTATTCATTAGCTGGAATGGTTTTAAGGCCTTGCACCTGGTCCTCAAGATTTTTTTTTTTTTTTTTTTTGGATTGCTTAAAATTAAAGCTCTGTTTTTTAAACAGCCTGTAGTACTTGAGTACACAGGATCACACCACTCTCACATGTACACACAGCTCTGGTGTATCATAGCAACCTGCACTATTCATAGAGAGATGTGTAAATGAGTTCCAGCATACAGATACAGCAGTTTGCTAGCTAGACGATAGTTGACAACATGATTACACACAGGAGGAGGGGAGACAATGCTTAACCCCACAATTTGTCTTTTCTTTTACCTTAATATTTCTGTCCGTGGCTCTTCATCTATCCCTCTCTTTCACATTTATACCTTTTCTTTCTTTATCTAGCTAATGGAACAGGCTCCAGTAGTCAGCTCTCTACTCCCATCTCTAAGCAATCTCCCATCTCGACCCCGACTAGCCCTGGCAACACTCGCAAACAGAAGGTAATGTTCTGTCAGTTCTTGTATCTATGTATGTAAATCACCTAAACCACCATTCCTCTATTTTTTTCTTTTATGAATATGCCTGTAAAGGCACATTACCATGCTAGTTTTACTATTTTTTGTAATATGTTTACTTACACAAAATTGCAGTATAACCAGAGCACACTGCATGGAATACTCTATTCCATAATGCAATGCGTTCAACTTAAACCTTCATTTCCAATCCAGTATCATGCAGCCACAAAATGTTTATTGTCTTTTATAACACTTTTTTGAGCTGTTTTGAACAGCAACAACCATAATACACAATGATAGATTTGGATCAAACCTGTCTGACTGATATTTGATCTGACAAAAAGTACCTCGAATAAGCAGCATGCTAGTATTCCATTCCAGACACAGCCATACTCTTCATTATTGTGTAAATGTAACTCCAATTTGTCTTTATTTTACCTTGTCTTCCTACCCTGTCTTCACCTCTAGGATTTATACTTGCCTTTGTCTCTGGAAGATGATGATTCACAGGGGGAGTCCATGTAGACTCTTTCCGTTTTCCATATGTCAATCAACATGCCAGTCATAGAAGTATCTCTGGTGCTATCTGTCTTGAAAACATCAACATCACCGCCCTAGTGACCAGGGTTAATGCACGCATCACCTCTGCTGACCCTTGGCCATCAGGCTTTAGACCTTGAAGCTTTGCAGCGATGGTCAGTGCACTATTTGCTGCTTGAGAATTTGTTACATTCATTTTCTGTGTTTTGATAATAGATTTGTAGTGGAAAGTAGTATATGCAGGGCATATATTGCAGTTTGTATTATAACAACAAACGCCTAAATTTGTACACATGGTCTGCCGTTGAAATTCATTTTATATGTATGAAAAATTTGAGAAACTTTAATGTTAACACACAGCAGGTTAGTTTAGCTGTTTGAACATCCAACCATAATTTTTTTAGATCAATAATTTTGACTTTTTCATATTACCTTTTTTAAAAGCTTGGTCTTATGAATTCGAAGCAGCAAATAGTAATTTTTACAATGGTGTGATAGTCTGACTTGTACAAAAGCGAAAAAAAAAAAAACAAGTTGCACCATTAACAATTTTTATTATTCTCTTTTTGTAACCCTCTCTCTTTCTCACTCACTTTCTCTGTGCAATGGATATCTCCATATCACTGTAAATAATGTGTACAGCCAACTCTAAGACACAAACACCATTAAAACATAAACATAATGTTAAATGTTCATGGCTCTGAAGGTAATCATTGCAAATTGAGGGGAGGGGCCAAAAGCCATCTAATAAGATCCTTTTAATCAAAATTGGGAAAGACTTTATTTTAAGTACCAATTCTCACTATTAACTAGCATGCATATTACTAGCATATTGGCTGTTTATTAGTACTTATAAAGCACATATTAAAGCCTTATTCTGCATGACCGTATTTTAGATAACCCTAACCCTACACTATACCTAAACTTAACAACTACCTTACTAACTATTAATAGGCAACAAATTAGGAGTTTGAGGCAAAAGTCGTTGTTGTAGTCGTAGTTCAAAAATTAAAATTCTGCAATTAATTACTCACCCTCATGTTGATGCATACTTGTGGTGCTGCTGACACAGAAGCCGGCGTTTTTACATAGAACTTCCATCTCTCATAGTTCATCGTCTGTATATTCTGGTTTGGATAAGTAAGACTGGGCAAAAAAAGTCGCAAGTCATCCCTTCTGTCGAAATCTTCAGACATGTTTACAAAGACTTTTTAATGTACAGCTTGCGTCTTCCACTGCTTGCAAACAAGGCGCAGTGCATGCGGGTTCTGTCAGAACGCTGGCTCCTGTGTCAGCATCAACTCACGCATGCGTCATAGTACTCTCGTGAATGTGTGTTGAAGGCTGACACGGAAGAGAAGAAAATGCTGAATAAAGTCACTATTTTTGTTTTCTTTGCACACAAAAAGTACTCTTGTAGCTTCATAAAATTAAGGTTGAACCACTGATGTCACATGGACTATTTTAATTATGTCCTTACTACTTTTCTGGGCCTTGAACATGGTAGTTGTGTTGCTGTCTATGGAGGGCCAGAAAGGTCTCGGATTTCATTAAAAATACCTTAATTTGTGTTCTGAAGATGAACGAAGGTCTGAGGGTGAGTATTCAATTTTTGGGTGAACTAACCCTTTAATAGTTAGTTAATAGTGAGAATTGGACCTTATAATAAAGTGTGACCACAATCACATAAAATTTTGAAAAAGGTATAAAGCAAAATTACCTAATTAGGTAATAACAGCAGATTTATTTTCTGTTTGAAGGGATTTGATTAAGGAAATAGGAAAACGAAAACCAGTATGACTTTGTTTCTAAAATAGCAAAACGAATAAAAGATTGTCCATTCAATACTTCTAAAGACATATCATTGCTGTGTGTGGAACTTACCAAAATTCCTTATTCACTAAAAATTCACTTCCTTATTCACTTGTGTACTGATATAAAAGCCTTTCTCTCTGCTACAGCTTCTTTTTTCTTTTTAATGGCATTAGCAAAAAGAGGCTACCAGGTTTTATTCCATTGGTTGTCATTTGTGTTATAACCAATTGTGACGTCAAATTTGAATAAGCAGGGAAGATTATCAGTGAATAATGACTATTATTTTATTTTCAAACAAAGCTATTATTAGCAACCCTAACCCTATGAACCACTTCTGTGGTGCTGATTTGAAGCTCCACTGATTTTTTTTTAATGAAAAGAGTGGCATGCATTCTTCTGAATTTGTACTTTGTCCAAGATAAGACAAAAAATAAAAAGGGTGACTATTCCTCAAAAAAGTTCAAAAATACCTTGTAAGGTAGAGTGTCATTTTTCAGAAAGCCAAAGTTATGTTGAAAAGAGGGAAGCTGAAAAACTATATTTTCTCTCCCCCACTGGTAATGTACATATTGGACTTTCTCATTCAGTGTTTTCATTTGAAGATAAACATAATATCACACCTGATTATTTACATATTTGAAAACCAAATATATATGATAAAATAAAACTCAGTGTATAGCAAAATGCATAATTTCTCAATTACAACATCACAGTGATCGCTGCAAGTATTGTTATATTTGTTGAGCATCTCTTTGACAGACCTAGCACAATGAAACTGCACAAACATACACACACACACACACACACACAATTTCCATTCTCCTAATTTCGATTGAATATTCTAGAACTGTGTCTCCAGATGATTTTTCACCTTCCATGGTGCCTTTTTAAAACCATCCTTTGTGAAAAAATCTAAAGAAATGAACAAATAAAAAATCTTCAAGAAAAAAAAAACACTCATCTGTCACTTGCTTACTGTATCTTTTTGCATTGTTTGATATAAAGTGGGGCTCAAACATTAACTATATCTACAAACTCTGTAATCTGTTACTGTAGTAGTTTATCAGCGTAATTATTTAGACATGTGCAGATGCTCTATTTTCTCCTGTAGTGCTGTAAACAGTTGTTTGTGTACTGATATTTTTGAGCTTGGGGACATTAAAAAAAACAAAAAAACAGACTTCCTCTCTGACTATCATGTACTTCCTGCTGTATCATCGTAACTTGTTTTGGTGATGTCATTCTGTGTATTAAACTTCTCTTTAGTATTAAAATGAGATTCTTTTCCTCTTCTGTTCTGACTGCAATAATGTTCATGAATGTCTTTGTGGTCTTTTTTTTGTTTTGTCTTAGTTTTTCTGTTAGACATTTTGTTTCTTCTTTCTCTAAGCACATCATTTACATTCATGGTGACATTTTTCCACTTTAAATGCCTAATTTAAAGGGGTCATGAACTAGGGTGACCACCTGTCGTGCAATTTGTGGCACAATTTTACTTACTTTTACTTACTTTACAATCCCTAATTTGGGAGCTTTGTCCCATGCCCTGGAAGACGTAAGCAGTCCTCATCAAAAGTCATTAAATAGAGCTATACCAGCCAGGAATTATTCTTGACACATGCTGAATAATAAAGTCCAGATCAAACTTGCCGGATCCAAAAAATAAATCAACAACAACAAAAATACAAGTTCAAGGTGAATACATTTAAACACATGTATTGTTTGTATAGCCTAATAAAGGAAAATAAACTAGTCGCTATTTAAAGAAATTAATTTTACTATTGAATTAAATTCTTACCTACTAGCATGTTACTCAGTTCATTATATTTATCAGTTTGAATAGGTCCCATGGAGTAAATTACAATGTATCAATTGAACCTGGGGGAAATTGAGTGTCAGTCACAGAGCCAGTCACAATTAATAAAGCTTACTGGCAATTTAAAACATGTTATATATAAAGAAAGTAATGGCAAACAGGCTTTCCAACTAATGTAATATTACAATATTTACATAATATTATAGTTGTAAATTGGCTCAACGTTGGATTTTGGTTACTTTGCAACACAACCTAAAAACAACAAAATATCAACATCAGCTGACGTCGGTATTAGATGTCAAATTAATGTTGTCATTAAACATTGGCTTCACATTGAATTTTGGTCATCCGACGTCGCGACCTAAATCTAACCAAATATCAACGTCTTATGGCGTTGTGTGCCTGCTGGGTAAATGGTCCTTCGCATTGTTCCTCTTAGTAGCATGAAATCACCTGTTGTGATTAAATTATATGAAGAAATCAAGCATCCAGAATGTTATATTTAGAAATTCTGGAGCTATCAATTACTTTACTTCAGCACAAGCTTAGGGAGTTCTGCACTCTTGCCAAAACATTATAAAGCATTTGTGAGAGTGCTGAAATCAAGCTACAATAGCGAGATCATTGCAATTACACTGCAACTTTATTTAAAGGTGCAGTAGAACATCTTGGAAAATGCTAACTTTAGCCTGATACTACTGAAAGTAAACATCCCACCCTCCCTGCAAATCGCCAAAATCCCACCCTCCGTCCAAAGCCATGCCTCCTGAAAGCATATACGCGCACAGACCAGACGACCATAGACAACATTACTACGATACATCATGTGTCATTCACCGATGAGAAAACTTTATAGTACAGTTAGTAAAAGTACTGCAATACCAGGAAGGAAGATCAGGTGTTTGCCTGCCATTCTCGCTCTGTCTGCACAGAGGGTGCGCAGAGGTATGCAAATACATATGTTGACAGGCAGGTAGGAAAGTCAATCAAAATGCTCGGAACAATGAACATTTCTTGGTCCCACAGTATACATAAATACAGACTAAAACATTTACTTAACTATGATTGCTATTGGGATGTGAAAAGACTTTCAACCAGCATAACAAAAAAAAATCTGAAGATAATCACCTATTGCACCTTTAAATGGAATGCTGTAATCAACACTTTTCACAATTATTTAATGTTGACAGCTATAGTAGCAAAACTATAGAAAAAGGTTCAGTAACACTTTGGACTAGGGAACACTATTCACTATTACCTAGCTGCTTATTAGCATGCATGAATATTACTTGCATACTAGTAGTCATTATAGGCCAGCAAATTACAAAAATGATTGATGACTTTTACCTTTGTGACCTCATAATAATATCCATATGTGACCCTGTGACCTCATAATAATATCCAGATGTGGAAATCAGCATATGAGGAATACAGATGTCGACCTGTGACCTCCTGGGAAGAAATATGTCGTTTGTACAACTCTGCCGGTGACAAAACCATAAATGAACATTTCAGGTTCATTTTTGAAGATTTTATGCACATATGGGTGTACCTCCCATTTGTAGACCACATGTCCATGGGAAGTATTCGGTAGCATTTTTGGTCTCTAACTTTGTCTGTATGGGAGATGTGAGAAAGAAGATATTGCTTTAAAGGATAATATCAAAATAAGAGACTCGCTCTCTCTCTCACACATACACAGACACACACACACGCATTCAATCTCCCGAGTCTAATTCTCTTCTTTTAAATGAATATAAATAAATAATGTGATCACACACATTCCGTGTATCATTCGTTCACTCGTTTTTTGATTTAATATTTAAAGTAGAAAAATGAGAAAACAGCTCCTTTTTTTTTTTTTTTTTTTTTTATAGCCTATACCAAGAACAAGAATTCTGCTTAATTTTCCGTTTTTCGTTTAGGGGTAGAAAAATGAATAAACAGCTTGAATATTCGATTTCTACATTATGGGCGGGAATTAAACGCCCCTTTCTGCTGATTGGTCAGCCGAAGATCAAACGGATCCGTGTAAGGATTCTTGATGCATTTATTACAACTACAATTCATCTTTTTCTCATCAAACAACCAGATTAATGAATAACTCGACACAACTCCTACTGGGGCAGAGTCTAGACAGAGCTTTCTTCTGTGTAGACCAACAGTTCTCAAAGTGCCAGAGGGTCCGCTAAATTTTTTTTTCTATAACCTACCATATTTTCCAGACTGTAAAGTCACGTTTTTGATACATGCTGTGATTTATTCCAAAGTGACTTATATGATGCATTTAACATCAAATAATCTAAATGTAAACTTCTAAAAGTATGTGGCTGGGTGCCTCAAGTATTTGCTGTGTATTGGTTCGTATTTGTGGTGTGTGCCAGAAAGATGCTCAATGAGACCAAGATAAAGCAGCACATTTTGCTGTTGTTTGTATTTTTCAAAGGCATGACATTTTGTTGTCATTTTGAACATACACCATTTAAAAAAAAATGTTTTACTATACGACTATAAATGACAGTATTAGTTCCCCTGCTGAGGAAAAAAAATCCAAATTAACATCAATTAATAGGCCTACACAATATTAATTAAATAAACTAATGAACATTTAATGTATATTAAATTAAATATACATATTTGCTGTACACTTCAATACTGGTCTTGCCTTGACTGTAGTTGTGTTTGTCTGCTATTTAGTTTACTGAGTTTATTTAACCCATTGCAACCAGGGACGGATTAACTCACGGGCCTACCGGGCACGTGCCCAGGGCACTGGACCAGAGGGAGGCCAAGCCTAAATACTCCCGTAACGCGATTTCAACCGTGCCCCCTCAGATTTTTGAGGCAAGTGGATTTTGAATGCAGCTTCCAAAAGACAAAAATAGACGAATATATATATTTGATAAACGATCACACCGGTGTGATTAGATCGTTCAGTGCGGCACATCATCAGCTGCTAAATTCAAATCTGCACTCACCTTCGCTGGCTGGCACGGAGCCAGAGACATACGCGTTTTTAGCTATAGCACTGTGCATGTGACAAGAGTGATGCGAGAAGACTAACACTTCCATCCAAGGATTTTGTTTGCGAAAAAATATTTAGTACTTCAACATTTTTACAGATGTTGCTGATGGAAATCCTATTTATCGATAAAAAAATTATCATGTGTCAACACAATCTTTTTCCGTTTAACTTTAGCGCAGAAATTCTATATTGATACTTCAAATGTCACAAAAAAATTATTTGGAAACACTTTTTGTCGAGA
This sequence comes from Barbus barbus, assembly GCF_936440315.1. Lineage (NCBI taxonomy): Eukaryota > Metazoa > Chordata > Actinopteri > Cypriniformes > Cyprinidae > Barbus > Barbus barbus. The sequence continues at coordinate 11,137,205 of NC_136733.1, forward strand.
AAAGGGGCTTTACCGCAAATAAATATGTTGTCACTTGACAGAATTAGACTATAGGCAGCGTCAGGTTAAAGCACTGTTTCCCTGTAGTTCAAAAGCGCATTAAATCATATTATTAATTGACGAGTTGCCTCTCAAACATAGGCTACATGTCTTAATTTGATGTTCCTTTAGTACGTTGCAAGTTAAGATTTATTCATTTTGCTCTGAAGATCTTGTTTTACATGGATATTGGAACTATAAGTACAACTTTTTTAATTAATTTGTTTTGGCTTGTTAATACCCTCTTATATTTTTATTCTTGTTTTGTACTGAGTTCTGTTCTACCGTTAAATTTAAAGAACTTGTAATAAAATAGCATGGTTTTTCAGTATGTTTGGCTGACTGTATTTTATTATGAAAATGAACAGGTTGCGTTGTCGATTTCTATTATTAAATGTGCTCATGAGGCGCCGGCACGATAACTTGATTTTTTTTTCCTTATAAAAGTGGAAACTTACAATAACCTACTCCTTCATTTGTGGTCATAAGAGTAAGACATTATTCAAAACTAATCTTAATATTTATTTTATTTGTGTACATTCACAATAAAAACATTGTGCACTCTAAAAATGCTGGGTTAAAAAATAACCCAACCTTAGCCCAGCTGCTGGGTAACTATGGGACAGAACGCGCGCTGGGTTAAAGATGTGGGGCAGCTCCTGTAATATCGCCTTGACTATCGACAAAGACATCAGCTCTCAGCGATATCTCTGACTATCATCAATACACTATACTATCGTCTATCTGCACAACCCCACTAACAATTTAACCATTTCAAATTTCTGTAAACGAAACCATAAAATCAAAATCATTTCTTACCATGCCAAGTTTTCCTAGAAGCCTGGGGAACTCCTTCAAGATTTCTGGGAGGCTTGTAGATCCATTGCTGCAAATCCACCATTTTTTTTTTGCCTAATTCTGTCATGTGCACCACATTTATTTGCATCAAAGCCCCTTTTCTCATCAAAAAGTGTTTCCAAACAAATTTTGGGGGCATTTGAAGTATCGATATGGAATTTAAGCGCTAAAGTTAAACGGAAAAAGATTTTGTCCACACATGAGAAATTTAATCGATAATTGGCATTTCCATCAGCTATATCGTAAATATTTTAAAGCGCTAAATATTTTTTCGCAAAAAACTCTTTGGATGGAAACCTGGTTATTGTTGGATTCGGCACGTCGCGGACATTTAGCTACTTGAAAAAAATACCTTAAAAGATCAATTTTAGTATGAAATTATCTAATTCTTAGAAAACATTACAAAACCATACAGAAACGTTACACTAATCAAGTTTCCATCCAGATTTGCGCTGTTTTGTTATCGACAAAGAGATATGCATTAAAAACAACTTTGCGAAATTTGCTGTCTACAGCCTGTTTCCATCCAACTGGCCTTTTACCGATAAAATGGTGTGCATCATGACCTCATCCCTAACAAAAACTAATTGTCAATGGTCTAATTTAAAAAAAAAACTCATGACACTTAATAATTATTTTATGTAGGCCTATACAATTTAATATAGGCTTTTTTTGTTGTTTCAAATGGATGAAGAACAGCTAGCCTAGCCTATAATTTACGCAATAGGATAAATTATGTATGGAACAGCTCAAGGGCAACATTTTTTGTGATACACCAAAACTTATGCGACCATTCGTTTTTGTAGGGATGACGTCATGACGCACACCATTTTATCGGTAAAAGGCCAGTTGGATGGAAACAGGCTGTAGACAGCAAATTTCGCAAAGTTTTTTTAAGGCATATCTCTTTGTCGATAACAAAACAGCGCAAAATCTGGGTGGAAACTTGATTAGTGTTGGAATCGGCACTTCGCACACATTTACTTGAAAAAAAGACCTTAAAAGATACATTTTAGTATGAAATGATCTAATTATTAGAAAACATTACAAAAGCCATACCGAAACGTTACACAGACAGTAAATTAACTAAACTTACCCTTGTATTTCTGACCTAACGATTATTCATACCCTTTCCATGAGGCGTTAAAATAATGTATAAAACTTTGCATGCACACACACACACACAGACACACACGCTCGCACGCACGCACACACACATAAATATGTAACTTTTATAACTAAAGAGATTGTTGAGGCCATTTTTGTCAACAAAAAAAATTTAGGCGGCTACTTTATTCACAGAATAACGTTAAAGTTAACTCGCACAGCGACAGATCAAATATCACATTAACCAAGAAATCAGTGTGCCCTTACTACAGCTTATTAAAAATAGAGGAAAATTATTATATCATTATATTAATTTACCTTATAATCCTGTTTGCTGCGAGTTGCTTGACTGTCTGACAACGAGACGAGTGAAGAATCCAGAAAAAAAAACCGGTTGGGTCAAAATAACCCAACCCAGGTGTTCAGTGGTGAAAGAACCCCCCAACAAACACAGAACGTTCCCCTAACGTTCCCGTATGGTTCCAATTTGGTTATTTTTTTGGGAACCAAATAAGAACGTTCTAGGAACGTTCCCTGTAGGTTATTTTTTAAATAACCTAAAGAGAACCTTCCCAGAACGTTCCTTGCAGGTTATTTTTAGGTTTAATTTTATAACCTAAAGGGAACATTCTGGGAACGTTCCCTGTAGGTTATTTTTAGGTTCTATTTTTATAACCTAAAGGGAACGTTCTGGGAACGTTCCCTGTAGGTTATTTTTAGGTTCTATTTTATAACCTAAAGGGAACGTTCTGGGAACGTTCCCTGTAGGTTATTTTTAGGTTCTATTTTATAACCTAAAGGGAACGTTCTGGGAACGTTCCCTGTAGGTTATTTTAGGTTCTATTTTTATAACCTAAAGGGAACGCTCCGTTCTATTTTTCTTAACATGTAAACCAATTAAAACGTTGCAAATGTTTCGTGTGCTTTAACAGCAGTGATCAAATGCTTAATTACATGACCATTATCAGGTAGTAGAGGGCGCTCATTGATTGGCAAAGTCTTTTTTTAGTTAATTAAATATTGAATAAAAATTGTTCATGATGCATGTATTAATGTGTACGAAAAAATATATTCATATGTATACGTCTTAGTTTTTAATCAATGTTTTTTCATTGTTATTTCTACACCACGTTTACCATTTCTAAAGGTATTATATTATATTATATTATATTTACGTAACTTCTGCGTGACTTCTACGTGCTTTAATGTGCGCGCACGCTGAGCTGGAGCGGATGAAGTCACCATGGAAACGGGGCGCAGCTCAACTGTCAAACAACTAAACGCCGTCTCTCACTGTTGTTTTCACTAATTGCAGGTAAGTTTAGTCTCTAAAATTCCACAAATAGTACATACAAGTGTTCTTTCATGTACACTTTCTTTCATGCAAATAACACGCTTTTGTTGAATATTTACTTTAAAGAAATGGTTTAGTGTCTTCGGGAAAAGTCCGTTAGCATCTCAACCGTTAGGCTAACTATAAGAGCTAACTTAACTATAGACTTGAGCTCTTGTTTCTGAAAGTTTGGGCTTTTAATGTCATCTTATGTGTAGATGACCGTTTTTATATAACGTTAAAGGTTTTGCTGGCAAGTTGTCAAAGGATGAATGGAAGTAAACTAATTACTTCAACCTAAAAGTATGTAACATTACTGTACAGTTAATCGGATAAGTTACATCTCTTACACAGAGCATGAAAATGAGCTGAAACTTAAAACAGGTTTTGATCTTTAAACACATATTAATAACACTTGTTCTGTGATTTCAGAGGTGTCAGAAAAAACCCTCTACGACACAGAAGTTCCTGATTTAAACTATTTCTGAAGGGAGCTGCTGACAGAGAAATAGAAAACACAGGTGATCTGAGAAAGCTTAAATAACTTTATATGCATCTTTCACAACATATTTTGCCTATATCACCATTCATCTGTAATTTTCCTTTGCAAAATTGTGTGCGTGTGTGTGTGTTTGCTTGTTAGTTACTTTAAAAAGGCTTTGATGTCCAAACATAAGTAACACTGTAAGAGCATTACTAAATAAGTAAACCTAAAAATGTACATTCTGTTATTAAATTGTATATTCTGTAAATTACTATTTTTCTTTTCTGCATTTCACCTCTGCTATAGTTTAAATAAACCTGGCATTGTATAATAAATATTGTTGGCTCTGTGACAGATTGTTTATGTTCCTAGATTCTTCCACGCTGATGGCTGTGCTCAAGAGTTGGAGCGTATCTCCTGTCGAAGAACATCTCTAGACATTATGAACCATATGACTTGTAAGTAATACCTCAAACATACACTGCCTAAAGTTTAAGGGTCAGATTTGTCACCTATTTGCATGTGTTTTCTGAAGTTGCAGCGTGTTGAGCTCTCGCGGCCACTGTAGGCTATCACACAGAAGTCATAATTATTATACCTTAGACATCTGATATTCATTACAAAAGACATAAGATATTAAGTGAAAGATATGATGCATGATTACTCACATAGTTTGCATAAACGCACAGCATCTCCGCAGAGCACATGCGGAGCTGTTTCTCATATCCCGCCGTCAGCAACAACTGCCAAAAACAGACCGTCAGAAACCGCTATCTGCATTCAGTTCCGGAACCTTATGATTATTATTATATATCATAAGTGTAACAGTACTTATCAAAAGTAATAAAGCTCAAAGCCTGTTGTGATTATTGGATGGCAGCCCTGATATAAATAATGTTTAGTAACATTTTGTCCATGGATCAGCTGAAAACAGCATTGACCAAAAGAACGATTTTGTGATTTAAGGATCAATTAAATTTTTAATTCATCAAAATAAAGATCTATTAAAACTGGGAAATCAATATTGTCAACCCAGTCCTACTGCCATACGAGCAGCCTTTTTTGAAACCATGGGGCAAAAGGCTCATGAGGTAAGACAGGTAATCTACAGGGCTGGATTTCACCATTCAATTACTCATAAAGAGTAGATAATTAATAATCTAAGCAAGCATAATGTATGACTTAAAAATTACTTCATATCAAAATGTATGTCGTAAAAACAAATGACGCTGTAACTTGATGTACAACATACACATTATAATATTTACATTTTATTTTGAAAATTGAAAAGGTCACAGACTTCAAGAAAGCTGGGGAGATTCAGTTTGAAGGAGGCAGCAATGAGCGAAGTAAGTTATTATCAAAAAGTTCTTTGGGAATGTGTGACTTCATAAGTTTAATTTTCATTTAAATGTAATGTACATTTACATTTTTCACAGCCTTTCTCTGGTCCTTCCACTGAAATGTAAGCAATATTAATAAGGAGAACACAGACGTGTCAAAACCTCATCCACCGAAATGTAAGTTGTTAACACGTGAGTCAAGAGTCACGAGTCATTCTATAATTAGGGGTACATTTGGCTTTTTTTTTTTTTTTCTTTCTTTTTTCCACAAACTCAAACCTTATTCTATTGTGTGTGTGTGTGTGTTTCAAAAAGCATATAACAATATATATTCCTGGTCAACTATGTTACTGACTATGTTTGGGTCTATACTAGTCTATACCAGGGTTCCACAAATGTATCCCTGGAGGGCCAATCTGCTGCAGAGTTTAGCTCCAACCCTGATCAAAAAGATTCCTAGCCAATATAAAAAAAATAATAATTATGGCTGCTAAATTTTGTTAACTCACCGGCCATCGGCACACAATCCTTAACTGCACTACAGTCAATTCTTTAGGTCTATAATTTCTATCTGACTCATGTCTTTTTTTTCCCTTTGTTTTTGATTTGCAGCTGATGGTGAAGTGAAGACGTTGGAGAAGTTGTTCACAGTTTCATGTTCACCGTACACATTTTCATACCTATTGATGTAAATTTTGTTTGATGATGTTTGTTGTTTAAAATATTTTTTTTTAATATTTAATTCATGGTTCATAAAATTCTCATGTTTTGTGAACAATAAACTATGTAGAAGAAGTGGCTTGTTGACTGATTATTTATGTACAGGCATCAGAATATAGAGGTTAGGAGAACGTTCTGGGAACCTTCAGAGAACTTTCTGGGAACCTTCTAGGAACGTTCCCTATTGGTTAGCCAGGAAAGTTTTCTTAACGTAAATAGAACGTTCCCTTAAGGTTAGGGGAACGTTCCGGGAACTTTATGGGAACGTTCTCAAAACGTTCCCGGAACGTTGCGGGAACATTCCGGGAACGTTCCGAGTAGGTTCCCCTAACGTTCCCAGAACGTTCTGGGAACCAAAAATTGTTAGCTGGGCCATTGCAGTCCATTTGACCCAGCATGAACAACCCAACTATGTGTTTACAGTACCTCAAACAACCCAGAATTATGACCCAGCACAATTAACCCAACAATGTGTTTACAGAAATAACCCAGCACTTTTAAGAGTGTGCTTTTTAAAAATAAAGGAAACAAATATATGCCGTTTTCTCAAGAGCACATCACAAAAATGAACCGAAATTCTGCATATGGGCTGCTAATTGTTGCATGTTTTGTTTTGTTTTTTCGTTTTGTTAATTATGTAGAAAAAAATATACTTCCAAGTTCAAGTTCAAGTTCAAGTTCAAGTTGAGCTTTATTGTCATTCCTACATGTGGGGACATACAGTGGAACGAAATGTCGTGTCTCGCAGGACCACGGTGCTACATAAATACAGACATACAACAATGAAGTAAAAAACACTATAAATCTATACACTACTAATTTTGTATAGGGTAAGTATTTACCCTATACAAACTAAAAGAATAAAGGATAAAAAAATACAACTACACGAATGCTTCACATAAATATTACCCTATACAAACTAAAAAATAGAAGATAAAAAATACAAACTATACGAATGCTTCACAAATACTGTACATGTGCAAAGAGAGACATTTGAGTCAGCAGCTGGTTGGGGAACAGTGCAGGATGATTTGTAGTGCATGAGCATGTAAACATACATATATTGCTGAGTCTTTTGTGAGATTGTGCACACGCAGCAGTGTGTGTAAGTGTCCATAGTGCACATAGTGTTAAGTGTAAGTGTCCATAGTGTAAAGTGTCCATAGTGCACATAGAGGAGAGTGTGTTACTACAGGTGGTTTGTACAGGCCCACTCACCTGTGTGTAGCACACTTTGAATTGCACAAAAAATAAAAATAAAATAAATTTAAAAAATTAAAGTTCCATACAGTATTTCTTTGGTGTGGTAAGGTTTGGGGTGGGGGGTGGTCCATGTTTCAGGAGGTAGGTGTTTGCATGGGGTTTCAGAGGGGGGCGGGGTGGTTTGAGTTCAGGGCTCTCACAGCCTGGGGGAAAAAGCTGTTGAGCAGTCTGGCGGAGCGGGCTCTGATGCTCCGGTACCGTCTTCCTGATGGTAGGAGCTGGAAGAGACTGTGGGAGGGATGGGTGGAGTCCTTCACGATGCTGTTGGTTTTGCTGGAGCATCGTGTAAGGAAGATGTCCAGGATGGAGGGGAGAGGGGCACCGATGATCTTTGCAGCTGTGTTCACTGTCCGCTGGAGGGTCTTGCGGTCAGCAGCACTGCAGTTCCCGTACCAGACAGTGATGCAGCTGGTCAGCACACTCTCAATGGTGCCTCTGTAGAATGTGGTGAGGATGGGTGGAGGGAGACTTGCTCTTTTCAGCCGGCGGAGAAAGTGTAGGCGCTGTTGTGCCTTTTTGGAGAGTGACATGGTGTTGGTGGTCCAGGTGAGATCCTCTGTGGTGTGCACCCCCAGGAATTTAGTGCTGCTGACTCTCTCCACAGTCGAGCTGTCGATGGTCAGTGGGGGGTGGTCAACGGAGTTTCTTCTGAAGTCCATCACAACCTCCTTTGTCTTCTCCACATTGAGGGACAGATTGTTTGTGCCACACCATTCAGCCAGCTGTGCCACTTCCTCTCTGTAGTGCGTTTCATCATTGTTGCTGATGAGACCTACCACTGTTGTGTCATCAGCAAACTTGATGATGCGGTTGGAGCTGAACTTGGCAGTGCAGTCGCGGGTCAGCAGTGTGAAGAGCAGCGGGCTAAGCACACAGCCTTGTGGGGCACCTGTGCTCAGTGTTGTAGTGCTCGAGGTGTTGTTGCCGACACGGATTGACTGAGGTCTTCCAGTTAGAAAGTCCAGGATCCAGTTACAAAGGGAATTGTTAAGGCCCAGCAGGTTTAGCTTATTTATGAGCTGTTGTGGGATTATTGTGTTGAATGCCGAGCTGAAGTCAATGAACAGCATTCTAACATAGGAGTCTTTATTTTCTAGGTGGGTAAGAGCCAGGTGGAGGGTGGAGGAAATTGCATCGTCCGTAGAGCGGTTTGGACGGTATGCAAACTGTAGCGGGTCGAGTGTGTTGGGGAGGCTGGTTTTGATGTTATGCATGACTAGCCTCTCAAAGCACTTCATCATGATTGGAGTCAGTGCTATGGGACGGTAGTCATTGAGACAGGACACAGGTGATTTCTTTGGTACCGGTATGATTGTTGTGGATTTGAGACATGTGGGGACGACTGCCTGTCATTGGGAGGTGTGGGCAGTTTTTGTGCAGGTGTGTCATTCTGCATTTCAAACCGTGAATAAAAGTGTTTGAGTGCATCGGGGAGGGATGTGTCCTCATCACAGGCCTGTGGCGGGGGCTTGTAGTCAGTGATGGTCTGAATGGCTTGCCATAGGCTCCGTGTGTCTCTGCTGTCTGTGAAGTGGTTGTTGATTTTTTGGGCATATGACCGTTTTGCTTTTTTGATGCCACAGGACAGATTGGCTCTTGCTGTTTTGAGGGCTGCCTTATCTCCTGATCTGAATGCTTCATCTCTGGTCTTTAGCAGCCCACGAACCTCTGCTGTCATCCATGGCTTCTGGTTTGCACGTGTGGTGATGGTCTTGGTGACTGTCACATCATCAGTGCACTTTTTGATGTAAGCAGTCACAGTTTCAGTGTACTCATTCAGGTCTGTGTGGTTGTTGTAGGTGGCTGCCTCTTTAAACATGTTCCAGTCTGTGTCCTGGAAGCAGTCCTGCAGTGCTGAGGTGGCATTGTCTGGCCATACTGTGATCTGCTTTTCAACCGGTTTGGTGAGTTTGAGAAGTGGTCTATATGCTGGGATTAGCATAACAGTGATGTGGTCTGAGTACCCGAGGTGGGGGTGGGGTTCAGCCTTGTAAGCGTTCTTAACTGTTGTGTAAACAAAGTCCAGTGTGTTGTTTCCCCTTGTTGCAAAGTTCACATGTTGGTAGAACTTTGGCAAAACTGTCTTTAAGTTTGCGTGGTTGAAGTCACCGGCTATGATGAAAAAGCCATCGGAGTTTTTTGTTTGTTGTTCACTGATGGCGCTATACAGTTCACGAAGCGCGTCCTTAGCGTTTGCACACGGGGGGATGTAAACCGCAACGATAACAATGGCCGTGAACTCCCGCGGCAGATAGAACGGTCGGCACTTCACAACCATAAACTCCACCAGCGATGAACAGTGTTTTGATAATACCGCAGCATTGTTACACCAGTCTTTGTTGATATACACACACAAGCCACCTCCACGTGTCTTACCAGACAGTGATGAATCTCTGTCCGCTCGGAAGTTGGTTAGCCCGTGCAATTGAATGGCGGAGTGCGGGATGTTGTCGTTTAGCCATGTTTCGGTGAAAACAAACACGCAACAGTCCCTTGCCTCATGCTGTGTAGATCGACTGAGTTGAATTAAGTCCAGTTTGTTATCCAGAGAGTACGTTTGAGAGCATGAGTGTTGGAAGAGTGTGGGGTTAGCTCTTAGCCTAGCTCGTATACCTCCGCGCTTACCGCGCTTCCGTCCTCTCTCACACCGCTTGCGACGCTGCTTTGTGCGGGTCAGTAGGCAAGGCCGCGGTCTCGAGGTCCGGCTCCAGCAGTAAACAAAGGCCTCGTAGCTTCTCAGTACACTGAAAAAAAAAAAGCCTGTTGGATTAACATAAAAAAAAAAAAACATGTACATCGGTTGCACATAATAAAGTTAGGTTTACGCAACATGATTTATACATGTTAAAGCTACATAATTTGTGGTTGTTAAACGAACATGATTTTTATGTTTTTCCATTCATATATGCTGTGGTTTCAATAAATAAAACTAACCTGATTAAGTTTTAGAATACTATAAGCTGACTTTAATCAATAAATGTATTTTTTACATCCACTAGTTTTAAGTACATTCACAACATTACTGTACAGTTTAAAAGCAGTAAGACAAGAAAACACATTTCTTGAATCAAATTGCTGTATTCTTTTTTAAAGTTACAATACATTTTTTACACAGTAAGTGCTATTAGAAGTAAGCTTTCCGAGTGGATTTTTGAAGTTAAAAATAGCTTAGATTCCATGAACAAATGTCAATGAACAATGACAGCATATTTGTACTCATATCACTTTAAGAAAAAGACAAGGCACAGTCAAACATGTTGTGGAAAAGGTGAACAGTAATGACCATTCTGATACAGTAAACTGCAACAAAACAAACATTAAGTAAAAGACAAAGACACCGTCAAACAGGTGTAGCGGAAAAGGTGAACAGTATGAGTATCAAGTACTCCAAAGCATACCTTGACATTTTTGTTTTCAATTTTAAAAGCATAAGAGAAGTCAAATTGATGTATTTCTTTTAAAAGTACAACAAATTTTTCAGAGTATGGGCTACAGAAGTAGTTCTCTGCATGTTAAAAATAGCTTAAAATCCATGAACAAATGTCAATGAACAATGACAGCATATCACTTTACTCTTACCACTTTTCTCTTACCACTTTACTCTTATCAGAGTGTCCTTTTAACCAATAGGTTTAACCAAAAAACTATGCACATGTTAAAACAACCATAAAAATAAAATAAAAACAGTGGCCAACCTACTCATATCAAACAGATTAAACTTTTTAACAAAGCAAGTTCTTTGTGTGTGAAATGAAAAGGAAATTGTCCTTATTGCAAGAGGTGGGAAACTACCTTGTGTCCATCCTGCCGTACCATGGAAACAGCTCACTCATAGAGTCTGTTTCTGAGAACTTGTGCTTTCTTGGATAGAGTGGAGCCTTCCAGCTCCATGACTATCTTCTGCAGTACCTCAAATGTACTTTTCATTTCAGGTGGGTAGTTCAGATTTAAGGCATACATAAGACCAAAAAGCATTGCCGTAGCTAATGCAAAGTTGTCTAAGCCTTGCAAGATGTTCTGGCCTTCCAGGATAATCCCGATGTCATCTGATCTGTCACGGAATTTTAGAATGTAGATTCCCACTGTGGTCTCCTCTGTGGATTTTTGAATGAAGGCTTCGTCCCCGCACAGACAAAATGAGATTACTGTTAGACCTCAGTTCTAGGATTGTGGATGGTAGTCCTGGAAAAAATGAGAAAATTGATTAAAAATGAGAATCGATTAAAATCGAGAAATATATATTTTTTACCCAGCCCTAATATGGAGGAATACTGAAAATAGAAAAAAAGCAATCAAATATACTTGCAGTAGATTTACAAAAATACACACCACTACTATAAAGCATTTGCAAGTCAAAATGCACTTGACTAGATGAATCTGATATCTGTAAAATATAAAAAAATAATGCATTAGTTTTAAAGCAATAACATTATCCCAGAGGTAAGTTAGGCTAGTTAAGTATTTTAGAGAATTGAACACATTTCCTTCTTAATAAAAAAATAAATAAACTGATCAATTTCAGTATTTCCCAATTTAAGTCGATTAGGTTCTTTAACATCCCCTCCCCCACCCAGTTGGCTCAAGTCACTCCCTGACAGGATTTTCCCATTTGTTGCAATTAAGGCGCCGAGTTAAATTACTTTCTTTGAAAGAGAATTCGCAATAAACGGAGAATAACAAGTATTTTCTTTGTGATCAAGTTTAAAAGATATACAGTTCAGCCAGACGGCCTTTTAACGTTCTGTAAGTAATATCCCCTCCCCCACCCAAAAGTATTTGGCGCCATCCCTCCCTGACGCGAATTAGTTGTCATACACAGAACAAAATACGAATACATATGCCTTAAGGACTGTACACAATTTGAAAAACGTTAATACAAGTCATGATATATTAAACAGGGGTTACTGTTACCGTTAACCACCGTTAAACATTCGCACTAACCTTTGCCTTTCCATAAAATCAGTAAGGTAACTGACATAAAAACGTTACCTCGGTGAAAATACGTTCAAACGCACTACTAACTGTTTCTCAATGGCATTTCAGTTCAAAATGTTAATTACCTTCAGGCTTTAGCGTTCCACCACGATAACTCGCAGCTTCCACCTTCCAAAGCGAGAGAGAAAATGGCGGACTGGCCAGCAGGCAGCAGCAGAGCAGTTAACTGTTTTTCCTTTGAGTAGCAGGGGGCGGAGTTTCCAAAGAAAACATAACTAATTTCTTTAATTTAAACATGATTATTTCTAAAAGGTTGAACATCCTTCAGCATTAAATGAATGGCACAAGACTAAAATATGTTTAGATGAGAAACATAAAATAATCATGTAGGAAATACGAAATGCATTTGTGCAAATTCAACAATCTGCCCATTGCCATTTTTTCAGTGCATGACCATGTGAATCCTCACATTCTGTTGTTTTTGCTGCTTTTTGCGTGTATAAAATTAATCCCTGGAAAACAAATTTAGGTATTTTTTAAAAGGTCACAGCCACCTATCAATTCAAATTTAATTGAATTGTAATTTAACATAATCTTGTCGGTTAACGGTTAATAATGGCTTGTTGGTTAGGAGAAATAAAATAACCGAAAAGAACATTTCTATTTCTTAATCATAAAAATAATAATAATACAACTGCACCCGTTTATGATTATTGCTTGATCATCAAGTAGCCTATCTAAATAGTCTATAACAAATAATAAAAAAATAATAAAAAACGCATGACACTTGTTCATAAAAATAATTTTATGTAGGCCTATATAATTTAATATAATTTAATATTAATATTATAATTTAAAATATAATTTTTTTTTTAAATGGATGAAGAACAGGTTACTAGCCTAATTTACGCAATAGATGAAACAGCTCAAGGGCAATTTTTTTTGCGATACACCAAAACTTATGGGACAATTCTTTTTTTTTTTTTTTTTTTAGGGATGACATCATCACACACACCATTTTATTGGTAAAAGGCCAGTTGGGTGGAAGCAGGCTGTGTAGACAGCAAATTGTGCAAGTTTTTTTTTTATGCACATTCCCTTTGTCGATAACAGAACAGCGCAAAAACTGGGTGGAAACTTAGCTATATATGATGGCGGATCTAAAAGCGCTACTTTTGTTAATAAAACTTTCAGTTATTCTATCTTGCTGGGTTTTCATAAACACCCTCCCCCCCCACACACACACAAACTAAGCATTCATTTTAAATAAGGGAAAATACCTACTTATTTGGGCTTATGTCCATCTTATTAATTTTGTTAATAAAAGTAGCATTGCTGATGTTGTGTGTGCTTTTTTGTCTTTAAGAGTATACTGGCCTTATGTTATAGTTTGTTGTTGAATGCCGACACCTAGTGACCACTCCGAGAACTCTAATATTCTTAGCAATATATCAGCCATTTAAGGATTTTCAGAGCACATGGTGCAGATTATGAATATGCATCCACGTCTTTCCTACATGTTTTGCCCTTGAGAACGCAAAAAATCTTTAAGTTTGAATAATTATTGATATAGTTATACATCGATATGATTAGGTATTTTGCTTGGTTGTATATTTTTGAGAACTATTTACATATGCCATGTTAGAAATACCATTCAAAGGTTAAAATCTTGATAATAGATTGTATTCGCGTAATTATAATAACATCTATGTTTACATTTTGTTTAAATGTATGGTTTAAACACTTTGGTGTGTTTTACGCAGTGCTATTGAGTACAGTGCTGTGTGTTTAATCTTATTTTAAAGGTGCTTCTGTTAGATACATATCTTTACATTATTTTTGTTACTTTGTTACAGTTTCACAAGTTGGTCTACAGTAAAGAGAATCTAAAACACAAACTGGCTACGACCTTTACTGGGGGCTTTGTTTAGCTCGCTGCCGATGCACTAGAAACGCAAGCTGGGGGCAGAAGAAAGAATAATATTGAATCAACCTTAAGCATTAATTTTGTTTCCAGAATAGGAAAGACATAACGTTAAAGATCAAAATAAGCATGTTGAGTGCGAGATTTGTTGCTGCTGAGGTAAATAGACACTCTAGCTCTTTCTCTGCTGTCTCTTTGCTATGTCTGTAAATGGTTGTTAATCCTTAATTTGGGTAAGGCACAGACATGTTGCAGGTTATAATTTAGGCTAATCAAAAATATCATGGCAACAAATTATTTTTTTTAAGTCAGTTTAATACGTTTAATAAGTTCAGTCAATTTGATTCAGCCTAACTCATGTTTAACCATTGATTCATTGTTGGGTTAGGCTACTTTTTTTCAATGAATTTTAATGAATATACAAATCAATATATTTTTTTTTTTTTGTTACAAATTGTTCATTAATTTATTTTTAACACCTCACCCTCAGCACCCCTACTTCCCGTGGTAATGAACTCTTGTTGTTCTAAAGGCGTATTACTTTCCTTTTACCTTATTACCTTCTGACATACACGCACACCAGTGGTGGCTGCTGGTCTTTCAAAGAGGGGAAGCTCATTTTCGGCCTACATCATAAAAACTGTCCATTTATTTATACGTAAATTCTGCCATCGTGTGCAGTTTGCTAGCTGGCTAGTTCACCGCCTGGCCTACTGTATGAATGAATGAATGAACAAACGATCTAAAAAAAACATTAAACTCGACGGAGGAAATGTGGGAATTAGGTTAAACTGAAACAAGGAATGTGGTGTATAATTGTGTGAAATGTATAATGAAAATTGGCCAGCAATTTCGCCAAGCAAATATCAAGAAATAGGTTGCAGCAGTTTGTCTTTTGACTACACTTGCAAAGTCCACTATGGGACTGAGCTCGAATCAGTGTTGCCAACTTCTTTCGATGGAAAGTAGCTGATGACGTCATGCACTAATTAGCATATTCATGACGTCATCGCGTCATATTGCCTTTTACATTTGTTTGTCTCACTGTGCTCATACTGTATTTTAATGCAGCCAAATTCTCAATAAAACTGTTTTCCTTTATATATTTTACTGTTTATGTTGTCAGTCAACGGGATAAATATGAAATAGTGACTGAAACGCAGCCCTTTAAGAATACATAACCAGCTCTCCCTCCCAAGTTTAGTCTGCACAAAAATCCTAATTTATAATCGAGCCGTCGTCTGATGAAATCAAATAATACACACAAGATAAGACAAGACAATTCCTGTGCTGTGATTTCGGCTATATTTGCATGTAAAATTAGAGAAGCAACATAATATCTATTTGAACTGAACACGCTGCTCCTCTTACGCCGGTTTCAGCCGCTCACTGAACAGAGAAAGAGGTGCGTGCGCGCTGACCTCGCGCCGTTGCGGCAGTACCAGCGATCACAGATAACAGATGACTCGCTAAGGTTTGTCAAACAAGTCGCTAGATTTGACGCTAGTCACTTTTGGGGGAAAAGGTCGCTAGGGTGGTCTGAAAAGTCGCTAAATTGGCAACACTGGCTCGAATTTCTTCAGCATCAGCGACTTCTTATAGGACACAATCGCTGTCAATCAAAAGGAGATGCAGTCTTTCGACAAACCCTCCAATCATCACGCAGAAGCCCGGAGTCCAGCCCCGCGCACTCCTCCATTCACCCCCAGAGACGCTGAGCGTCCGGGGGCGGGACATAATCGCAGCATTTATCCAATGAGCGTCTAGTTTCGAAGCACTGAAAAAAACTGTTCAAAGCAGCCCCATGGAAGTCAATGGACGCTGGGCTTCAACAGGCAAATACACTGATGCTACCGGAATATATGAGAAGGAAATCGAGTCACCTGCTATATGTAGCTGATTTTGAACGAACTCGTCTTCGAGATGAACGTGTTCTAACGCATTTTTAATCAATAAAATGTTAACACAACAGTATATGTTTGACCATTAATTTTTTGACATTATAGGGGAAGCCGAGCTTCCCTTGCAGTCTTAAAGAAATCCCCACTGAAGCACACACACACACACGTTGGTTTTTGTGGTTTATGGGGACTCTCCATAGGCTTAATGGTTTTTATACTGAACAAACTGTGTGTGCTATTGCCCTACACCAACCCTACACCTAAACTTAGCCCTCACAGGAGACTTTGTGCATTTTTAGATTTTCAAAAAAACACCATTTAGTATGTTTTTTAAGCCTTTTGAATTACGGGGACATAGGCAGTGTCCTCATAAACCACTTTCATATTGTAATACCTCTGTCATACCCATGTCATTATACAAATTTGTGTCCTCATAAACCACATAAACATGCACACACACACACACACACACAATGTCCTGCTCTCAATTGGCAAAGCTGGTGACTTCTTAAGCGGATGCAAATCTGTCGTAAAATAATCCTATACATCTCTTGGCATATATTCAAAGCATTTTTAATGTATTCTGTGGGGTTTGGTGAGAATCAACCCAAAATGGCGAGTTACGTTTATGAAAATCATGCGTTGCAGTCCTGTGTGCGAGTGCGCATGCAGCTCACAGCAGGGACGGATCATGACGCAGAGGTGCCCTGGGCACAGACTGATTATAGGCCCCCCTCAGTTGAAATCGCGGTCATTTTCAAAGTTCAAATAGCAATGGATTTTATCTACACTAAGTGAAAACAGCAGTATTTTTAGCAATATGTTATTTACACTAAGTGCAAATAGCTATAGATTATATTTACACAAAATAGCAGGATTTTCTGCTATTTATACTACTTGTTGCAAAATAGCGGCAATTATCTGCACTTCAGTATTGTATTACTTTATAAAACAGTATGCAATAATAACATATTGAGTGTAAATTATAATTTTAATTCAGATTATTAAATGGATGCCACCTTATTGATAATAAAGCCCTCCCTACACCTACCCTAACCCTACCCGATACTTTATTTTCAACTTTTTGGTTATTTCTTAAATTTTTATTAAAAGTAAATGCCTTTACGATGTGATATGAGATTTGAAAATGGAGAAATAAAGTTCGGCAAAAGGCCAATTTTCACGTCATACTTTAGACGGGGCCGGGCCTTGGGCCTGTTTTGGGTTTCTCCTTATTTTTATATTGTAGACATCCATCAATTAGTGATGAAAAAAACAACACGAGACCATGCCGTGACTGAGAGCAGCTCGATGGTGTTTAGTGTCCCGCAACAGCAGCAGGTGCGCAAGTGATTTCAGCAATAGGCTAAAGCTTGCTGCAAAACCCCAGCAAACATAACCATGAATGTGTCTGCGGGAAATAATTTACTAATAAACTAATGTTTTCTGAGTCCGTGTCGCAAGGATAAAGTTGCTGATCCTGACTCGCCGTCTCCTCATTAGATGCGCCTTTAGAGATAAATGCATCTTTATTGATTATGATTAAGATTATAATAAAATAGTTTTTGTTTTAATTTTTTTTATTTCGTTAAGTGATAATTTAAAGCTTTCTATAGATATATTTATCATGTCTGTGAGGCATGTATTTGCTCAGCTTCGCTTCATTTTTGTGAAGCGCTCCTGTTCAAGACGGCAGAAAACGCATCATGTTTGTTTTCTTTGTTTTATAAAAGCACTTTTTTTGATATTGTGAGTGTACACAAATACAAGTAGACCCTTTACAGTTCCGAATGATGTATTACTCTTACCTTTATCAGAAAAAAGGCGGTGTAGGCTATTTTAAATTGTTTTTGAAAACAATGCAAGTGTTTGCGCTGGTGCCTCCATGTCCTGTAGAGCGCGCTTTAGCTTCCATGCTCCGTGCCAGCCAGCAAAGTTGAGCGAAGGCAGATTTTAATTTAGCAGCTGATGATGTGCCGCACTGAATGATCTAATCACACCGGTGTGATCGTTTATTAAATATAAAAAATATTATTCAGCTATTTTTTTTTTCGTCTTTTGGATGCTGCATTCAAAATCCAATTGCCTCAAAAATCTGAGGGGGCACGGTTGAAATCGCGTTCTGGGAGTAGGGGTATTTCGGCTGGGCCCCCCTCTGGTCCAGTGCCCTGGGCACGTGCCCGGTAGGCCCGTGCGTTAATCCGTCCCTGGCTCACAGCCGCCACAAGCATATCCTTTTGAGGTCTCAATTATAATCAATTTTAATAAGACAAAATACTACATTATAAAACTCAAAAGAGTATATATTTTATCTCGGTTGTTCTCCGATTGTAAGATCGTTAGAATGACACAGTTCTTGAATGTTATAGGCCTATTACATACAGTAAGTCAATGCATTATTCTTTCCTTTTTGTATTATTGTTTAAAATATTTTATTTAAAAGTAATTAATTAATTAATTAATTAAACAAACAAACTTACTGGGTGACCAGGCTATGACAGCCGTCATATCATACATGGCCAGCTGATGCAAATCATAGAATTTATATCTACACAGAAGAAAGCGCTGTCTAGACTCTGTCCCGGAACGGATTTTGTCGAGCTATTCATTTGTCTGGTTGTTTGATGAGAAAAAGATGACATGTAGTTGCAATAAACGCATGAAGAAATCGTACACCTGCAGCAGCGGAGGACTATTATTCTAAGTCCTGGAACCGTGGAAGAACTGATGACGGCACAGTTTGATCTTCGGCTGACCAATCAGCAGAAAGGGGTGTTTAATTACCGCCCACATGTGGAAATCGAATATTAAAGCTGTTTATAAATTTTTCTACCCCTGAACAAAAAACGAAAAATTAAGCTGAATTCTTGTTTTTCGTTTCATGGGAAAAAATTAAAAACGAAAACATTTAGAAACGAGTGAACGAATGATACACGGATTACACACGATATAAAACAAAGCAAAACATTTACACTAGTTTTAGGCATCACTAAAAATATGAAAATGTTGTACATTTTATCAAGAGCGGAAAAAAAGAGTTTGTCGTGTTAGAAAAAGTTATCAATCGATTGTAATAAGGAACCAGCGACGTTGAAATTATTATTTATATAGCGCTTTTACCAATACAGATTGTGTCAAAGCACTTAACAGTATCAAATTGGAGTATAGAGTGTCAGTAATGTATAAAAATAAGATTAAACACTCAATTTTCAGTTAAGGCATTTCATTATTGAATTCAGATATGTCATTGTCTAGCTCAGTTTAGTTTAATTTGACGAAATCAATTTGACGATAATCACTAGAAATTAAGTGTCCCCAACTGAGCAAGCCAGAGGCGACAGCGGCAAGGAACCAAAACTCCCTCTGTGACAGAATGAAGAAAAAAAACCTTGGGAGAAACCAGGCTCAGTTGGGGCCCAGTTCTCCTCTGGCCAGGAGATAATTGTTTATTTATTGTTTACTTATTATTTTAATAAAAATTTTAAATGTATAAATGTATTCATTTCTATTTTATATTGTTTCAATTTCTAACAATAATAGTATTCTGTAGTTAGTTATTTTCTTTTATTTTTATTGTGTTTAAGTCGAGGTCTTCATTGGGGATATGTCCCCGGGGCTCATCCAGGTGTCCCGGCTTCCGCCGACGATCAGGGAGACATCATCTCCTGGCGCCGATCCACCATCTGATCCGGACACGGACTAAGAAACAGAATAAGAAAGAAACAGACAAATATTAGCATAGATGCCATTTTTCTTACGATGTAACGAGTACATCGTGTGTTATGGGGAGTGTTCCCGGTTCCGGTTGATCTAATTAATGCAGCCTAACAATCCTATAATGTATTTTAATAATAGAAGCGTATTAGTGTATTATGTGTAAGCCAGGTTAAAGAAATGTGTTTTTAATATAGATTTAAACTGACAGAGTGTGTCTGCCTCCCGAACAGCGTTAGGTAGGTTGTTCCAGAGTTTGGGTGCTAAATAGAAAAAGGATCTGCCGCCCGCAGTCGATTTTGATATTCTAGATATTATCAAACGGCCAGACTTTTGAGAATGCAGTGGACGTGGAGGACTATAATGCGATAAGAGCTTGCTCAGGTACTGAGGAGCTAAGGCATTCAGGGCTTTATTAGTAGTTAACAAGATTTTAAAATCTATACAATGTTTGATAGGGAGCCAATGCAGTGTTGACAGAACCAGGCTAATATGGTCATAATTCCTGGTTCTAGTAAGAACGTCTCGGTTACGTACGTAACCCTCGTTCCCTGATGGAGGGAACGGAGACGTTATGTCGTGACGACATAGGGGATTTACTTGGAAGCCCCAATCATCTCTGACTTAAGAGAAAACGTCAATGAAATTGGCTAGTGGATTTTGCATACCTGAGCCACTCCCCGTGCATACGGGTATAAAAGGGCGACAGGTGCATCCACTCATCCGGTTTTACCCGCTGAGGAGCCGAGAACGTGTCCCTGGCAACCAGCGATGGTTCAAGATTGTGGCATGGGGACATAACGTCTCCGTTCCCTCCATCAGGGAACGAGGGTTACGTACGTAACCGAGACGTTCCCTATCTGTCGGTCACTACGAGTTATGTCGTGACGACATAGGGGTCATATGGAAAGCGCCACAACCTGAACCCCGTCACGACCTTGTGCATGCAAATGTTGACAAGCTAGTGCGTGACAGACAAATGCCATGCGAAGGTCGCAACCTTCCCATCGCCCCAGCGCAAATTCGCTAACCTTGGTGCCCGCAGGGACCACTGAGTACATTGCTGCTGGAGATAGCCAAGCCGCTGTTCCTTTCCCCAAGAAATCGGAAGGGATTTCGACCTTCTATGAAAGACTGCTTCAAGTCTTTCCTATTTGTTGTTACAGCTTGGCGGTAACGACGGGGAAGCGAGCCTTCCGGAGAAGGGCGCTACGGAGGCCACATCCTGCCCGAAGGGAGGTAACATGTGGAGACACTGATATGGACTGACCCAGGCCTGGGGCAGTACTACATACGACTGGACCCTGGGGCAGATCCTACCTAGGAGTAGGGAGGAGGGCTGCCAGCAGGGCCTGACAGAGCTCTGCCAAAGGGAAGACACGGGTTTACCGTGAGGGAAACCGTACCGTGGATGAATACACGTGTGGGATTACCCGAAGGGAATCAGGCCATACGGACACCTAGCCGAGTACAGGGGCTGACCGGAGACCCGGGCGAGCTAGCACCAGTACTGGGCCTGGCGTCAGACTGCTCCGCCCAGTCTGACTGCCGGGGGTGCTGGAGGTCTCCACCAGGGTTCGCCGTCCGGGGAACTGAACTGGAGGAGGAAAACAGGCGCTCGTATCCCCGGGTGAGGGGGAATGGCGCAGCAAGCGTGACACCGGCCAACTCTTCCCGCCACTTACCTGTTACCCAACACACGGGAAGAGACTGGCTCCACGCGGAGACTGTAAAATCTCGCGAAGGTGTTCGGTGTCGCCCAGCCCGCAGCTCTACAGCTGTCTGCCAAAGAGGCGCCGTGCGCCAACGCATAGGAGGAGGCAACACTCCGTGTGGAGTGAGCCCTCACCCCAAGGGGGCACGGCTCGCCTTGGGATTGGTACGCCAAGGCGATGGCCTCCACTATCCAGTGGGCCAACCTCTGCTTGGAGACAGCCTTCCCTTTCTGCTGACCTCCGTGGCAGACAAAGAGCTGCTCAGAGCTTCTGAAGCTCCGGGTGCGGTCCACGTATATGCGCAATGCTCTTACGGGACACAGCAACGCCAAGACTGGATCTGCCTCCTCCGAAGGCAGTGCTTGCAGGTTCACCACCTGATCACGGAAGGGCGTGGTGGGAACCTTGGGCACGTATCCCGGCCGGGGTCTCAGGACAACGTGAGAGTAGTCCGGCCCGAACACAAGGCACTCTTCGCTCACCGAAAGTGCTTGGAGGTCCCCGACCCTCTTGATGGAAGTGAGCGCGGTCAGGAGCGCTGTCTTAGCCGACAGGAATTTCAGCTCGACTGAGTCCAGCGGCTCAAAGGGACCCCTCTGAAGTCCCGCCAGGACGATAGAGAGGTCCCAGGAGGGCATCAGGGGTGGCCTAGGCGGATTCAACCTCCTGGCACCCCTCAGGAACCTCACGATGAGATCATGCTTTCCCACGGACCGGCCGTCCACTGCATCGTGATGGGCCGCGATAGCAGCCACATACACCTTCAAGGTGGAGGGTGACAGCCTACGCTCCAACCTTTCTTGCAGGAAAGAAAGCACTACTCCAATCGTGCATCTTCGGGGGTCTTCCCGGCGAGAAGAACACCAGTTCGCGAACAGACTCCACTTCAGAGCATAGGCTTGCCTTGTTGAAGGAGCTCTAGCCTGAGTGATGGTGTCTACCACGGCCTGTGGTAGACCACTTAAGTCTGCCACGTCCCGTCCAGGAGCCACACATGGAGGTTCCACAGATCTGGACGCGGGTGCCATATGGTGCCGAGCCCCTGAGAAAGGAGTTCCTTCCTCAGAGGGATACGCCAGGGAGGGGCTGTCGCGAGGAGAATGAGTTCCGGAAACCAGGTCCGGGTGGGCCAATACGGCGCGACCAGCAGGACCTGCTCCTCGTCCTCCCTGACCTTGCACAGTGTCTGTGCGAGTAGGCTCACTGGGGGAAATGCATACTTGCGTAAAGCCCGAGGCCAGCTGTGTGCCAGTGCGTCCGTGCCGCGGGGCCCCTCGGTCAGGGAGAATATAGCTGGCAGTGGGAGGACTCGCGGGAAGCAAACAGGTCTACCTGAGCTTCCCCGAATCGACTCCAGATCAGCCGGATCGTCTCGGGATGGAGTCGCCACTCTCCGAGAAAGTGAGCTGTCGTGAGAGCGCATCGGCCGCACGATTGAGCTCCCCCGGAATGTGGACAGCGCGCAGCGACCTGAGCTGCGTGTGACTCCAGAGGAGGAGATGGCGGGCGAGCTGTGACATGCGGCGTGATCGTACACCTCCCGGCCGGTTGATGTACGACACAGCCGCAGTGTTGTCCATGCGGACCAACACATGCTTGCCTAGCAGCAGTGGCCGAAACTGCCGCAAGGCCAGATGCACTGCCAACAGCTCCAGGCAATTGATATGCCAAAGCAGTCGAGGCCCTGTCCAGAGCCCCGAGGCTGCCTGCCCGTTGCATGTAGCGCCCTAGCCCGTACTGGAGGCATCTGTTGTGACAACAACATGCCAGGACACTTGTTCTAAGGGCACCCCGGCCCGTAGAAAAGCACGGTCCGTCCAAGGGCTGAAGGAGCGGCAACACTCGCGCGTGATACTCACCCGAAGTGAACCGCGGCGCCATGCCCACCTCAGGACTCGGGAGTGCAACCAGTGCTGAAGTGGTCTCATATGAAGCAATCCGAGCGGCGTGACCGCAGCTGCGGATGCCATATGCCCCAGGAGCCTCTGAAACTGTTTCAGTGGCACCACAGTCCTGCCTCTGAAGGAACTCAGGCAGTTCAGCACTGATTGGGCGCGCTCGTCCATGAGGCGCGCCGTCCTACTCACCGAGTCTAACTCCACACCGAGAAAAGAGATTCTCTGCACAGGGGAGAGCTTGCTCCTTTCCCAGTTGACCCGAAGCCCCAACTGGCTGAGGTGCCGTAACACCAGCTCCCTGTGATCGCACAACTGCTCTCGGGACTGGGCCAGAATGAGCCAGTCGTCGAGGTAGTTGAGGACCCTGACGCCCACTTCCCGTAGCGGGGCAAGGGCGCCTTCAACGCCCTTCGTGAAGACACGGGGAGACAGGGAGAGCCCGAAGGGGAGGACCTTGTACTGCCATGCCCGACCTTCGGACGCAAACCGTAGGAACGGTCTGTGCCGCGGAAGGATCGAAACATGAAAGTAAGCATCCTTCAGGTCAATCGCTGCAAACCAATCCTGGGGATTGCACCCCAGGATTGGTCGAAGACCACCGCCTTTCTTGGGTACGATGAAGTAAGGGCTGTAAAAACCCCTGCCTCATCTCGGCTGGAGGGACCGGCTCGATTGCATCCTTTGCCAGGAGGACAGCAATCTCCTCGCGCAAGACAGGAACGTTCCGAGCTACCACTGAGGTCTCGAGAACGCAGCTGAACTTGGGAGGTCGCCTGGCGAACTGAATCGCATAGCCGAGTCGAATTGTGCCGTGAGCCACCGAGACGGGCTGGGCAGCGCAAGCCACGCTTCCAGACGCCGTGCAAGGGGCTCCAACGGCACAATCGACGTACCTGCGGTGGTGCAGCGCAGAGGAGTAGGGCTGGATAGTACAGAAGGCAGCGCGTTCTGAAGCATCCTTACCGAACTCCCTAGGTCCCAAAGGGGACTGGCTAGAGGTGCGTGGGGAGGCACTGCGTCCCCGAACCGCACTCTCTTGGCCGCTGGCAAGATGGGTCGCGGGCGAGAGTGAGGAGGCAGTGCGTCGCGCACTGTCAACCCGCGAACCTGATAACCCGGGGAAAAAGGAAATTGCTCTTCTTTTGACAAAGTGGGTACCGCTGGCTTTCTTGAGCCAGCGGCGGAACAGAATGAATGATTCTCCCCCCAACCCTCCTTCGGGGGAAGGAGCGGCGCTGATCCCGCCATCTCCTGAGATAGAGCAGCTTCCCACACCTCCGGGTTGCCCGTGTCAGGGCCGTTTTATCGCCTCCTTGGACGATATCGGAGCCAGTTGGAACACGGGGGGGGGGGGGCGCCACGCTCCTGCAAGAGGCTCGACGCCCCAGCACAAGGCGGAGCAGCTCAAAGGGACACAGGAGGGCGCCCACGGTGACCAGCAGACTGGGGCTTGCCCTGTGGCGGAGCGGTGCATCACGCCGGGGCAAGATGTGCTGGACGGCCTCGGTCTGCTGCAGTACTGCCGAGAACTGCTGGGCACAGTCCTCGACAGTGTCGCCGAACAGTCCAGCCTGGGAGACAAGAGCGTCGAGAAAGTGTACTTTGTCGACTTCGCCCCTCTCCACAGGCTGAGCCACAGACGGCACTCTTGGACCACAAGTGTGTGCACATCGCCTTCCCGAGGCACTGCGCTGTGACTTCCGTTGCCCGTAGGGCAAGGCCAGTCGCTGAGCGCAGCTCCTGCGTCAACCTCGGGTTGGTACTACCCTCGTGCATTTAATGCCTTGGCCTGTGTACTCGCAGGATAGCCGTGGCATGCAGGGCAGGGGCGGCCTGGCCCGCAGCACTATAAGCTTTGGCCGAGAACGGCCATCAGCCTATAGGCTTTGGACGGGAGGCGCGAACGACTCCCCTAAGTGGCGGCGTTTCGCGGGCACAAGTGCACCGCGACCGCTCTCTCCACCTGGGGAATGTCAGCGTCACCCTTAGCCGCCCCGCCATCGAGGGTAGCGAGGATGGAGGAGGCAGACGCGCCGCTTCTGGCCGTAAAAAGGGGCCGTCCACGACTTCATCAGCTCCTCGTGCACTTCCGGGAAGAAAGGAACCAGGGCAGGGCGTGGTCGCGAGCCACAGCCTCTGCCGAGGAGCCAATCATCTCACCGCGAGGGCTCAGGACTGAGAGGTGTGCACGCCTCCAGCCCGATCTCGCGGCGGCCCGGGAAAGCACGGCCGTCAACTCTGGGTCCGATTCGGCGGCGGCCGCGAACCCCGCAGCTGCGCCGAACCTTCATCCTCAGAGGACGATTGCCCATCCCCCGATGCCGCGATCGACATCTAATCCTCTATCGGCGCGCCGAATGAAACTGCTGGGCACGCCGTGAGACGGCACAGCAGAATCACCGGGGAGCCGCACAGAACAGCTGCTGCAGGAGGAGTGAAAGGTCCGTGGGGACTGGCCCGGCGGAAGGCTCTCACTGTAACCCTCAGATCGCCCAGAGCACTAGCCGATGGTTCTCTGCTCGTGGCAGAGAAGCCAGCGCGGGTAGTGACAGAGGGGGCCCCTCCCATCCCCGTGAGGAGAGAGAGGCGCGATCGCAGCGCTGCTATGGTTACACGCTCAATGAACGCATAAACCATCCACGAACGCAGCTTCAGCGTGCTGGAGCCCCAGACACTGAAGACAACGATCGTGGCTGTTTACGGAGGACAGGAAACGACCGCAACCAAGAGGACACGGCCGGAACAGCGTCTTTAAAAAGACGTGAACCGACCATGATTTGCTCTTTTAGGAAATTTGCTCTTTCAGTTGAAGTGCCCAGGGGAATCGCTGCAGACAGGACACCGCTGTTCGCACCGTAACGCCAACCAGAACAGCTTCCAGACAGATGATGAATGGCTTTGTGGAGATCAACACGTTCATCCACTCGGCTCCGAAGCAAAAAACCGGATGAGTGGATGCACCTGTCGCCCTTTTATACCCGTATGCACGGGGAGTGGCTCAGGTATGCAAAATCCACTAGCCAATTTCATTGGCGTTTTCTCTTAAGTCAGAGATGATTGGGGCTTCCAAGTAAATCCCCTATGTCGTCACGACATAACTCGTAGTGACCGACAGATAGGGAACTCTAGCTGCTGCATTTTGGGCCAGCTGTAGTTTGTTGATCAAGCGTGCAGAACAACCACCCAATAAAGCATTACAATAGTCTAACCTTGAGGTCATAAACGCATGAATTAGCATTTCTGCATTTGACGTTGAGAGCATAGGTCCCAATTTAGATAACGTTTTTGAGATGGAAAAATGCAGTTTTACAGATGTTAAAAACATGGCTTTCAAATTAAAGATTGCTATCAAACAGCACACCTAGGTTCCTAACTGATGAAGAAGAAATGACAGAGCAGCCGTCAAGTGTTAGATAGCGTTCTAGGTTATTACATGTGGGGTTTTTAGGTCCAATAATTAACACCTAGCAGTAAGCAGTAAGAAGTTACTCATCATCCAGTTTTTTATATCGACAATGCATTCCGTTAGTTTCTCAGTTTGGTGTGTTTCACCGGGCCGCAAAGAAATATAGAGCAGAGTATCATCAGCATAACCGTGAAAGCTAACACCATGTCTCCTGATAATATCTCCCAAGGGTAACATGTAAAGCGTGAAAAGTAACGGCCCTAGTACTGAGCCTTGAGGTACTCCGTACTGCACTTGTGATTGATATGAGACCTCTTCATTCACTGTTACAAATTGATGGCGGTCAGATAAGCATGATTTGAACCATGCTAAGGCACTTCCACTAATGTCAACAAAGTGTTCTAGTCTATTCAAAAGAATGTTGTAGTCGATAGTATCGAATGCAGCGCTAAGATCCAGTAGCACTAATAAAGAGATACAACCACGATCAGATGATAGAAGCAGCTCATTTGTAACTCTAATGAGAGCAGTCTCAGTACTATGATACGGTCTAAATCCTGACTGTAATTCCTCACAGATACAATTTTTCTCTAAGAAGGAATATAATTGTGAGGATATTACCTTTTCTAGTATCTTTGACAGAAAAGGGGGATTTGAGATCGGTCTGTAATTAACTAGATCTTTGGGGTCAAATGGTTTTTTAATGAGAGGCTTAATTACAGCCAATTTGAAGGTTTTGGGGACATATCCTAATGACAATGATGAATTGATAATAGCCAAAAGAGGATCTATGACTTCTGGAAACAGCTCTTTTAGTAGTTTAGATTGAATAGGGTCTAACGTACATGTTGTTGGTTTAGATGATTTAACAAGTTTATACAATTCTTCGTCTCCTATAGTAGAGAATGAGTGGAATTTTTCCTCAGGGGATCTATCTGATGCGATACTGTAGCTGACGGCTGCATGATTACAATTTTATCTCTGATAGTATCGATCTTGGAAGTAAAGTAGTTCATAAAGTCATTACTGCTGTGCTCTTGGGGAATGCCAACACCTGTTGATGTTTGTTTTCTTCTAGAAGAGACTAAAAGTAATCAGATCTAGCAGTTTTTAATGCTTTTCTGTAGGATAGGGTACTTTCCTGCCAAGCTATACGAAAAACCTCTAGTTTTGTTTTCCTCCAGCTGCGCTCCATTTTCCGGGCTGCTCTCTTTAGGGTGCAAGTGTGCTCATTATACCACGGAGTCAGACTGTTTTCTTTGATCTTCCTTAAGCGTAAAGGAACAACTGTATCTAAAGTGCTAGAAAAGAGAGATTCCATAGTTTCTGTTACATCATCAAGTTTTTCTGCGCTGTTGGATATGCTGAGGAATTGAGATAAATCAGGAAGGTTACTTACAAAACAGGCTTTTGTGGTAGAAGTGATGGTTCTACCATACTTGTAACAAGTTTTTTTACAGTTTACAGTTTACAATTTACAGTTTTAGCTATATGGAGTTTACACAAGACTAGATAATGATCTGAGATACTATCGCTTTGCTGCAGAATTTCAACACCACTAACATCAATTCCATGTGACAGTATTAAATCTAGAGTATGATTTCGACAAAGAATAGGTCCTGAAACATGTTGTCTAACCCCAATAGAGTTCAGAATGTCTATGAATGCTGATCCTAATGCATCTTTTTCATTATCGACATCGATATTAAAATCTCCAACAATTCAGACTTTATCTGCAGCCAGTACTAACTCAGATAGAAAATCAGCAAATTCTTAAATTCTTAATAAAGTCTGTATGGTGCCTGTAGAAGATTTTTATTAGTCAAAATATTAATTAATCAAGTATAATTAATGTGAATTTAGCCATTTATGTATCAAGTTATTCTTCCATTATAATCATATATATATATATATATATATATATATATATATATATATATATATATATATATATATACCTGTGTGTGTCAGAGGCCCGCATAGATGGAATGTGCAGACCCTCGACATAAGAAACATCTGTAAAAATATAAAGGGGGCCTCTTTCCTTACTTTAACACTTCTAGGAGCCCCTTCTCTCTAGGGAGAAATCGAATCCAATTCTAACTGCACTTCCTGCTGACTAGCACCCTGTATCAGAATGTCGTCAATGTAGTGTGAAATTTACACATCAGGAGGACATGTTACATCATCCAGATGTTCAGCCCCAATCATGTGACAGATATCGGGACTATGCAAATAGCCTTGAGGCAATCCAGTGAACGTGTATTGCCTGTCACCCCAAGTGAACACAAATTTTTCCTGTCTGTCCTCGGGAATGGGTATGGTTAAAGCATTTGCCAAATCTATCACACCATACCACTCGCCCTCTTGACTCTGAATTCTTTCAATGATCAATATTATGTCTGGTATTGCAGCAGTCAGTGGTGGGGTGTGTTTGTTCAATGCCCTATAGTCTAATGTCATTCTCCATGACCCATCTGACTTCTTTAAAGGCCATATTGGATTATTCCACTGCGTGGTTACAGGTTTCAACACTCCTGCCGCTATAGAATCCTTAACAGTATTTGTTATTTCCTGATGACCTCCAGGAATCCTATACAGTTTCATGTGCACTACTTTGTTTGCTAGTGGAATTGGAAAAGGCAACATTTTTACTTTGCCTACCAGGACTGGTCGAGCCTGAATCATTCCCCCAAATTTGAAATAACCATTATCAAGATGTAACTTCATTCCCCTTAAAATATCCATGTCAATTATCCATTCATTTATTGGGGTGATGAGTACTTCATATTCACGGGTAGGCAAATGGCCTATTTTCAATTTCACCCGAGTGGCTACAGCCTGTATCGGTTTTCCCCCTATCCCCATAACAGTAAATAGTTCTCCCTTAAATTTTGCTGGATTGCCATATATAAGGGTGGCCTCCGCCTCCATATCGATTAAGGCCCTGACTTTTTTTGTATATTCTTTGTTTTCCAATAAAGTTCCAGCGGTACATTAGGTCTAATATCCTCATGCGACCAAGAAGTTGCACAAATTGCTTTTACTTGTACACAGACTGATTACATTTGCAAGTTGATTCATTGAAGGACATACACTCACAACACTGCACCATGCTTGTCTGTTTCACCGATTGCGGCGGATCTCCCTTAACCATTCCTTTTTTACGAGCCATTTTAATGAACTCACTAGTAGGTTTTTCATCCATTTCTTCTCTATTAACCCCTGCCTGCCGCAACAGAGCCCATAACTGTTTTCTAGATACCCCCTCCTGATTGCCTCCCCCAGTATTTCCTGATGTATTGCCATTATTGGGAGTAGACCAGCCATTACTGGTCCTTTGTACTGGAAATGGCATTTCTCATGGATAAAGTCAGTGGGGTATCATCTAACTCTCCTGTATGGCCTGTGACTGCAGCTACCCTCATAGCTAATTCTCTTAAACGGGAGACAGCCTCATTCAAAGTGTGCCATTGTCCCTCCTTAGAGGGCCAACTACCCTCATCTGGAAAGCGTCGATACACTGCATTAGAAGTAAGGGTTAACAAGCTACTGTCATTTCCATCAAGAGCTTCTGCCTCAGTTTTTATTCCAGCTCGGACAACCGGATCATTACACAGATCTAAGAAGTGCATACTATCAACAGCATCCACTCTGATCTGACTTGCTCCCTGATTATAAAGACGCACTAAACAACGATCGAGAGGCTCTCCCGATTTTGTTTCATTTGCTCTTTGATGTCTGAAATTTCATGATGAGTATAATCTTCCATTACATCTTGCCTGTTATTACCCAATGCTCCCTGCACTAATCTCCTTCTCTGAATTGGTTTTACCTGAACAGATGGGGGATCTATTTCAGATCCCTCATCTGGACCGACATCTTCGTCCAGTATCATTATCATCAGCATTCCAAATATTCCCATCCCAAGTGGACGGGTCCCACCCGTCTGCATTTGCGGTAGCTACAAACGCCCGTACTTTGCGTACGTTTGGTTTTCGCTTCTTTTTAGCATTAACTTTGGCTACCTGAAGAGCAGATTTTTCTGCCACACCAGTCATCTGATTAAGACACTGGCACAAAATTTCAGCTTGACCTTGCGCTAATGAGGCTAAGGCTTCTGACATTTCTTTCATCAGTTTTTCATTCTCTCTACCTTTCGGATCTACACGCTCATTCTGCTTTCTGTAAGCAGTTAACACGATCCACAAGCGACTGTAAGACATTTAATGGATCCTTTTCCGAGACAGCAACCTTTTTCAAGCATGATTCTACTTGGGATAGTAATGGGCAAGGGATAGTAGTAGCTTTTTATTTAATTTTTTCATTGATATGTTTATTATTGAAATGTTGTTGTTATATGCATGTGTTAATTTTATTTAATTTCTTTATTTTCTTAAATATGTGGGTAGATAGTATTTATAGAGTTGTAACTTTTTAGTTTTAGTTACTTTTTCTTATTTGTAAGTCGCTTTGGACAAAAGCGTCTGCTAAATGACAAAAGTAAAGTAAGTAAGTAAAGTACTTGATGCGGGTCTGCGTCCCTCAGCGCACCAGACCAGTACTGAGGTAACCCTCCGCCCTTTCTGAGTTCTCTTGCAACTGACTCATACAAAGTGTCATCCCACTCGGGAAGCACATCAGGCTCGGGCTCCTTCACTTTCTTACGAAACATTGCATCAATATACCTTCAAAACACCCTTGAGACCTTCTCTGCCTCGCACCAAAATAACTTTAAATGTCTTGTGAATCCTGTCGACTATGCCAAAATGTTTTAGTATGGTTTCTGTTTTCAAAACTGATGTGAGACAAGTGTGGTGCTAATCAGCAAGAGGAGGTGCCAATAAAAGGTCCGTACACCATACTAATCAAGCAAATACAAGTGTTTATTTTTGATACACAGCTGATATCAATAATAATGATAATGATCATAGATAAATGCATAAAAGAATAGTGACGATCAAAAATGAACACATTAAAGAAGGATAATCATAAGCCAGTGCATAATATATGAATGATCATGAATAAATGGATAAAATATAATAATTATGAATGAATAATACACAAATTCGAGCATACACTAAAACTAAACCCCAAAGCCAAGTATTAGAACAAATATACAACCTCAGAACCGTGCCATCATCTTCACTCTTCAAAAGACTGGGGAGCCCGTTTCAATCACAGTAGAAGACCAACACTTGT
Source organism: Barbus barbus (assembly GCF_936440315.1). Taxonomy (NCBI): domain Eukaryota; kingdom Metazoa; phylum Chordata; class Actinopteri; order Cypriniformes; family Cyprinidae; genus Barbus; species Barbus barbus. The sequence continues at coordinate 11,169,047 of NC_136733.1, forward strand.
CCGAGAATGCCGGGCGACGTGCATTTATCCCACGGCTGAGCTTCCACTGTTTCTGAAAGAAACCCCTTTCTTTATACTTCAAAATTAGGTGCGGTTTAAGAACAACCCTCTAAGTGAGAGAGAAAGCAAACTGGCCAGGCTCGCTCCCCCTCCCAGTTGGGTGCACTCCGTTTTAATTACAGAAAAAGATGAGTTCTTATTTAGCTGTATCTCTGAGGTTTTCGTATTTAATGTGGTGCCAGAATTCTGCACCTAAAACTTCGCAAACGATAACAGTTTCCAACCTTATCTTGAAGGTCAATGTAACCTCTCTCTTGTACCTTCCCAAGAGATAGTGAGGTTTTGCATCCATTGCAACCTTGAAAGTATCCCCCCTTAAATTCCATTCCCACACTGGTCATCTGTTGAGCGCACAAAAAAAAAAACACATCCTTTACGGATGGATATCCACAAACTGACTATTCAGCTGCTGTGGAGTGGCAGAAAGGGAAAAAGCCAAAACATGACTGGCCAGTGTACATGGCCTCTATCAAGTTTGTGAGCAGTAAGTAGACCTATGTAATGCATTTCTTTTTACAGTGTCAGGTGTAATAAATAATGTGAAGCTGTTGTGAATGTGTAAAGTTGTTATGGCAGTTGTGTAAGTACCATTGACAATAATATGCACAGTAGTAATTGTTACGTGTCTGTTTGTGCCCCCAAGTGCCCGCTCCTCAATGGCTCCCAGAGGGGAACTTCCCCAAGAAAACCCTCTACCCATCTTGGCGGCCCGAAAAAATAAGGCCGTGGCCTCCCGAGTCTCCAGTCCGCCATGGCTCCCTGAGTTTCCTGATCTGCCATGGTTCCCTGAGCATCCAGACCTGCCATGGCTCCCTGAGTCTCCAGTCCCGCCATGGCGCTCCGTGCCACCTGCCCCGCCATGGCGCTCCGAGTCACCTGACCCACCCTGGAGGCTTCCCGTGTCTCCTCCGTGTCCTGGCTCAGCCCCAGCCTCCCTGAGGGGGAGATAACTGTTACGTGTCTGTTTCTGTTTAGTTCCCTTTTGCCCTTATTTGGTTATTCCTGTTCTTGTTTCCTGTTATTAGTTAATCATCGTTTAGTCTTTTCACCTGTGTTCCAATTAATTATCTCGTTTACTCGTTCCGGTTCCTTTTAAAGTCCTCAGTGTCCCTCTAGTCTTTGTCCTGTCATAAAGTGTAACCTTTGTTTTGAGATCGTGTTTCCCATTAAAATAACCTTTTGTTTATCCCTGGCTTCCTGGATTCCTTTAAAGGATGGAAACGTTGCAATAATTACATGCAGTAAATTTAAAATATAGTTTTCTTTACTGTGTAGTGCCTTTTAATCTGATCTCTCCTCCCACTTTGAACTATTTTTCAGACAATCGATATCATATTAATGCTAAAATTAAGGAATTTCTGGGTTTGGAGTCTGAAAGGAACAAGCCACTGCCTAAGAAAACTACCTCAGTCCCGCCATCAAGATATACAGATTCTCACATTGAAAAATTGAGCAATGACAATGGAAAATTAAGAACAATGCTTATTAGAGGCATGTATTGCAGATATTTTACTATTGTGTTGAATCATGCAATCAGCTATCAGGTTGCAATCAGGTTTTATTTTGTTGCTAGAGCTACCAAATCTGATTAATGACGTAAAAATGGCCCTGAAGTCTCCGTGTTCGTCAACGTTGTCGGTCAGCTCTGACATGGAAAGTGGACCGGGTTTGCCACAGTGTATTACACTTATTACCTTGTGAGCAATCTTCGAGGAACATCAGGGATTCTGGGCCACAACGTCAGACTCTTGACAAATTGAAAGTGGATGCTGTCTACAGTAAGTTTTAAATCAGTTCAGAAAACTGTAATTATGTAAATTGAGTATCTATGATCCATGTTATATTTTCGCACTATGGGGTTTATTATTATTATTATTATTATTATATCCAAAGTGATCCACTGGGAGTAAGTTTAAGTGTCTTGTTCAGGGCCACAATCGTGGCAATCCCTATAAAACATACAACTTTCTGGGGTTCCATTTGAAAGCCCAGACCCCTAAACACTAGACCACCCACCACCCCATGCTGCTGTTGTGTTGTCTAACTTGATATGTAGTAATTAACTGTGGGCCACCTTGCTTTCTAACAAGCGCAATGTTTCGCCTTTTATTTATTTGTCTCACAGAAGCAACATTGCAAAATTGGCATCATGTGCTGCCCTCCAGCATTAGAGAGAGAGTAGTATACGTTATGTCAGAATGATTGATTTTATTACCCTCATAAAAATTCCACCCCCCCCCCCCCCCCCTCCCATAACTGGACACCTGTTTGGACACCTGTTTTGTACACCCCCCAGCCCCCCCGTCTAAGCGGCCATCTTATTGACCTTATAGTGAACTTAAGAATTTATGACAATGTGTTTGTGTGTGTGTGTGTGTGGGGCCAATGTTATGTGGTTTAAACTTTAAATGATGAAACTTAAATTAAATGGGGTAAAGGGAAGTTTTTATTAAAGTGTTTTCACATACATATCAAGAAAAAACATCAAACGTACAAAGACTGTTTATTTCCCTACAAGTGGAGACTAGTGTTGTTAAAACAGGAAAAACGTAGAAAATAAAACAAAAAAGCATTAGATACACTATCTTTCCTATCATTAGAATTTAAAAACAGTTCGTTTGACAAAGTTAAATAGAAGAAGTGAGCGCGTTCGTTTATCAAAACCTACGTTGTGGTTTTTAAAAAGTTTTGAGTTTATAACAGATACGAAGTTAAATAATATAGAATCCTACCATGGTACGTCTGTTTTTCCCCTACAAGTCAAGACGTGCTAGTGTTGTTAAAACAGTTTTAGGAAAAACTAAAACAAACAAAAAAGCATTAGATACACTATTTTTCCTATCATTAGAATTTAAAACTAGTTCGTTTGACAAAGTTAAATAAATAGAAGAGTTGCGAGCGCGTTCGTTTATCTATAACAAAAAAGAATCGGACGCGTTAGCTAAAACAATAAGATATTTATCAAAATCTATGTCTTGCTTTTTTTAAAAAAAGTTTGACTTTATAACAGATACAAAGTTAAATAATATAGAGACGACTTCTCTTACCGTGGTGTGAAATAAAAAATATCAGACCGTTAAACAACAGTATAAGATACCTGTAAAAATCTTCTGACATTACAATTGAAAAGCTAGCTTTTGTCCCAACTTAGAAAAGTTAAACAAATGTCTATCTTACGCAGTGTCCGTTTAGACAACCTCTCCCTTCTGTGTCAAAACTCAGAATGAGCTCCCGACCGCTGTCAGGCCACACCTACATCACCGCCCTAATGCGGGTGTAGCGATAGCCCCCCTGTTGTAACGCTGTGTTTAAAAACCGGTGTTGAGGATAACTTATCTTCACCTAGACATAAAATACGTACGTAGGTTTTGCGAATTTGGAAAAACAGAAAATTATTCTACAATGGCTGAGGCATCAATACCTAAAACCCCCGAGAAGCCCATCGTGGATGCAATGGATGATCTCACTCTAGCACCTAGGAAGATGAAACACGGTCCGTGTTTGACCAATTTCCTCCACGAACCTTTGGATGACGTTAAGCGTGAGTTTCATTTATCCGGTAATCGCATATGCGGTTACAACTTTGACAAGACCAACAGGGAGGTCAGGCTGAGCACCGTGGACGCCGATGAAAGATTCACGTACGACACCAGCGATGACCCCGAACTGTTTTTCACAGTAAAAGACTGGTGTTTATTTTACAACCACGTTTGGCGTGATTTAAAAGACGGATGCGATGACCCTCTATTCATAGGGGAATGGAACGGTGTTACGCCTGGAATGCGTTACAGAGTGTTAGGGGATCAAGTTAATAAACACAGCAATGATTACATCTACATACTTTGTAGCGATACCACAGAAGGTCTGCCCGAACGTGTTTGGCCGATATCTGAAGAGGATCATCTCAAATACTATAGCATTAAATTCTTGTTTCAATGGAAAGATGTGCCTGCATTAGAAGACATATTCGGAAAGATTGACAAATTGTTTAAGTGGTGCGACGCGTTTGACAGATACAACAACATAAAAGTGAAATTGTTTCACCCTGAATGGTGTGTGACCAGTCGGAGAGGCGTTCACGTAGCACCGCCCACATTCTATAACCATTAAATACAGACCTCCCCAACAGGACTCAGAGGAAATAAGCTTCGATCGCTAACGGTAGCAACATGTCCCAAGAAAACGTTTCAACCGCAGCTAGTTCTGTAGGCGATGACAATGCGTGCGCCGCATGGACGTCTACGGATAACATCGTCTGGTTGGACAAATTTTGTAAAGAACTGGGATACCATAACCTCGCATTCTTGGCGAAGTACGGACCGTCTCAATCTACGGCGGACGATGCTACAAGCTCTGATACCGTCTCGGACAACGTCGACGGATGTATCGGTGTAACCGGTCATAAAATCATTAAAGCTGTTGTCAGGATCATTCTGGAACATCTGGTAGACAGACAGTTAAAGAAAGATTGTTATGGCTGTACGACAGATCATCCATCGCAAACGCAACATTCATGTCTCTATGAGGCTCCTGCGTACTATTTTCTCGGCTGTTTTGAAGAACTAAGGGATAAAGTGTGTAAACCTGACCTAAAACACATTCTGGCCCGAACATTGAAACTGTTTGGTTTATCCCCACACCTCCAAAGGATTCAGGGTGTTGTCGATGCTGTTCTGTGTGAGCTCAGGGATGAAATGTTCATAGTCGGAGGATTGGCTGAACTCAGGACAATGCTTGTGAACGAAACCTGTGAACAGGCTGTTTACGACGCTGTTGACAACTGGAAGAAAAGTGCTCCGGCATGTTCCGACTAACTGGGAACATGGGAAACCTCTGCAACACAGCCTGTCTGACAAAACTCTTATTTAAACGACACATTAAGAGAGAAATAATACATTTATTGTATAAGATTATCGATGATGAGACTGATTGTTATGTGGATAATAAACGTTTAATGAAATTTAAAAAATCAAATGAGCATTGTACGGTGTATGTCGGGCGAGTGGAACATTATGCTGCGTCAATGTATTGCAAAGGGTTATGATATCCACACGACTGTTAAAAACATTCTTGAAAATATGTCTGAATATGAAGAAAGTCTTAAAGTTTGTAACATTTTGTGTCTTTGTACTTATGTAACCGATGTGTGTGTGATGACCTTGTCAAGAAAAGAAGCAACGGATGTGTGTGAAATTATCGATGTATTAACCGAATATATGATTGAGAAAAATATTGTAATGTGTGCGAAATTCCTTCAATATCTAGATGTTGTGTAACCAATCATATTTAATGTTTGATTATGACTTCTACAACTGTTGTAAATAAAAATCCTTGACACTAACAGCGTTTGTCATTATTTTCTGAAAAACAGTGGAGTAAGATGTCTGAATTAATGAAAAAAGTGTACTACAATCCTTCAGATCCAGGGTCTTTGGGGGGTAAAGCACGGTTAAAACGCGGAGTGTTACAGGAATACGGAGTAGCTCTGAAGGATAAAGAAGTGACGGATTGGTTAGCATCTCAGGACGCCTATACGTTACACAGAACCGCACCTGTCAAATACAAGCGCAATAGGGTAGTGGTGTACGGAAAAGATGTGCAGTTTCAAGCAGACCTGGTTGATATGTCTGCTTATTCGAAAGAAAACGATAATATAAAATTTTTACTAACGTGTATAGATATCTTTAGTAAGTACGCATGGGCTCGTCCGCTGAAAAATAAGACGGGGAAGGAGGTTACCAAAGCGTTCGAATCTATACTCAAAGAAAACCGCATACCGCAAAAATTACAAACTGATAAAGGCACCGAATTTTTTAACAAACATTTCCAACAATTGATGAAAAAGCATAACATACATCATTTTGCTACGGCGAGTGATGTTAAGGCGTCTGTGATTGAACATTTTAATCGAACGCTTCGCGGAAGAATGTCACGATTTTTAACAGCTGTCAATTCAAAGCGTTATTATGACATCTTACAAGATCTTATAGATGGGTATAACGCGAGTTATCACAAAAGTATTAAAATGCGACCTCTGGACGTTCATAAAGAAAACGAAGCGGAGGTGTTTACTAATCTGTACGGAAGCATGCGTAAAGACGCACCTGTCTTTAGGTATAAAATCGGCGATGTGGTTAGAGTGTCTAAAGTCAGAAATGTGTTTTCTAAGGGGTATGCGCAGAATTACATGGAAGAGTTTTTCACTATAGCAGCCTGTATACCCCGCACACCACCGGTGTATAGGCTACAAGACTATGACGGTGATATTATCGAAGGATGTTTTTATGAAAAAGAATTACAAAAAATTATTGTGAATCAAGATAAATCGTTTAAAATAGAAAAGATTTTAGATCGAAAAAAGAGAGGAAAACAGGTGTTCTGTCTCGTGAAATGGTGGGGATGGCCGACTAAATTTTTGTCGTGGTTGGCAGAACGGGACATCTTCGACATACAGAAAAATCCTTAAAGTAACAACGAGACGATCATGAGCATCATTCGTGAAAATCTATATCATGAGCGAAGGTGGATTTTACGTTACGCTTCCTTGCAACGCGTCAATGGATGTGTATCCTGACAACCGTATTTCTAATTACAAAACAAGACTTGCCAGAAGTATGAACCTCAAAGGCCATTGGGAGGTGGGGTTGATCGAATTTTATTATCCTATATCCTGGTATACGTTTAATGAGGAGGATGCGGCGTTTGTTATCAACACGACACCCGGTATACTGGGGTATGATGAGGATCATCACGAAGAGACTGAGGGCATGATTATCTATATTAAAGAAAAAAACCTTCAAAACATATCTAAAGTGTGTAATACCTTAAAACCGGGATATTATGAGGATGTGTTGTTTCTGGTTAGAGAAATAAATGCGAATCTACCTCCTAGAGTGACCCTCGGTTACGATCACGTCAAAAACAGGATATTTCTAAAAGCACCGACGACCACATCTTTGATATTTTATGGAAAGTTGGCAATTATTTTAGGTTTAAAACCTGCCACATCTCTAGGTTCTGTAAATCAACCTCGCAAAGATCGTACTGATGACGCACCTGTCGTGACGTACGCCCCGCATCAGGCCGACATAAGAGGAGGGTTTTATAGCATGTATATATACACAGACATGATTGAATATCAATCAGTCGGTGATTCGTATGTACCGCTACTGAGAACTGTACATATAGAGGGTGCGGCTAATGACATCATTAGTGTTAGATTCGATAAGCCGCATTACGCACCTGTGAATAAGTCTAATATTACAGACATTTGCATCGAAGTCAAAGACGATCAGAACAAACACGTCCGTTTCACTTACGGTAAAGTTGTGGTTAAACTCCACTTTAGACCTGTGAAATAGTTGTTTTTTTGTTTTGTTTAACGAAACTATACGACTATGGATCCCGAACGCTATACGCTTACTACCGTAACCAAGCGGGTAACGGATTACCCGGCTACGCCGGCGGCTCTGTCATGTACGGTTCCGGTATTTTCAAAGCACTTTTCAGAACAGCGCTACCTCTGTTGAAAAGAGGTTTTAGTATAGCAAAACCGCATCTAAAAGCCACTGCGAGAAATATAGCTAGCGACGTAGTAACCACAGCTCTATCGAGATCGTATAACGATAATAACAACGACGTCCAAAACGGTAACGGATTAATGGTTATGTCACGCGGGTCTTTTAAACCGCCCGGAGTGCGAATGCGTAGGGGGAGTGGCCGGGTGAAGAAGGGTAAACCCGCTAGTAAGAAACATACGGTCGCAAAACGCTCAAGACGTTCCCATGCGAAACGTGTAAAGAAAACTGTCCGGCGCAAAAGACCGCTCAATACTATTTTCTAAACCATGTCTCTATTTCACAACATGTCGGAGGAGTGTATTAAATCCGAGTTGGATTTATTTACCGTACCTATGACTCAGACGTCTATCGAAAAAAATACATACGTCGAAATACCACCGCTATCCGCGATAACGGATTCATCGCCGCTAGAATTTTTTATTGCGGGGACAGGCGAAGATTACGTCGATCTAAATAACACTCTGTTATATACACGGATCAAAATAACCAGGCCGGACGGCAGCGATATTGCAGACGGTGCGCCCGTCGGGTTAATAAATTACCCCGGCGCCTGTATATTCTCGCAGGTGGACGTTTCTCTAGGCGATCGTCTGATAACGCAGAGCTCTAGCACTTATCCTTATAGGTGTTTGATCGAAGCGTTGATAAATTTCGGAAAAGATACCCTCGAAAGCGTCTTTTCAGCAGGATTGTTTTACAGAGATACAGCGGGTCACATGGACGCTACAGACCCTGCTGGAGAGAATGCGGGTTTAATGAAGCGAGCCGCGTTTACCAACGCTAGCAACGTTGTAGAGTTACTAGCACCCATCCATAGCGACATATTCTTTCAAGAAAAATTAATGTTGAACGGTGTAGATATAAAAATACGGATGACACGAGGTAAAGACGAGTTCTGTCTGATGCGTGATGACGCTACCGCTTATAAACTCAATATTATATCAGCATCTCTTTTTGTGAAAAAAGTTGCGGTTTCGCCGGGTGTACGGCTAGGACACGCGCAAGCTCTTTTATCGACCACCGCTAAATACCCTATAGAACGTGTGTGTCTGAAGAATTTCTCTATCCCTGTAGGATCTCGCGTGTCTAATCAAGAAAATCTTTTTCTCGGAACGCTGCCGAAATCCATCATTTTAGCAATGATGGAAAATTCTGCTTTTTCAGGTGCATACGACAAAAACCCCTTTGCTTTTAAACATTTTAATCTGGAATTTTTGGCTTTATATCGTGACGGTGTCCAAATCCCATCCAAACCCCTGCAACCGGAGTATGAGAGAGGATCTGCCGTGAGGGACTTTTATCAACTGGTATTATCTACCGGTAGACATCTTAAAAATCATCCTCTGGCGATAGATCGTCAGGATTTTCTCAACGGATACACCCTCTACGGGTTTAATTTAGCACCCGATGAAGATTGTTCGAATCACGTCTCTCTAATCAGGTCAGGAAACATTAGACTGGAAGCCCGATTCAGACAACCTCTCAGACAATCCATAACCATCATCGTATATGCGATTTTTGATTTGATCGTCGAAATATCCAATCGAAGACAGGTGCTGGTCGATTATTACTGAGACGTTGAAATGAATACGGTTCAACTAACGGCAGTCATGGATAAAATCGCACACAACACGTATTTTTTAGGAGTGCTTCCGTCCGATCACCTCCCCAAATCACCTTTAAAGAATTTACCTGCCATGCTTATTTTTAACACGGATCCGTCCACAGAACCGGGTCAACACTGGGTAGCCATCTACATAAACAACGATCGCATTAGCTGTTTTTTTGACAGCTTCGGTGGAAACCCTAAAGATCAGCGTTTTCCAAAGACCGTCCAAGACTTTTTAAAAAACAATTCTATTTGCGTACGATACTCTAACAAACAGGTTCAAAACATTGCATCAGACGCCTGTGGACAACACTGTGTGTTTTTTCTGTATCACATGTCAAAAGGGGTCGATTATGAAAATATTGTTAAAATGTATTATGATGATTCGATTAAAAATTATGACATGGTTGTTCGTTTTGTAAAGAGACTGAAACCTAGACTCTGTGAGACATTTAACTGCAATCAGTGTGTCCAGATCTGTAAATCTCTGTAAACCATCTAGAACGTTTCTATAATTTCATGTTTAATAACTAAAAGACAATGTATTAACACACGTACTGTATAAATGAAAGATGTGATTAATAAATAAAAAGATGTAATCACAAATGTATCTGTGTGTGTGTGTGTGTGTGTGTGTGTATGTGTGTATGTGTGTGTGTGTGTGTGTGTGTGTGTGTGTGCGTGCATGCGTGTGTGTGTGTATAAATAAAAGACATACGTAATCAGTCATGTTGATAATTCAGCGCAGGTTTAATACAAACATTTCAAACATGTTTACAAAGAAATGATGTTAAAAAGACAACCAGACACGTCGCTGCCTTGGTGAGGCTTTATATAACAGTTATAAAAGAGGTAGATTTTTACAAAGCCTGTCGCTCATTTTCTTTCTTATTTTCACCAAAGTTGTCACGAATCTGGTCCATGATCTCCTGGTTTACCACCACCAGAGGTCACCCGTTCACCACATTGACTCTCACACTACACAGCACACTGGACTCAATTTCCCACAATCCATTGCACTGACGACTTGCACAGCTGTTCACTATTTCGCCCACACCTGATCACCATTTCACAATCACCATCACTCTATTTAAGCCTGGGACTTGCTCTTGCTCACGGCCGAGTATTGTTGCATTTATCACTCACCTAGCAATAGCACTTTACAGAGCCACTGTCTTAGCCTTAGTCTTGCCTTGTTTTCCTGCCGTGTTTGACCCTGCTCTTGTTTCCTGGATTTACCCTTTGCCTCTGCCGTTTGGACTCTGTTCGCTCCCTGTTTGGATTATTGCTCTCGACTCTGGATTATCTCTCTGCCTTGCCCCTTTGGATACTGTTCGCTGATCGTCGACCCACGCTTGCTCCACGGATTGCTTTGTCTTGCCCTTGCCATACCTGTTTGCCACTGCTTGACCCTGCCTGTCTCACCATGTTTTATAATAAAGCTTTGCACATGGATCCGCACGTCTCACGTCTCGTCAGCCCCGTAACAGAATACTCGGCCACACAAGGATCCAGCGGCTTTTCATAGAGTCTGCATGGATGCTATTAACCCTCAAGCAGGGCTCGCGACCGCTCGAGGTTTATATACAGGAGTACTTAGACCTCGCCTATTTTTCTGATCTGCCGGACTATGCACTTATAGATTTTTTTTGCGAGGGCATTAATCAGCCGCTCCGGTTAAAGTTGATCCGCGAGGGTCCCCGTTCATCTCTCAGTCAATTTATGAACTATGCTTTGCTGTGTGTGGGCTCTTCTTTCACTGTGGGTGTCGCGGAGGAACGCGACACCGCACTCACTCACAAAATGGCGGCAGCAACAGCACCCCTTCACGTCTCCACTGCCAAGCCAGCGTCTGCTCACGCCAAGCCAGCGTCTGCTCACGCCAAGCCAGCGTCTGCTCACGCCAAGCCAGCGTCTGCTCACGCCAAGCCAGCGTCTGCTCACGCCAAGCCAGAGTCTGCTCCCACAGATTCAAGGTCAGTCCTTCGAGTTCTGATATCCAGTGTGATGGACCCACCACTGATGTCGGTGCGAGTAGCTGGCATTCCCAGGGCCTCAACCTTGGCTGTTACAGAGACTGTTCCCCTGACCTCAGTGCTTCCCGTTATGGCGGTTGCCATTTTGAGTGTGTGGGCTGCACACTGTGCTCCTGAGGCCTCTCCTGTCCACGAGTGTGCTGCTGAGGCCTCTCCTGTACACGAGTCTGTTCCAGTGCCTCCAGAGGTGGCGGCTTCCGCTGCAGAACCTCCCGAAGTGGTGGCACCTACTCCTGACCTCATGGTCTGCCCTGTCACGGCCATGGAGGTCGTTCCTGAACTCCCTGTCTGCCCTGTCACGGCCACGGAGGCCGTTTCTGTACTCACTGTCTGCCTTGTCACGGCCACGGAGGCCGTCCCTGAACTCACTGTCTGCCCTGTTACGGCCACGGAGGCCGTTCCCGAACTCCCGGTTTACCATGTCACGGCCAGGAGTGCCGATCCCGAGTCCCGAGAATCCAGTTCTCAAACTACGGCCAGGAGTGCCGTTCCCGAGCCTCAAGTGTCCGCGCTGCAAGAGCGCCCTCAAGTGTCCGCGCTGCAAGAGCGCCCTCAAGTGTCCGCGCTGCAAGAGCGCCCTCAAGTGTCCGCGCTGCAAGAGCGCCCTCAAGTGTCCGCGCTGCAAGAGCGCCCTCAAGTGTCCGCGCTGCAAGAGCGCCCTCAAGTGCCCGCTCCTCCAGAGCGCCCCAAAGAGGCCGCCTGTGAACTCACGCCCTGTCCTGTCACGGCCAAAGAGGCCACCTGTGAACTCACGCCCTGTCCTGTCACGGCCAAAGAGGCCGCCTGTGAACTCACGCCCTGTCCTGTCACGGCCAAGGAGGCCGTCTGTGAATCCTCGTCCTGGCCAATCACGGCCATGGAGACCGTCTGTGAAGCTTCGTCCTGTCCTGCCACAGCCATCGAGACCGTCCATGAACCTTCGACCTGCCCGGTCACGGCTCCTGTGACCATGGGGACTCTCTCTGTGTTGTCTGTCTCTGTTCTCCCTGTTGTGGTGTTTGTCAAATAAACACTCTGACAAGTAAATGTATTAACTTGCGTGTAGCCTCTTTTATTCTTAAGCCCCCGACCCCTTGGTCATGCTTAGGCCTTCTTCCTGTTACCATATACCTACTACCTATATCTGTTACTACTGTCATCTAGTGGACAATAACAGGAACATCCACTAATCACTACATCCCCTTTTCTTTGAAATAAAACAAACTGTAGTGCATAAACAACAGGGGCAATTTAACACTAAATTATCAAATTGTTACTAAAACATCCATTTAAAATAAATCCAACAACAACAACAAAACATTTGTTTAGTGCTTTTCAAATGTAACTAGGCATAGACATTCACAAATTTAGTCGATCAGGTTGCTTTATGATGCGGGATGATCTTCTTAGTATGGGAGAGTCATCATTGGTTTCTGCAGAATGACCATTATCCAAGGGACTGGAAGAAGACAAAGAAGATTGCATGCTTGGTGGTACTTGTTCTTCAGGTGAGGTCTGAATTTCTTTTCCTTCCTTGTCAGCCACTATGTTGTTTGTTTCTTGTGTCTTAAGGAGACTTCTGCGATTTCTCCGAAGAATTTGTCCATTCTCTGTTCTGACAACATATGATCTTGGATTTACTTCTTCCAAAACAACAGCCTTCTTGTCCCAGCAATTTGCATCTTCCACTCTCACAATGTCATTCTTTGATAGCACATTCAACATTTTTGTTTGTTTGTCATAGTTTGTCTTTTGTCTCTTTTGGAGGGCTTTCTGTTTCTTCCTTATTGTTGCGCTGCTCATCTTGTCTTGTGTAGTGTTCATTCTGAAGGGAAGCGTCGTTCTTATCTTACGATTCATTAGGAGCTCTGCAGGAGATGCACCATGCTCAAGAGGTGTTGCTCGATAGCTCAGAAGAGCTAGATATGGATCTGACTTGCCTTCCGATGCTTTCTTGAGCAACTGCTTCACAATATGAACTCCTTTTTCTGCTTTCCCGTTAGATTGTGCATGATGGGGACTTGAAGTCATGTGTTTGAAATCATAGTGAGCAGCGAAATCCTGAAACTCTTTTGAATTGTAGCATGGGCCGTTGTCACTCACGACTACCAGCGGAATGCCATGTCTGGCAAAGATAGACTTCAAATGCTGAATCACACATGCACTTGAGGAGTTAGACAGCAGGGCGATTTCTGGGAAACTAGAAAAGTAATCCACTACCAGCAAGTATTCTTTTCCATGGAAATGAAACAGATCGGTACCCACTTTCTGCCAGGGATACTGAGGTAGGTCTGCTGTGATCATAGGTTCTCTTGCTTGCCTGTTTTGATGTTTTAGGCATACTTCACAAGTACTGACGATTTTCTCAATGTCCGAATTTATTCCAGGCCAATAGACTGAATCCCTGGATCTCCTTTTGCATTTCTCTATTCCAAGATGTCCTTCATGTATCTTGGAAAGCATTTCTTCTCTCAACACTTGTGGAACAACTATTCTGTCTCGTCTCAGAAGAATACCATCTGACACACTGAGCTCAGATCTCACATTGTAGAATTGTGCACAAGAACTTTTGACCCAGCCATTGTTCAGATTGTCAATTACAGCTTGAAGAACAGGATCTTTTGCTGTCTCCTCAGCTATTTGCTTAAGCTTCTGATCAGAGACTGGAAGAGATTCAACAATGAGATTCACATGCATGTTCACGTCATCTTCCGTGGAACTCGCATCTGAGAATTTGCATGTTATTGGTGCACGAGAGAGTGCATCAGCTAGGACTATGTATTTGCCAGGAGTGTAGACTAATTCAAAGTCATACCTTTGCAGTCTCATCATTAGACGTTGAATGCGTGGAGACATCTCATTCAGATTTTTTCTGATGATTGCAATTAAAGGCTTATGATCGGTTTCTGCTGTGAATGATGGTAAGCCAAAGACATAGTCGTGAAATTTCTCAAATCCAAAAACAAGTCCAAGGCATTCTTTTTCGATCTGAGCATATCTGCATTCAGATTGCGTCATAGTCCTGGAGGCATAGGCTATGGGTTTCCAGCCTTCAGAATCTGCTTGGAGTAAGACTGCACCTAATCCGTCCTTTGATGCGTCTGTGGAGATTTTGATACTTTTAGAAGAATCATAGTAGGTGAGAACTGGTTCTGTCGTCAGCGTTGACTTGAGCATTTTCCATTCTTGCTCATGTTTATTTGTCCACTTGAACTCAGCTTTATGATTCAACAGTTCTCTGAGGCTCGCAGTTTTTGCAGAGAGGTTTGGAATGAATTTACCTATGAAGTTCACCATTCCCATTATCCTCAGCACACCTTTCTTGTCCACTGGACTTGGCATATCCAGAATTGCCTGAATTTTGCTTTTGTCAGGTTCAACACCGCGTCTAGACAACTTATCACCTAGAAAGGTCATTTCAGTGACTCCAAACAGACATTTAGCTCTGTTCAACTTGAGGCCATATTTCTGAATTCTTTGAAGTAGCTGGATAAGTCTCTGATTGTGTTCTTGCACTGATGACCCCCAGACCACTATGTCATCGACATATGCACGTACACCCTCCAGTCCTTCTATAACATGCTCCATGGCACGATGAAAGATTTCTGAGGCTGAAATTATGCCAAAGGGCAGACGTAAAAATGAATAACGCCCAAACGGTGTATTGAACGTGCAGTATTTGGTACTGTCTTGATGAAGCTTCAACTGCCAGAATCCCTGTGATGCATCCAACTTGCTGAAGTACTGTGCGCCAGTCATTTCTCTTATGATCTCCTCACGCTTTGGAATCTGGTAGTGCTCCCGTTTTATGTTTGCATTCAAGTCTTGAGGATCCATGCATACTCTCAGATCACCGTTTTTCTTTTTAACACAAACCATTGAGTTTACCCAGTCTGTAGGTTCCTCCACTTTCTTGATTACTCCTAGAGATGTCATCTTGATAAGTTCTTGTTTTAGTTTCTCTTTCAGCGGCGCAGAAACCCTTCTTGGAGCGTGAACTACAGGGTGAGCATCCTCTTTGAGCTGAATTTTGTAAGTGAATGGTAGAGCTCCCAGTCCTTTGAAAACATCATCATATCTGCGAACAATGTCATTTGCAGTGTCCTGTTTTGTTGTTGTTACATCATGGCTATTGATGCAGTACACTCTTTTCACCAGTCCTAATTCCTCGCAGGCTTTGTCACCAAGGAGAGACTGATGATCATCAGGGACTACAACAAAAAGCAGGTGATGAGTTTTGTTTTTGACACAAACTTTGAGTCTGCATACACCTTGAGTTTTTATGTCCTGTCCATTGTAGGTTTTGAGCGACACGGGGTTTCTTTTTATCTGGGGCTTGATTTTCATTTCCTTTATGTCACTTGTGCTTATGAGATTGGCCTTCGCTCCTGTATCAAGTTTAAGTGGCATAATTGTTCCATTGACTTGTAGTGGCACAATCCATTTGTCCTTAGACATACACTTCAAATTTGAATCATTTCTTTCTGTTCCTTCGTATTCTTGCTGAACAGATTCTACATCACTGTTGATCATGCCCACAAAGAAAGTGTCTGATAATTCAGTCTCTTCCACAACATGCACATTTGTTGATTGCTTTGATTGTTTCTTTGAAAAACATTGCTTAGCAAAATGGTTCAGGCCTTTGCATTTTGCACATTGCTTTCCAAACGCTGGGCATTGTTTTGGTCGATGCTTTGAACCACATCTTCTACAGCTGAATGAATCTGTGCTTGTCCTTGGAGTAGCTTTTTGACTCAGCGTTTTCATTTTGTGAGTAACAGCGCCGACTACTGGACTGCCAGCAACAGTGGTGTCTTCTTTATCATTGAAAGTTCTAGACTGCAACAAAGCAAGTTCGCTCGCATGACATATCTTGACAGCACTATCTAATGTTAACTCCGTTTCTCTGAGGAGTCTTTCTCTTATCTTCTTGTCATGAATTCCAAAGACAATTTGATCCCTGATCATAGATTCATTCAAGATTCCGAAATTGCATGTTTTTGACTTTAGTTTCAAATCAGTCAAAAAAGAGTCAAAACTTTCTCCTTGTAATTGAGTGCGTGAGCGAAACACATACCTCTCGCATGTTTCATTTTTCTTGGGTGAGCAGTGCTCATCAAATTTTTTTATGACCTTGTCATATTTTCCTCTGTCCGCAGCATCCACGAACATGAAGGTATTGTATACTTCAATTGCATTAGGTCCAGCTATAGTCAGGAGCAACGCTATTTTCCGTGAATCTGATGCCTCATCCAGATCAACAGCTTGCATGTAGAGCGTGAATTGCTGCTTAAATGTCCGCCAACTAACATCTACATTCCCGGTGAGTTTCAAGGATTCTGGTGGTTTAACAGCATCCATTTCTGTTGTATCAAAGAACAGTATACTCCTGGTACCATGTGGTGTTTGTCAAATAAACACTCTGACAAGTAAATGTATTAACTTGCGTGTAGCCTCTTTTATTCTTAAGCCCCCGACCCCTTGGTCATGCTTAGGCCTTCTTCCTGTTACCATATACCTACTACCTATATCTGTTACTACTGTCATCTAGTGGACAATAACAGGAACATCCACTAATCACTACACCTGTGGTGTCTGTCTCTGTTCTCCCCAGATCCCTGATCCTGCCATGGCTTCCTGACCAGTCCGCTTTACCGTGGAGATACTATGCCCAGTCTACGCCACACTGGTGGGCTCCGGCTCCGTCTACTCTGCCGTGGTGGTCAGCTGTCTGGCTCTGGGGGTCTCCTGCTCCGCCCAGGTGGAATCTGGTCCCGTCCTGCCCTGCAACGAAGACTCTCCCAGTGTTGTCTGTCCTTGTTCTCCCCAGATCCCAGTCTCTGTCATGGGTTCCTGCCCTGTCTGCCTCCCTGTGGTGGTCTTCTGCTCGGGTCTGGTGGTTGTCTGCCCCGCCGTGGTGGTCTTCTGCTCCAGTCTGGTGGTCCTCTGCTCCGCTGTGGTCTTCTGCTCGGGTCTGGTGGTCATCTGCTCCGCCGTGGTGGTCCTCTGCTCCGGTCTGGTGGTCATCTGCTCCGCCGTGGTGGTCCTCTGCTCTGGTCTGGTGGTTGTCTGCCCCGCCGTGGTGGTCTTATGCTCGGGTCTGGTGGTCTTCTGCTCCGCCCTGGTGGGCTCCGGTCCTGTCTGCTCCGCCCTGGTGGGCTCCCGTGCCGTCTGCTCCACCCTGGTGGGCCTCTGCTCTGTCGGTCCTGGCCTGGCCTCTGGCTCCGCCCTGGTTTCCTGCTCTGCAGGTTCTGCCTCTGTCCCCGGTCTTCCCACTTCCTCAAGGACCTGGCCCTCCGTTCCCTCCCCCTGTTCCGCCTCCGCTCCACTGCCCTCCTGGACTTTATAGGAGCGTCTGGAAGCCGCTCCTTGGGGGGGGGGGGCTATGTCACGAATCTGGTCCATGATCTCCTGGTTTACCACCACCAGAGGTCACCCGTTCACCACATTGACTCTCACACTACACAGCACACTGGACTCAATTTCCCACAATCCATTGCACTGACGACTTGCACAGCTGTTCACTATTTCGCCCACACCTGATCACCATTTCACAATCACCATCACTCTATTTAAGCCTGGGACTTGCTCTTGCTCACGGCCGAGTATTGTTGCATTTATCACTCACCTAGCGATAGCACTTTACAGAGCCACTGTCTTAGCCTTAGTCTTGCCTTGTTTTCCTGCCGTGTTTGACCCTGCTCTTGTTTCCTGGATTTACCCTTTGCCTCTGCCGTTTGGACTCTGTTCGCTCCCTGTTTGGATTATTGCTCTCGACTCTGGATTATCTCTCTGCCTTGCCCCTTTGGATACTGTTCGCTGATCGTCGACCCACGCTTGCTCCACGGATTGCTTTGTCTTGCCCTTGCCATACCTGTTTGCCACTGTTTGACCCTGCCTGTCTCACCATGTTTTATAATAAAGCTTTGCACATGGATCCGCACGTCTCACGTCTCGTCAGCCCCGTAACAAAAGTTTACCGCCTTCTTTTCTGCACGTACACCACCTGGTGATCTGAAAACAGACCTGATCTGAGACGAAAGCGCTCGGGCGTTTTAGCTTTAAAGTCGATCAAAAGGAAACCAAAGGGTTGATTGGTTGCATCCTGATAACATTCCATAAAATATTTGGTATTCCCTGGAAAAATCTGACGACCTAAAACCATTATTTGCATGGAATCTCTCGGGCTTTTGTACAAAATAATATAGTGTGTGTTCAGTGTAATAGTTCTGCTGGTTTACCTTGAAAAAACAGATTCTGAGTTATCAATATAATGGAAAATGATTTATGATGGACATATTTCGTGAATGCTCGTGAGAGCTCATCGTTTGAATATGCTAATTCCATTAAATCATCACAAAATAAAATAGATTTCTTATTAGGAGGTAATAAATTTTCATCCATTAAAGATTTTGGAATACCTTCAATAAATTTAATATCAAACAATGACAAGAGTTCATCATACAAAGGTTGCCAACAGCTGTATAAAAACACAATATTATCCAATTTTACATCAATCAGCTTATCTGCATTACACAACAAATTTTTTACAAAGACAGTCTTTCCGCTGCCGGAGGGCCCGGAGATCACTGCGGAAAAAGGAAATTGAAAACGAAAATCAAAACGTTCTTCAACATACACATGGTGTGATCCAGACATGTTGTTAATATCCGTAAGGTAAAGTTGTGTAGTCGGTCAAAAGAACCCGTTTGTCATAAACCACTTTGAACCTTTTCAAAACTGATCTATTATGCAATGTGAATTTCCTTTTATCACGTACAATGGTCTCTGTCCGTGTGAGCAGGTGGGTCGTGTCACGTGAAGTCACATAACCATGTACCAGACAAACCATGCTTTCTAAGGTAACGATTTGGGCGTTCGAAAAATGCAAGGTCACACCTTTAGCTTTAAGGGTGACTTTATTTTTTGCAGTTTTAAAACCGTACGATTTTGGTCCGGTCGCGGCGAATTCCGCGATGCTGTCATCTACATCAAGCTCGTTAGTCAGCTCGCCTAGATATGATCCTGTTTGAGGCATCCATTCGCCTTCTTTTGTTGAAAAGATAACGCTGTCTGTATCTACGTAAAAAACGCGAGATCCTAATCTGTCCATAAGATCGTATAATTCCAAACGACCGTAAGCGGTGGTGAATGAAGCGATAAACACGTTAACATCGTTCGCGGGGGCGGGGTCCGCCTCTGCACAACACCATTGGACCAGGGCCACTGTGTCCGACACGAATGAGAAATGTTTAATGTCATGACTGTTACCAAATATATAACGGCTGAAATCTTCAGGTTCAGTTAAAAGTTCACTTGTTGGTAAATTACACCTAAGCCCGAATCTCCCCTTAAGAGCATTTAATAATAAATATTTATTTATAGATCTACGCGCGGGGTTAAGGGCGATTTTGTCGATGTCCAGATGAACGCCCTCCTTCTCAAAATACGCTTTGACATAGGACTGTTTTTCGTCATCTGTCACCACGTGCGGAGGAAAACCTGAAGCCTCTTGTTTGAATTTGAGAAACGTCTTAACGTAATCGGCGAATAAAGTGTCTGAGGTCTGCGGAAAATGCCACACTTCCACAATTTTGACAACCTTATATCCTTTAACTACAGCGTGTGTGAGTTCTACGCTCGTCCAAACCCCTGAAAACGCACGCTCTTCTTCTCTGTGTTGACAGCGCTCCTGTAGTTGCTGCTCTGCGCATGTGCGACACAGAGCAAACAATAGTTTTCCCTGTGATGATTTGAAGGGGATGAGAGGATGTAGCAGTTTATGTGGGGGTAGTACAGTACATTTAATAAGTCCGAAATACGACTCGATCGGTTCAAAATCTTTTAAAATTATTTCAGGATGACCGATCGGGTAAGTTTTACGCGACTGTACAAAAGGATACAGCGACGTAAAGTCCAGATATGAAACGCGTTCACCCTCTGCGGTTTTATGATAAAGTTTCAGGGCGTTGGTCCGGCCACCAAAAAGCGATTCCCGAGGGTTCAGTCGTTCAGGAGCTGTGTAATTACCATAACATCAGGGTCGTTTTGTTTGGCTTTCTCCCACTGACATTCCCATATATTACGAACTTTGAGATTGTAAGTCTTACGTAAGACCTCCATTTTATTATCAGACTGTCTTCTGAGTACACCGTAAGGTATTTTTGATACAGGATTTAACTCGTTAGGGTTGAAACGACAACAATGACCGTGCCAGAAACAACCCAGGAATTACAAAGCTATTCTATCTCCGTTAATCTCATAGTATCCATCCACGCGATAAGCACCAAATCCGATTTCTCCGTGATTTAAGGCATGATGAATATCAACATTTTTGGTCGCTTTAAGGTATTCCAACCACTGGATGGACGGGGTAGAAAAAGCTTTGTGCTGATTAAGATACGCGTTTCTGTGGGTTAAGGCTATGGTGTCTTTGGGTAAAAAAAGCGTTTTAAACACCTTCATTGCACAACCGGCAAGCGTTACACAGCCAAAGGGATCCACGTTTGTGCATTCGATAAATTCGTTTCTGTATTTCATACAGCCCTCTCGCAACAAAACAACATCGTTCTTGCAATACATTGCGAGTTGTTTTTTGAAGTCAAACACCTGTCCTGCTACGCTCTGGTACCAGCTGTCGAATTTTATCTGATCAGAGGCAGACATCGTACTATATCCGTAATATTCTTTAGGCGGATACACACCTACATAATCTGCATTTTGCAAACGATTAAAATGATGGGGAAAGAAACCTTTTTCGTCTGTGTTTAGGTTTAGAGCGGCTGTCATTTTGGACAATTTCATAGACAAAAAATTGTAGCTGTCAATATATCGCTGTTTAAATGCGTGATCGTACATATAGGACAGTCTACATCCTTGCAGTATGATTTTTGGCGTCAATCCCTGATTTGTAAAATACTCGAGCAATATATAAGAATCGAACCCCGATGCATTGTGAGCTATAAATGTAAAGTCAGCATATTTTGCCCTTCTGAAATGTTTAACCAGCTTGTCTATGCAATCGATACCTCCGGCTGTAAACTCCTCGCCGTCTTGCGAAATGGCACACACGTAATTTGCTACATGTTTACCATTTTCGTACATTGTCTCAAAATCATAATAGATATACTTTTCACTATGCTCGTCAGGTTTTAGGGGTTGTATATAACAGGCGTGATGACCTTCATCTACCAGAATCTCGTTGCAATTCGTACATTTGGACGGCGCGCACACATGCCGTAATAGTTTATCGCCTGCCCATTTTGTTCTGTATTGTCTGCAACACTTATCGCAGTGTTTCAGGAGGTCACACCTAGATCTCGCACCGTCGGTTTGCGGTTGTTTATGCATTTGATAACAGAAGTCAGATCTGCAATATTTCGCGCAGTCCTCACATTGCAACCATTTCTTAGCGTGTGTGAAGCATTGGGACGTTTTACACGTGTTACATGTAAATTTGCAATAATGTAAGTTAGGATCGTTAAAGCCTTGATAGCTGTACTCGCAGACATACCCGTATCCTAAGAATCCTTTCAAATTTTTTATCATGTAGTAATGGTCCTCGTGTAGATATAAATGCACGGTGTTCTGATGTGTTTCATTTGTGTTTTTATACACGTCCAATTTACCTGAACACGATCTGTGAAAGATTGCTATTTTCAAGTCTAACTTCATTTCGAATTTATACACGTCATGAAAGGCAATTTTATCTCTCACCCCGTAACCCAACCTTGTGTGTATGTCGTTGGCTATTCTGTACAACTCCTGGTCGGGGCTATGCGGGTTTAAAAAATGTGCTAGACATATACTGAAACACATATTGTCTGATATATTTTTTGGGATGAAAAGATTCATCTTATTTTTTTGGATGACCACGTTATGTGCCAAATCGGCTAATTTTCTACGGCCCCCTCCTCGGTTATTTCTCGCCACTGATACGCATAACTGTAGTGCAGAATCGGCGCCCACATCCGCGTTGCTTTGTGCGGCTCGTTCGATTTGATCCAGAAACGTAGCGACGTCGTGGTTATTATCCGGTGTTAGAACCGCATTAATTGATGTGGGGAGACACTCTCCTTGCAGAGAGACGTTCATAAATCCGTCTTCACCACCCATCAGTCGAGAAAAATCAACGATCTCGTTCAAAATATCTTGCAAAAAGATATTATATGCAGCGTAATCATCAGTGTCAATTTCACGGAAATTTAAAGTTCTACGAATTTCTAAACCATTAAATTTCGGTCTAGAAATAAGCGTAAAATCACCAACACGTCCTCCTTCATTTATTAGTCTGTCTCTAAAGTTTTGACTGAGACCCATTTCTGGAGCAAACCGGTCATAACCTGACGAGTTGTCGTTAGACGGACCCGCGCCGGTTTGTTCACAGTCATTTATAGACATTCCTAACCATTCATGTTGGACGTCTACGAGTTCGTGTAATCTTTCGATCATGTTAAGCGAATCTGGTTGTAACATCTGTAACTGATTATGAATCAGATCACGTAACTGTTCTGCATTATTTTGAAAATCGTGTCTGGGTCTCGATGTTCTCTGTTCCTCCTCTGAGACATGGTTATGCAAATCGTCGTGACACCTTTTACTGCTCATTTTGAAAATTTATTTTTAAATCAGTAAATACAAAAACAGTTCAACCTTAAAGACAAACGTACCCCCTTGAAAACATCACAATGGTTCACAACATAACATAAGCAGAGATGTCAACCGGTTGTAAATTGAATCAGAAACAGATAATAATAACCAGATACAAATCAATACATATGAAATGTTGATGATATAAATCAAACAATCAACGATGAGAAGAATTCGCCATACATACTAATAACACGAATAAAACAATGATAATCCGTTGTCAATAACAAATGCTAATATTTGTATGAAAAATCCAATACATTTCACCATACATGAACTACTAATAACACGAATAAAACAATAATAATCCGTTGTCAATAACAAATACTAATAATTGTATGAAAAATCAATACCTGTAACATACAAATAATGTAAGATATAAATATATATATATATATATATATATATATATATATTTTTTTTTTTTTTTTTTTTTTTTTTTTATCTTCCACCCATCATTCGATCATGCAAATCTACTAACATTCTTTGTAAAAGATTCAAACGTTCAGATATCAATGATAAGGCGTTAACAGTAAGCCTTAATTCAACTTGCTGATCACGGACAGATTCCGGCACGTCGATCATAGCCTGTTGAAACTCTCTGAATTGATTATACAACTGTTCGTGACAGTTTCTCCAGAATTCAGCCGCGTGTCTTAAGGCGTCTGTATGTTGTTGCTGGCATTCGATTATGTTTCTTAAAATCGAAATTACATCACCTTGAGTGTTAGATGCAATCTCTTCTACTTCCCGGTATGAATAGGGCTGTCCGGCCAGGTCGAAGACTCTCTCGAAGTATCGGTTAACGCGGTTCAGCGCCTCGCGATCAAGTCTCCTATTTAAATCACATTCACGGAACAGTTCCTGGGGTAATTCGTGCGGTAAATCCTCCTCCTCCTCCTCAGCTTCCGAATCAGTGAACGATCCCTGATCCCAAGCGTTAATCATGGACTCAGTCCAGGCTGTTAGACCTCCTTCGTCATGATCTTGTTCTGTAAAAAAGAATAACAATAATGCTTTTATTAATTTATTAGATAAAAGTGGAACATAAGAATAATCTGATTTTCTGTTTTAATACATACCATTATTTTCTGAAGTCCTTAAACGACTAGTGCTTGGTGCATCAGCATCCTGTTCCGGTAATCTCAGGCGTTTTACACCTTGACCGCAACCATATATTCGCTGTCTGGGAGAACCAGTCTCTGTCCTGTGCCCACTCTCACAGTCGGTAAGCGTGTGAACTCTTTCTGTTGAACGGTCACCGTGGGAGGGGTCGGGCTGTGTGACGTTATCTGGTTCGTGACGTAAGTCCGTTCTCACCACAACCTCCTCTACCGCAACCCCGACGTCATCATCCCCTTCGGCTGTCAAATCATCAGAGACCGTTTGAGAGCCTGGAACTTTTTAAGATGTTAAGAAAAAAAAAATCTGTATAACTCACCATTAACTCCTACGTCGTCACCACGAACAAATAGTTGTGTTTCATCAACTGTATAAATGATAAGGATTGTTATTACCCTATTATGGACGGTTATTAGATGTTAAACTGTTCAATAGGCAAATGTAAAGACTTACATATATCTTCAAGGATTTGTTCCAAACCCTCGTCAAATTCGATATTCTCAAAAGTATCTGAAGATAATAACATAGTGTTAAACAAATATACATTAAAATATTAATTTTAAACAAAATATCATCATAAATATAATCTGTGAACAAAACACAGACTTACCGTCGTAATTGTTAGCCATTGTCCCTTAGGTCGTTGAGGTATTTTGTTGTCGTGTGAGAAACAGAGTTTACAGATAATGAAGATGTAATAGACCATGGTTTTTAACATTTCAGGGAGTGGGCGTTTTCTGCAATTGTATCGTAAACCGTTATCGTAAAAAAAAAAAAAAGATTCTGACTTTTGTTATAAATCTCATCAAAACCCTCCCGCTCAAATTCATCAGCCGCAGTTACCCGTCTGGTCTTCATCAGTTTACTGAGCTCTGTTGGAGATGGGTTGAAACGGATTTTAGATCTTTCTTTTTTTCTTTACAAGATAATTAGTTCGTGTTATCGTAGACCCTCTCGCGTGTAGAGGCTGTTCTTCCCTTATCTAGAAGTGTTTAAATTCGACGAGAGGTTTTAACCATCAAAATCAAATCTCAGAATATCTGTTTATTGAACTCGTATGATGTAACCCATCCGTTCAAATACACATTTGAAGCAGGGACTGATTTAATTCTTAAGTTGGGAAGAAATAAAACTAGGTAAAATGAAGTAAATTAAAGATTGTTTTCCTACAGCATAGACCGTCTTATTAAAACCATCATCTTTGGGGACCTGTATTTAAGTTTGTGGTTATCGCCTTCTTTGATCTCATCACATCCTAAACGTTAGTTTAAAGCCGTATTCGAATAGATTATAAATTCATTATAAATACACAATTCTCAACTACATCTAACTTCACCAGATGTGTGTCATGAAAAGCTTCCTTTGACCGGGTCGCGAACTTTTGCCTAAACCTTCGACAGAGGCGCACAGACACACACGCAGGTGCGCCTCATAAATGCTTAAAGCGGATATCCTTTGATCGCTGAACATGTTAGAAAGACCATCTGTTTTAATCAATGAACCACGTTCTAACGAAGTTTATGACGCCAGAGCCCCTCAAAACTCATTAGATTGCAAATGAGTTGAATCCCCAGAAACTTTAGATATTTTACAACGTTGATCAGATAACACCGTTTCAGTGGTCATGTGGCCAGACGCGCAACGCAGTTTCTCATTTGCTCGCTCTGCGTGAGACAAAACATTTACATTCATAAGATGTTGTAGGAAAATAAAAAGTTTACCCCCCTCTAATTATGACTGAAAACCCAAAACATTTGCTATCATTTCAGTTTCTTCTCGCACATGTGTATTTTAACCGACACAGCACACTAGAAGTTTTAAGATTGACAATATCAAAGAGTAAATAAATAAAAGGTGTTAAGTGTGAATAACTAAAATAAAATAAAATAAAACAACACTTTCCTGCGGGTTAGAGGTGAATGTTTAAAAGAAAACTTGTGTAACCTCATTTTTAAAACGAAAAAAGTCTGGGTTATACCACGGCAGAAGCTTGACAAAAATCAAAGGTCTATTATAGGAATTAAGACGCTTAAATAAAATAAGACAAACAAACAACATTTTTTCCCTGTGGGGCGTTTGTTTAGAAGAAAACTTGTGTAACCTTTTAAAGTGAAAAGGTTTATGATGAATAGTGAACGGTTTCATTAATTGAGAAATTTAAAATATTTATAAAAAATAACTTTGTTCTAATGTTAAAACATTACTTTAATTCTTTTAACACGCAAATCTTCAGACCGGTCTCTCCTTACAGCGTTAGAGGGCGGTGATGTAGGTGTGGCCTGACAGCGGTCGGGAGCTCATTCTGAGTTTTGACACAGAAGGGAGAGGTTGTCTAAACGGACACTGCGTAAGATAGACATTTGTTTAACTTTTCTAAGTTGGAACAAAAGCTAGCTTTTCAATTGTAATGTCAGAAGATTTTTACAGGTATCTTATACTGTTGTTTAACGGTCTGATATTTTTTATTTCACACCACGGTAAGAGAAGTCGTCTCTATATTATTTAACTTTGTATCTGTTATAAAGTCAAACTTTTTTTTAAAAAAAGCAAGACATAGATTTTGATAAATACCTTATTGTTTTAACTAACGCGTCCGATTCTTTTTTGTTATAGATAAACGAACGCGCTCGCAACTCTTCTATTTATTTAACTTTGTCAAACGAACTAGTTTTAAATTCTAATGATAGGAAAAATAGTGTATCTAATGCTTTTTTGTTTGTTTTAGTTTTTCCTAAAACTGTTTTAACAACACTAGCACGTCTTGACTTGTAGGGGAAAAACAGACGTACCATGGTAGGATTCTATATTATTTAACTTCGTATCTGTTATAAACTCAAAACTTTTTAAAAACCACAACGTAGGTTTTGATAAACGAACGCGCTCACTTCTTCTATTTAACTTTGTCAAACGAACTGTTTTTAAATTCTAATGATAGGAAAGATAGTGTATCTAATGCTTTTTTGTTTTATTTTCTACGTTTTTCCTGTTTTAACAACACTAGTCTCCACTTGTAGGGAAATAAACAGTCTTTGTACGTTTGATGTTTTTTCTTGATATGTATGTGAAAACACTTTAATAAAAACTTCCCTTTACCCCATTTAACACAGTTTCATCATTTAAAGTTTAAACCACATAACATTGGCCCCACACACACACACAAACAAACACATTGTCATAAATTCTTAAGTTCACTATAAGGTCAATAAGATGGCCGCTTAGACGGGGGGGGCTGGGGGGTGTACAAAACAGGTGTCCAAACAGGTGTCCAGTTATGGGAGGGGGGGTGGAATTTTTATGAGGGTAATAAAATCCATCATTCTGACATAACGTATACTACTCTCTCTCTCTAGCATTGATGCAGTCATCAATGCCAAACTTAATGAAATTAGAGGAAAAAAATAAACTTTTGTGGCCAGTAGTTTAGACATTAATGGCTGTGTGTTAAGTTATTTTGAGGGGACACCAAATTTACACTGTTATACAAGCTGTACACTCAGTACTTTACATTGTAGCAAAGTGTCATTTCTTCAGTGTTGTCACATGAAAAGATATAATAAAATGTGAGGGGTGTACTCACTTCTGTGAGATACTATATATATATATATATATATATATATATATATATATATATATGAGATACATCTAAAAAAAATTAGAATATCATGAAAAAGGTCAATATTTTTTGTCACTCATTTCAGAAAGTGAAACCCATATATTATATAGATTAATTACACATAGAGTGAAATATTTCAAGCCTTCATTTCTTTGAAATTTTGATGATTATGGCTTACAGATAATGAAAACCCAAAATTCAATGTCTCAGAAAATTACATAAGATCAATAAAAAAAAAAAGGATATTTTAAACAGAAATTTCAAGCTTCTAAAAAGTATGTTCATTTCTATGCACTCAATACTTGGTTGGGCTTCCTTTTGCATGAATTACTGTATCAATGCGGCATGGCATGGAGGCAATCAGCCTGTGGCACTGCTCAGGTGTACTGGAAGCCCAGGTTGCTTTGATAGCGGCCTTCAGGTCATCTGCATTGTTGGGTCTGGTGTATCTCATCTTCCTCTTGACAATACCCCATAGATTCTCTATGGGCTTCAGGTCAGGCGAGTTTGCTGGCCAACCAAGCACAGTAACACCATGGTCATTGAACCAGCTTTTGGTACCTTTGGCAGTGTGGGCAGGTGCCAAGTCCTGCTGGAAATTGAAATCAGCATCTCAATAAAGCTTGTCAGCAGAAGGAAGCATGAAGTGCTCAAAAATGTCCTGGTAGATGGCTGCGTTGACTGTAGACTTCAGAAAACAGTGGACCAACACCAGCAGATGGCATGGCAGCCCAAATCATCGCTGACTGTGGAAACGTCACACTGCACTTCAAGCAACATGGATTCTGTGCCTCTCCACTCTTCCTCCAGACTCTGGGACCTTGATTTCCAAATGAAATGCAAAATTGACTTTCATCTGAAAAGAGGACTTTGGACCACTGAGCAACAGTCCAGTTATTTTTCTCCACAGCCCAGGTAAGACGCTTCTGACGTTGTCTCTGGTTCAGAAGTGGCTTGGTAGCCCTTTTCCTAAAGACGTCGGAGCTTGGTGACTCTTGATGCACTGACTCCAGCTTGAGTCCACTCCTTGTGAAGCTCTCCCAAGTGTTTGAATAAGCTTTGCTTGACAGTATTCTCAAGCTTGCGGTCATCCCTGCTGCTTCCTTCCAGTCAACTTTGCATTTAACCTGTTAACGTTTACCAGAGCGACAGCGCACTGAAGCGTTTTTTTCCCACTAGTTTAATGTTTATGAATGAATTTAACGTGAAAGAGTATCATTAAACTTGACAAACTATATATCATTCTGAAGGTCGAAGCCTCAAGCATTGACGACAGATCGCTGTTTTCCGATGGAAAGCTTGTAAGGAATGTATTTGCTACATTTGTGTAAGCAGTACACATCAAAACAGGCAGAATAAAAAAAGCAGTACGTACCATTATCATTGTAATAACGAGCCACAAACACGTCCACTGCTGAAATCCCAGTTTAGTTAGACAGGTAAGGATCCACAGAACAACATCCCAGCGAGCACTTTTAGTCCAGCGAAACAATAACGTTGTAATAAGGATGAATATTCCTTTGTTTACGTTTAATTTCTTCGGGGGAGTTATTGTTCGCGTCCGTTATGGAATAAATTACGCTCAAAAACAGCGTCTTGGTGGTAAAAAACAACACGGTGTTGTAGCATACAGTTTTACAAACAGAATGAGACCGTCCACGAGACATGTGGCTTTCAATCCATTACTTTTCTGGATTGCTCCAGGACTTATTGCATGTATTTGTATATGAAATAAAAAAACATTCATTGTGGAAAAATATTTTTCAAGGCACGTCAGTGTCTATAACTTTTTATCTTTTTGAACATTATCAACTCTGGATGATAGATAGTAAAGCCTAGAGTGTCTTCTTTCAAAAGATACCTAATTTGTTTGTGTAGCACACTTTGTCAGGAACTGATACCATTTTAATTTAGGTAGGTTATTTTCACCTGTGAGGCCCACAATGGGGGGCGAAGGTTAACAGGTTAATATGCTTTGATACAGCACTCTGTAAACAGCCACACCTTTCAATAATGACCCTCTGTGACTTACCCTCTTTGTGGAGCGTAATGTTCGTCTTCTGGATCATTCCCAAGTCAGAAGTCTTCCCCATTATTGTGGTTTCAAAGAACAAGAGATACCCACAATTTATACTGTAGGGATGGTCACTAATTGAAACTCAAATGTAAATATTTTGAGATACTGATTTTTGATTTTCATGAGCTGTAAGCTCTAATCATCAAAATTAAAACAAAACTTTTGAAATATTTTACTTTACATGTAATTAATCTAAAATATATGAAAGTTTCACTTTTTGAAATAAGTTACAAGAGAAAATGAACTTTTTTACGATATTCTAATTTTTTTTAGATGTACCTGTATATACACTCACTGGCCACTTTATTAGGTACACCTTGCTAGTACCGGGTTGGACCTCCTTTTGCCTTCAGAACTGCCTTAATTCTTTGTGGCATAGATTCAACAAGGTGTTGGAAACATTCCTCAGAGATTTTAGTCCATATTTCATGTTCTTTACGCCAAATTCTGACCCTACCATCTGAATATCACAGCAGGAATCGAGACTCATCAGACCAGGCAATCTTCCATTGTCCAATTTTGGGGAGCCTGTGCGAATTGTAGCCTCCGTTTCCTGTTCTTAGCTGACAGGAGCGGCACTCTGAGCAGTCTTCTGCTGCTGTAGCCCATCTGCTTCAGGGTTCAATGTGTTGTGCGTTCAGAGATGGTATTCTGCATACCTTGGTTGTAACAAGTGTTTTTTTTTAAGTTACTGTTGCTTTTCTATCATCTCTAACCAGTCTGCCCATTCTCCTCTGACCTCTGACATCAACAAGGCATTTCTGTCCACACAACTGCCGCTCACTGGATATTTTCTCTTTTTCGGACCATTCTCTGTAAACCCTAGAGATGGTTGTGCGTGAAAATCCCAGTAGATCAGCAGTTTTTGAAATACTCAGACCAGCCCCTCTGGCACCAACAACCATTCCATGTTCAAAGTCACTTAAATCCCCTTTCTCCCCCATTCTGATGCTCAGTTTGAATTTCAGCAAGTCGTATTCACCACATCTAGATGCCTAAATGCATTGAGTTGCTGCCATGTTATTGGCTGATTAGCAATTTGTGTTACCAAGTAATTGAAGAGATGTACCTAATAAAGTGGCCGGTGAGTGTATAAAAGCCTGACACCATAGAGCCCCCCCTCCCCCCACATATCAAATCCCAATTTAACCCCTGGTCACACCAAAACAATGCAGAAGATCCAGAAGTTCTTTGTCATCTCCAAGGAGATCTTCTTTTAAGCCATAGGAGACCAGATACCTCTCTGACTGACTCGGATATAAGAGAAACAAATCAATCATCATTTCTTCTGTTACTGAATGCTCTCCAAAAATGAGTGCCACTGTGAAAGATGTAGCTAGATGATTTGTAAAATATCCTTGGCCTTTGTATACTTTGGCCAAGATTCATCTAATTGACTTCCAGTCTTCCTCCTGCCATTTTGGATAGAGTGATGGTACTATCATATCCTCCCCTTCAGCTTCACGATCCAAACATTCAGACCAGAAGCCTGAGTACACATCTCTGGACATACCATCTTTATCAGCTCCCATTTCATCTATGAAACTGTTCTTCAGTTTGTGTGTCATGATCCTTGGATCTTTAAACTGACCAGTCATCTCATTTAAAAGAGTGATCCTATGCAGTTTATTCTGTTCTAACCAACTGCGTTGCTTGAGCAAAGGCTTAACAGATAGCATACTCCAGAAAAGAACTCCAGAAAGCAGTCTTGGTAACTTTAGTGACTTTACTGGTGACTATTCTTCTCATTATCTTGTTCTACCGCTAGCATAGCATGTTTGCATCAAAGATCAAGTGTGCATACAACAAAAACATCAATCTCAATCTCATAAACCCTTGTAAGTAGAATTACAGTTCTATAAAAATACAGCACTTACGGACATATATTTCCAAGGTTTCAATGTTTAAATCAGCCGCGGAAAGAAACTGCAAGTACGTTGCTCTAGATTGCATACATTGAGAGAAACCGAAAGTAAACTGAATGGCGCCTATCAACCACAACATTCTTTTAAATAATTTTCTAGTCTATGTAGGCATTAGAGGAAGTGCACTGGCATGGTTCAAATCGTACTTATCTGACAGCCATCAATTCATGGCAGTAAATGAAGAGTTATCATACCAATCACAAGTGCAGTATGGAGTACCTCAATGCTCAGTACTAGGCCCCTTACTTTTCACGCTTTACATGTTACCCTTGGGAGATATCATTAGGAAACATGGTGTTAGCCTTTCACTGTTATGCTGATGATACTCAACTCTATTTCTTCGCGACCCGATGAAACCAATTTACAATACCAATTTACAAACCTAACGGAATGTTTAGTTGATATCAAAAACTGGATGACTAGCAATTTCTTACTGCTAAATTCTGAAAAAACAGAGCTGTTAATTATTGGACCAAAAAACGTTTGCACGTAAACCTAGATCACTGTCACATACTTTTTGACTGCTCTGTAAATGCTTCGTCATCAGTTAGGAGCCTAGGCGTACTTTTTGATAACAATTTTTCCTTCGAAAAACATGTTTCTAGCATTTGTAAAACCGCATTTTTCCATCTTAAAAATATATCTAAATTACAACCTATGCTCTCAATGTCAAATGCAGAAACATTACTTCATGTATTCAAGACCTCAAGGCTAGATTATTGTAATGCTTTATTGGGTGGTTGCTCTGCACATTTAATAAACAAACTTCAGCTGGTTCAAAATGCAGCAGCTGGAGTTCTTATTAGAACCAGGAAGTATGATCACATTAGCCAGGTTCTGTCAACACTGCACTGGCTCCTTATTAAACATCTTATACATTTTAAGATCTTTCTAATTACCTATAAGGCCCTGAATGGTTTGGCACCTCCGTATTTGAGTGAGTTCTTATCACACTATAGTCCTTCATGTCTTGCTGCGATCTCAAAACTCTGGCCATTTGATAATACCTAGAATATCAAAATCAACTCCGTGCGGAAGATCGTTTTCCTATTTAGCGCCCAAACTCTGGAACAATCTCCCTAACACCGTTCGGGAAGCAGACAAACTCTGTCAGTTTAAATCTGGATTAATCTCTTGAACCACATTTCTATAATTCAAATCCATTAAAGGATTGTTAAGCTGCATTAATTAGGTCAACCGGAACCGGGAACACTTCCCAAAACACCCAATGTACTTGTTAAATCGTTAGAAGAATGGCATCTACACTAATATTAGTCTGTTTCTTTGTTATTCCGAGGTCACCATAGCAACCCAGATCCAGACTGTATGCAGATCAGATGGTCACTGCAGCCACCTGGATGCAGTCCGTATCCAGATCAGATGGTGGATCAGTATCTAGAGATGACCTCTACAGCCCTGAACGCCAGCGGAGACCAGGACAACTAGATGAGCCCAAGAGACTGATCCCCAGTGAAGACCCTGTCTCCTAGACTGCCATCAGAACAACACCACAGGAACCAGATGAGTCCTTTGCACAATCTGACACTGCTGCAGCCTAGATTTAAACTGCTGATTTTGTCTGACCAGAGGAGAATGACACTATTTCGACACACTATTTCCTATTACACTATTTGACTTATGTAACATTTGGACCAATCAGACACACAACTATTTGTTATATTTAACAAATAATCTCTTATGCCCCCTCACCTAACCAAAAGGCCAACTATAAGGGTCTGTGGACCCTTCCCCCAAAATGCATCTAAAACCTAAGAAGGCAGAACAGGCCTCTGGTTCCATGGCAACCCATCTGATAACACTTGTTTCATTGCTCAAAGGAATGTGGGCAGAGCAACTCACTTCTTTCCCCC
Organism: Barbus barbus; assembly: GCF_936440315.1. NCBI lineage: Eukaryota > Metazoa > Chordata > Actinopteri > Cypriniformes > Cyprinidae > Barbus > Barbus barbus. The sequence continues at coordinate 11,202,568 of NC_136733.1, forward strand.
TTAGGAAAGAGACATGGACTCTTCTCCAATTAATTAATAGAAAAACCTTTCTTTGAATGAACACGCATATCTTCAGGTCATTGTGTATATTATTACTGTTCTTGTATATGTTTTTGAGTATTGTATCCTGTTTTATGCATGATTATGATTATGATCATGCATTGAGAACACTTGTTAATATTACCTCATGTATATCATGTTTGGTCTCTATCAATTCGTCTTCGGATGATCTAATTGAGTGTATATTATGTCGATACCTATGCAACATATAAGTGTTCTAATAATCTTTAATAGTTTGTATATCAACGTCCAATCCGGTTCATATGCAAACTACCATGCATGGAGACAAAGAGTCGTAAACTTTCCCTCCAAAAGTTCAGTCACCATAGGCTCTTTGACTCCCCAGAGGTGTGCCCTCTATAGCAGATAAAGCTCTCACATCATGTGACGCCCCTGCAGTCTGCAGTTCTGTTAGATTCTGAGAAGATGAGGATGTGAGCTAAAACTCTTCTGAACACTTTAAGTTTTCTGCCAGGCCTTGCAGACTTGTCTTTCCATTCAAACAAAGCTCATTGGACCTCAGCAGATCTCTTTCTTAGCTCTTTTTCCACCTTCTGCCTGGAAGAACATTTCTACCTCAGAACATCTTTGGAATTCATCACTCTTCAACCCGGAAGAACGTGATCGGGAATCCAAAACCTTGAAACCATAAACGGCGCTGATGGCATTCTCTGGTTTTCCTGATGGTTTCATCCATCAACTCTCATTTGCCCTTTCTCCATGTATGAGTGATTGTACGTTTGTTTGTTTGTTTGTTAGACTAGTTTGCATATAGTGTTTAGTTAATAAGTTGTGTGCACAAATTACATGAGTTTCTGGTTCTACCTTGCAAATTAAATGTCTCTTTATGGTTTTGACCCTCGCTACATGCTCTAATGCATTAATAGGAAAGTATTTCCTGTGGCCAAGGAAATATCCTTTCTTAAGGTCTCTGCACACTGAGTCCGAAATTTTCGCATGCGTTTTTTCGCATTCGCAATCTTAAAAATTTGTCACGCACAGAGACCTTGAGTCCGATGCGTTTTAATTAATCCATTGCGAAAAAATTCGCAAAACTATACAAAATGTCTTCAAGCAGTGAGGATGATTTTGTTGTCCTCTCTCTTTTTAAAAAAAGAAAAAGAAAAAGGAAATATTGGGTCCATCCAATCCTTAGATTGCGCAGAGAGGAAGGAGAGTTCCACCTCCTTATCAAAGAGCTGTGGGATTATCCCGAGAGATTCAAAGTTTATTTCAGGATGTCAGTGCCTCAGTTTGATACTTTGCTAGCGATACTGAATCCACATATTAAAAAGAAGACCATCAATTTCCGTGAACCAATTTATCCTGAACAGAGACTGTCTGAGGTATGGATACACCCACGGACACACACACACACACACACACACACACACACCGAACTGCGGCATCGGAAAGGTGCGCGCCAGGCATAAAAAAATAGGCTACAGCAGTTCTTTATATTCTGTATCTTTGTATTCCGCAATTTGTTTGTCATAAAGTGCTCTGTGCTGCAAGACGAAGTGTATTAATTTGTCTGACACTATTTTGGATTTTGGCTTTCGCTTGTGTACGGTGGCTCTGAATTGTCAAAACTAGGGGTGTGCTCAAAATATCGATTCTTAGATACATACCGATATAATAAAAAAAGATACAGTATCGATATTCTAGCCCTTAGTATCGATACTCCGCCCAGCCATTAGGGGGCGCAGCGGCGCCCGCGAGTTTAAAAAAAACTCATGGAAAATGTTAAAGCAAGATGTAGCATTTAAGCGATTTCATAGGCCGTTTCTCAATACCAAGTTCGCAGAGTCTGGACTTCCGTCCTTTCGAGTTTGGACTTGCCAAGTTCGACTCAGAAGAACGAACTCTCGAGGACGGGAGGACGAACTGAATTCTGGGTTATGGCCCGTATCAAGTCCGCACAAGTCACCTCTCGATGCATCCTCGGTAAAAGGGGTGGATCAAGAACACATTCGGGGATTTGAACTGGACTTGGCTAGATGTGAACTTTGAATTGGAACAGTACTTGGGCAGCGACTGATGACGTTTCACAAGTCCACAAGAACACAAGTACAGACAAGTACGCATATTGAGAAACGGCCATAGTGAAATATGTTATGGCAGTACATGGTGTCACAAAAAATAATTATAAGAAGATTTAATAAGAAGTTAAGAATAATAAGAAGAAGATTTTGTGCTTGTGTGAGCTCAGACTGTACCCTTGGAAAGTTAAATGTTGACTTGTGGTAATTTCCAGATTAATACAATTTGTGTACAATTAATCAGAGCACTTAAAGTTGCAAATATTTAAGCAAAATGCACTTTGTTATAATGCACTTTTGTCTTCAATAAATTGAAGAAAAATGCAGAGTTCTGTTTGTTGAGTAAATGTGTTCAGCATTAACTAATTGGCTCTGGCCCATGTATTTTTATTGAATCGTATCGAATCGTGTCACATTGTATCAAATCGTATCGAGACAGCTCTGTATCGAGGTACGTATCGAATCGTGACCTGTGTATCGAGGTATGTATCGTATCGCCAGGTTCTCCAAGGTATACAGCCCTAGTCAAAACACCTTCGCAAAGCATCTCAGAATGCTTTATACGGATGCGAAAAACGCAAAAATTAAAATTAAAAACTTGCACTGAATGTTTGCTGGACGGGCAGATCAGTTGATGGCAATTTAATTCTGCTACAGTTATTACTTTCAGCCGATATAAATAATTGTAATTAATCATAATTAAATTTAATTATTTATATACAATTCCCTTTTGAGCTATATAAATTGTTACACTTATTTAATAAATCAATTTGAGGTTAATTGATTTTGTGTGTGTCTGTTTGTTAAAGATGGGTTTGTAAACAAATCCATGTTTTTAGATTTGTGGAGCAAAAATGATGATGATGATGATGATTGTTGTTGTTGTTGTTGTTGTTATTTCAGAATCAGAAACAGCTTTATTCGCCAAGTGTGCACAAACACACAAGGAATTTTTTGTGGTTTTTAAGAAGCTCTTGGTACATACATGCATACATACATATCTGACCTGAGAACAGAAACATTTAAATAAAACTTAATAATAATAATAATAATAATGTGTAAGAATCTGGAACAGAAGATTTATGTACAGATTTGTGCCTCATTTACTCTATATATACAGCTGTTTAGAAAAAATATGCATATATATTTATAAAGTACTAGGGAGAGAGTCAATAATTAGAGATAGGGAATGAATTGCAGGCATGAATTACAGAACACCGGTAATAATTCCTGTGTTAGTTGTTTAGGCTTGAGATGGCATGGGGGAAAAAACTGTTTTTATGCCTAGATGTTCTAGTGCACAGAGAACTGTAGCGTCTGCCTAAGGGGAGAAGCGCAAACAGGTCGTGTCCAGGGTGAGAAGGATCTGTGATGATGTTACCTGCCCGTTTCTTCACTCTGCAGCAGTGAAGTAAAAATATTTGGAAGTAAAAAGATACAATAGACCTTTGTTTCTATTTATTTCACTGAATAGGGCATTGTTCATGCATTAATCATAATGCACTGCCGACCCTATATCTAAATATGTTACAATTACAATTTCCCTTCACAGTTAGCATCACATACCAGGGCCGGGTTTCCCAATAATGACTGATCTTAGCACTTAAGGGAGTTTTCTATGAGTCATTTTACGAACGTTCGTTATTGTTTCACGTGCATTTCCCAAAAATGCACTTAACAGTCGCACGTAGCCGTGCTTTAAGTGCCACTTAGGAGTCGCTATCTGTTGGTCAAGTGCTGAAATGTCGTAATGTATAGAATGTCAATTTATAGAATGGCTCGTAAAATGTCAATTTATAGAATGGCTCGTATTTGTAGTACATGCTCGTTTATTGAAATCTTAACATAATGCTGCGTTCCAGACAGCTCGGATATAGGCCTAATAATATAATATAATATTATATAATTCATATAATATATAATATGGGGTGGTGATGGCGCAGTGGATAAGACACATGCCTTTGGTGTGACAGACCCGGGTTCGAATCCACTGTGAGACACCAATGTGTCCCTGAGCAAGACACTTAACCCCTAGTTGCTCCAGAGGCGTGCGACCTCTGACATATATAGCAATTGTAAGTCGCTTTGGATAAAAGCGTCAGCTAAATGAATAAATGTAAATGTAAATATAGTTTAAGTATAATATTAATATACTGTATACAGTATAATAATATATTATTGTATATAATATCTGTAGAGACATTATTTCCGGGTCCAATACATGCCTGGTTTTCGTGCATGTCAGAAAGCCATTGACAGATTTTTGAGTTTATCCCTATTTTTCCCAGTCTTTGAAGCAAAAAACTTCTTTTATTCTTTTTTGGTTCAGTCATTTAATTTAGATGTTTTTTTTTTTTTCCCTGCCCTTTTTAATTACTTAATTTAATTTTATATAAAAAAAAAAAGAGTAATAATGTGTACAAAAAAGTATAATCAAAAGCTTTAATTATAATCACATAGCACTTGAATAAAGTTAAAGGTGTAATCTGCCGATTGTCCTGCAGGTGACCTCATACTTCTGTCTTCTTACAATGCACGTAGGGCTTTAAGGTTACTCCAGAGCACTCGTAGATCTATGATGATTTTCAAGTGCTGCTTAAGTTACGATCCTTTTGGGAAACAGACCGTAATATTAAGATCAGTCGTACGATCATTTTAGGAACTTCCTAGGCTTACAATGTTTTAGCAAACGCAGCCTAGGCCTGTTGTCCCCTAGGACCATGAGGCTGCCAGGACAACCAGTGTAATTCTGATTCCAAGCAATTCCAATCTATTTTTTATTTTGGAGAAAGTGGTGTTAATTCAGTTACAAACTTTTTTGTGTTCCAATCACATCTATGAAACTTTTCAGTTTGGTTTCAGGAAGTTGCATAGTACAGAATCTGCCCTCATAAAAGTTTTTAATGACATTTTATTAGCCACAGATTCTGGAAATGCTGTTGCTTTGATTTTATTAGATCTCAGCTCAGCTTTTGACTTGGTTAAACATAACATACTTATCTTTCGTCTAAAAAATTGTATTGGCCTGCGAGACACTACGTTAGAATGGTTCCTGTCCTTTTTAACGAACCAAAAGATTTCTGTATGCACTGGACAAAACACTTCTTCCACTGCCTTTCTGTCTTGTGGTGTTCCTCAGGGCTCCATTCTGGCTCTGACTTTTTTGTTATAAGTATTGGAACAGTGAAGACAAAATTGCTCTGTTGGCTGTGGAGTCAAGACATTTGCAAATATGATTAAAAGATGAATATGAGACAAAACTACAGAATGTCACATTTTATTATTAGCTGTTTCAACACATACATGTTTTACCAAATAAAAAGAACAGCACTTTTAGAGTTCATCCCACTCATTGATGTGAGCATAAGTATTGGGACAGTTGAACATAAGGCAGATCTAAAAGATTAAAAGCTATTATTTAGTTGCAGATCCCTTGCGCACAGTCACAGCAGTGAGTCTGTGACCCATCGACATCACCAGACTCTTGGTCTCATCCTTTGAAATGTTTTTCCCAGCCTTTAATGCAGCCAATTACAATTGTTGCTTGCTTTGGGGAGTTTCTGCCTTTACTCTCCTCTCCAGCTGTGGTGAAATTCATGTTCAATCGAATTTAAATCTGGAGATTGACTTGGGAAATCTAAGACTTTCCATTTCTTTGCCCTTATAAATTCCTTGACTGAACTGGCTGTTTTGTGTTTTGGGTCATTGTCCTGATGCAATATGAAGCACTTCCCAATGAATCTAGTGGCATTTTCTTGAATATTGGTAGGCAAGATGGTTTTGTACCCTTCCAAATTCATTCTGCTACTGTCATCATACATTAAGTCATCAGTAAAGTTGAGAGGGCCTGTTCCAGAGGCAGCCATGCATGCCCATGCCACGACACCACCTCCACCATGCTTTACAGATGAGGCTGTATGCTTGGGATCATTGCAGTTCCTTTTTTCCTCCACATTTTTGCTTTCCCATCACTTAGATAAAGGTTCATCTTTGTCTCATTGGTCCATAAACACAGTTCCAAAACTCTTCTGGCTCACCTTTGTGCTTTTTTTGCAAACTCTAATCTTGCCTTTCCATTTTTGGTGCTGGTCAGAGGTTTGCATCTTGCTGTGTAGCATCTATAATTGTGTCAAAGTCTCCTGAGGGCAGTAAATTGTCAGAGCATCACCCCAGCTTTCTGGAAGTTGTTGGTGATTTTACAGACATGTCTTTTAGGGTTCATTGTCACAGCTTTTATGATTTGTCTGTCATCAACTACTGTTGTTTTCTCATCCGATCAGGTCGTTGTTGGTTGCTGGTGTCGCTGGTGGTTTCCAAACTCTTGATTTCTCCATGCCCTTTGTTTTTGCTAGAGCTCTAACAGACTAAGCATCCAAATTGCTTGCTTTTCTCTCAAAGTCAGCTCCCTCGTCTTCATCCTGGTTTGTGTGTGTCATCATCGAATGCAAGATTCAGAATGCAGAAGTAATGGATATAACTGATACGACACATTCCCTGCTTTTAATATGTGAAGAATTAATGCAACAGGACACAGCTGATAACTTAGACAGACCTGTGAGGCAACTGTTCCAATACTTATGCTCACATCAGATAGAGGGATGCAACTCTAAAAGTGCTGAACTTCTTAGCTGGAAGTTAAAAACATCTATGTGTTGAATCACCCAATAATAAAATGTGACATTCTGTAGTTTTGTCTCATATTCATCTTTTAATCATATTTGTAAATGTCTTGACTCTACAGATAACAGAGCAATTTTGTCTTTACTGTTCCAATACTTTTGGAGGGCACTGTGTATGTGTATATATATATATATATATATATATATATATATATATATATATATATATATATATATACACACACATGTATATGTATGTATATATATATATATATATATATATATATATATATATATATATATATATATGTGTATATATATATATAAATAAATATATAACCTTTTGGGGTTGATTTTCAAGAAATATGGCATCTCTTTCCATGTATATGCTTGATGATATACAGTTGTATCTTTCTTTTAGAGTAAATGAACTAAGAGATCTGTATGCATGTATCCAGGAACTAAAAATATGGCTTACAGAAAATGTTCTGATGGTAAATGAAGGTAAAACCGAAGTAATTTTGTTTGGACCCAATGATGCTTTTAATGTTAGTAATTATAACCTTGGTCATTTGCATCGGTGGGTTACTCCTTGTGCAAAAAAACTATTTTTTGGTTTGATTCGGGCCTTAAGTTTGACAAACAGATAAATGGTGTAGTTAAGTTGTGTTTTTTCCATCTTCGTCACCTGGCTAAAGTGAAATCGTTCTTATCAACAAATAATTTTGAAAAAGTAATTCATGCATTCTTTATAACTCGCTTGGAATATTGTAATTATCTTTATTATGGGATTAATTGTTCATCTATGGAACGTTTACAATTGGTCCAAAATGCAGCAGCCAGGCTCCTGACTGGAACTCGTAAATATCAGCATATTTCTCCTATTTTCATCTCATTGCAGTGGTTGCCAATAAAATTGAGAGTTGAATTTAAAATACTAATTCTGGTTTTTAAATCACTAAATAATCTTGCACCGGTTTATCTCACTGAGGTGTTTAAAATTTGTAAAAGTGTCTTTAAAAATGCTATCCGTTCCTAGGTCCAGACTGAAACATTGTGGTGATGGAGCTTTTGCTGTTGCCGGGCCAAATCTTTGGAACAATCTCCCTGTAGCTATCCGAACAGCACCTTCTCTATATACTTTTAAATCTATGCATAAATCGTATTTGTTTGAAAAATGTATTATGGGTTAAAAATTATTTTTTTATTGTGCTGTGTTTTTTTGTATATTGTCTATATTGCATTTCGTTGCCTTGTATCTACATGTGCAATGACAATAAATTGAATCCAATCCCATCCAATCCAATCCAATTTTGATTGCTGTTTTGTTTCAATTTCCTGTACAGCACTTTGGTCAACCTTTTGGTTGTTTTAAAATGTGCTTAATAAATAAATACATACATACATACATACATAAATAAAGCAGCTAAGATAAGACACCACCTTTAGACAGCAGTTGATACAGCCATCAGCCAATCAAAGGTGAGCAAGAGGGAAAAGAATGACATCATACACAAATGAGGGTAAATTGCAGTAGGACTTTTTGTATAACTGCCATTGTGGGTAGGCTGGGCTAAACGTATAACTGCTCATGGTATAAATAGATGTTTACACACACAGGTTACAATTTTTTTTTTTTTATTAATGCTTATTGTTTTACAAAAACATATAAAGCGATGTTATCATATGCTAATACCACGTTTTTTGATATATTACTTGGTACGCCATGATTATATACCATGATATGTACATGGTACTCCATCATGGTGGTGTAAATAAATAAATAAAGTGACAAGCAAATGTCTACCTAAAACTAACAAAAAGTAAAAAAAAAAAAAAAAAAAACCTACCTTACTTCCACCAGTCTGTGAAATAACAGATCCAGTTTTTCCGGCTGCCTCCCTCCCCCTCTCTCTTGGCAGCTGCCTTTATTAACATGCAGCGCCTTGGCCAATAAGGCTGCGAGGGCTTTGTGACATCATGGGCTAGGGAACAGTAGGCAGGCAGTGAAGCACGAAGGCTGCCGACTAGCCAGTGAGTCCAGGTCTCGGGGTCAGAAACCGGTCTGAGCACAGAATGGACCGTCTGTGCGTGTAATAGATTATAGGAATATATGCTTTGGAGGATGTACAAGGAAAACACAAGGAGGCTTCAACGGATATAGCCAGGGAATGTCAAGACATGTTTCAGGTGAGTTGTTTTTCAAGGGCTCTTTTTTCTGTCTGCGATGATTCGAATACGGATGAGAGAGAGAGAAGGGAGATGGAGAGGGAGAGAGAGGAAGGAAGGGAGGGAGGGTGGAGAGGGGGTAGTGTTCTTGCTAGGTTCTCAGCATTCAGACGTTTTGAGGAGGAGAGGAAAAGATGATGGAGGAAAAAGAGAAACTGTGTTAATGCATTGTGTCGAGGAGATGCAGTTGCATTCTGTGTTCTCTTGCAGCAGCCCCTTCCCCATTCCAACAGCAAAGTGCATCTCTGATGTCACAAATGAGCGTTGTGGTGTGTAATCAGAATAGCAGCAAATATGGAAACAAAAAAGCACTGCTTTTTTTATGTGCCTGTGAGATTCAAAGCTGCATTTATTACTATGTGGATGTGACCATTCCTACCGTCCTAGTTCCATTAATAATACAGCCAGATAGATACAGAAAAGGATGGATTGATGGTTCAGCAGACAGACTGATGTCATTGGTGGTGGGCTATGGCCTTTTGTTAGACTCCACGTCTGTATTTGGGTATTTTATACAAAACACTTCAGAATGATTGATTTTTACCTCTGCCAATCCTGTGCAGATGCACAAGAGGACACACACACACACACACTTTAGGAATATGGCTTTTTCATGTATTTTATTCATTAACTGTGTGTCCTGTGGAATAGGGGTGTAATGTGTGAGGGTGTGTGAGTGATGATGTCTGGGGGCTTACACAAAAAAAAACCTGGCAGCTAAACTAGCTATGTAGTAATTAGGGATACTCTATATAGTAATAACCATAGTAATAACCAAAAATCAATATTGGGTTATGGTTGATAACTGATATGATGGCTGGTAACCTGTATATTTTTTACAGATGTAACCTATAACTCTTCCCGGAAACGTTATCTAATACAGACAATGTATGGTTGGATGTGTGTGGGGGTTTCCCTCTGTCTACATCAGGGGTGTCAAACTCAGTTCCTGGAGGGCCGGAGCCCTGCAGAGTTCAGATGCAACCCTAAGATGCTGTAACTTAATAAAAACGTACTATTAATATGTAATTTAAAGCAAATAGTTTAATTTAGCTCAAAGGGAATCATTTATGATTTTATAAGGAATTTGAACAGAATCACTGTTTTACAGCTGATCACTGAGGCGGCAGCGATTCATTGACCAAGCCATATAACATCAACTCTGCACTGGATATTAAAATCCAAAATATAGTGAAAACACTATTTAATAGCACAGTAACAAGATCGGCAGACATTAATTTCATTAAGACATTAATTTGTAAGCACAAAACACAAGATACTTCTCTTTTCAATATAAATAAGATTTTATTTATATAAACCTAAGACATAAACTAATCTAACACATAAACACAAGCATTCACACATTCACACGTTGCAGAAAGAGAGAGAGTGAGGAAAGGATGAGTTTAAGAGAATGAAAATGTGAAATCCCAAGTTTACAGCAATCTGTTCAATTGCATAGACCTGAACAACCATCAATCACTTAATTAACCCTCGCTTTGAGTTTCTCAATGAGGCTAAAATTTATATTAACTGCACCGATTCAGTTAGAACCTGGAGGTTACTTGCTTGATTTGCTAAGGGTATCCGAAAGGGGTTCCCCGAAGTGTCTGATTGGTTGAGAGTCCAGTAGTTGTTGAAGTGACTTCTTGGGAAGCCAATGGAGTTGTGGCTGGTAGAAGTTTTGAGGCGGTCAGACTCCAGTTGAACTCGGAGTAGGGTTGTAATGGTATGAGATTTTCACGGTATGATAATCGTCTCAGAAAATATCACGGTTTCACGGTATATATTAAACAATAATTCTTATCAGTAACAATGACTCTTAAAAGAATAAGAACAAGTTATTTGAGTGAACAAATCCATTATTGCAACAAACTTGAAATCATTTAAATGAAAGTAAGCCTCCCTTCTGAGCAAAAAAAACAAAAACAAAAAAACAATTACACAATAAAGCCATAAGCCTTATGTATATCTATATCACACTTTAACATTTGAATTAATGTTTTAAAATGTTATCAAATGAAAATTTTTCTTATTTTTGGCACAAAGTGCTGCACAACAGAAGTTTTCCAAGTAAAAACATGGACAAACATGATATTCCTTTAAATTAATTATTATAAAGAATATTATTATTGTTGTCATACCTTTTAAGTGCTTTGTACAATGCTAATTTATTTCTGTCAGGACTTCAAGTTAAATTGAACTTTTATTTTGTTTAAAACTTTTATTTTGTTTTCTCTCAGAGCAGCTCTGCTGATGTTCATGTTTATGTAGGTGCTGAAAACACCATTAGTGTCATGCATGCATACTTCAGTATGTAGTAGATAAAACGGCGCCACTCATATCTACTTTTGATTTATCCATACATCAGATTGCGCATTTTAAGTGACAACCTTGTTAACGTTATACTGTAAATCCCATGTTTACGACTGCATCATTCCCTCTGCATCATGGAAATTATACAGCCTTAGAGCCCTGCACGGGCCTCAAATTTAGGCCCTAGCCCAGCCCTGGCCCAAGACGCTCAGGCTCTAGCCCGGCCCACGTCCGACATCTTACCAGAATTACTGGGCCAAGTCCAACCGAGCCCATCTTTTTTTTCCCCCCTTCTCCTAAAACTACTGCTTATACAACTGTTTCGGCTATTAAAATAGTTCAGTTTTGTGTGTAATGGCAAAATTATTATATTTAGTTTTTTTTTTTTTTTTTTATTAAGTTCATAAAAAAAATGTTTTTTGTTTGTTAAATAGCCTATAAGTTTTTTTTTTTTTTTAAAGTAACGACCAAGCGGCCAGCAGCATGAGCTGATCATAGCCTATGTTTGATCAATTTAGCCTTCTCATATCATCACGACTTGCCTAAAATAAAATCTATAGATATACTAAAACAGTTCAAGTATATAACAATGTTTAAACGTTAAACCTGCGCTATAATAATAATGTGCGCTAGCCAGTGTTGGGTAAGTTACTTTCAAAAAGTAATTAATTACAGTTACTAATTACTTCATCAATATTGTATTTAAATTACTTTACTAATTACTCTATCTGAAAAGTAACTTAGTTACTCAATACGTAACTTAATTATTCAAATCGCTAATTAGGCTACATCTTAAAATCCCTATAAACCTTAATAGAAATTAAACTCTATATTCTTTCAATTTGAGTCAAACATAGAATAGTTTAGCCTTTTAGCTTTAAAACAACTGTAATACTTAAACATTGTTATGAAAAAAATGTAACCACCTTTGGTTAACAAATAGAAATACGCTGCAAAATATCTGAATAACAAAAAGGCTTAAAAGTTAAACAATACATTTCAGTTTGGCAAGATGTTCAGGAAAAGCCCAACTAGTAAAATCTGTACAGGTTTATGTCAAAATAACACGTTAACTAATGTAGGAAAGAATAAATTACAGAAATGATCTTCTCTGCTGAATAATGTCAGATCGCGCTGTTCTTATGAGGTAAATTTCTCATAGCAGGTCTTCTTTCAAAAATTATGAATATTAGATGATTTTTTTTTTTCTTAATATTTTACATTTTTTTTGTATCTATGGGCATATGCGCGCAGGTGACTGCATATAATGAGCTCAGACACGGGAAAGACTGTACCTTGCTTTAGTTTCATACGGATTGCATAATCAGAAACATTAGTTTTTAATTTGAATTCGTTCAAGTGTCAAGTAGACACTTCAAGATTTTTAGATTCTATTGATTTTAGTCTTATATGTATCTGAGTCAGAGCCGGCGCCAGGGCACCTCCATCAGAGGGGCATTTGAATTTCTGGGGGGTGGCACAAATCACGTTTGTGTGTGTGTGTGTGTGTGTGTGGTGGTGGTGGTGTGGGTGGGGGGGGTTCGGGGTGGGATGGGAAGCGTGCAATCTATGATTGCGTGCAGTTTCTGACGCTCGCTAAAGCGTGCAATCCCTTTCTTATGTGCGCTGTTTTACCGGTTTCACTTTCGCTTTCGAAACGATCATGTTCAGCAAGAAGGGGAGAGGATGGAAAGTGGGGGGCACCGTAACTCTGCCCGCGAATGCTCCCTCTTGGTGCCGGCCCTGATTTGAGTATTTAAGGTTTCTCTGTGAATCAGGAAAATCTGAAAGTGAACGCACCCGCACGCGGAGGGTTAAAGCCGCTGCATTCAATATCTTTAGACGGTAAATTTAGATTTCAAATTCAATACTGCTTTTAGAACTGTTGAAATTATTTACTGTATGTAACGCAAGTACTTTATAAGTAACTGTAATTAAATTACCTAAAAATGAACAGTAATCCCTTACTTTACTTTTTCAGTGGATAAGTAATTTAATTACAGTAACGCGTTACTTAGTAACGCGTTACACCCAACACTGGCGCTAGCCTATATCTAAGTTTGTGCGGAGAGTGGAAGCTAAAGCGTGCTCTGCAGGACATGGAGGCACCAGCGCAAACACTTGGATTTTTTTCAGTGGAAACAAATTAAAATAGCCTACGCCGTCATTTATTTATTTTTTTGATAAAGGTAAGAGTAATACATCATTCGGACCTGTAAAGGGTCTACTTGTATTTGTGTGCACTCACAATACCAACAAAAGGCTTTCTGCCGCCTTGAACAGGAGCGCTTCACAAAAATGAACCGAAGCTGAGCGAATACATGCCTCACAGACATGATAAATATATCTATAGAAAGCTTTAAATTATCACTTAACAAAATAAAAAAATAGAAAACAAAAACTATTTTATTATAATCTTAATCATAATCAATAAAAATGCATTTCTCTCTAAAGACGCGTCTAATGAGGAGACGGCGAGTCAGGATCAGCAACTTCATCCTTGCGACACGGATTCAGAAAACATTAGTTTATTAGTAAATAATTCAAATATCTCCTAACTATTTCCCGCTGACACATTCATGGTTATGTTTGCTGGAGTTTTGCAGCAAGCTTTAGCCTATTGCGTGCATTTGAAAGCAGAACTCTTCAGTTGCGCTGAAGTCACTTGCGCACACTGCTGCTGCTGCGGGACACTAAACACCGTCGAGCTGCTCTCAGTCACGGCAGCACAGTCTCGTGTTGTTTCCACCAGCGCGGCAATTTTTTTCATCACTAATCGATAGATGTCTACAATATAAAAATAAAGAGAAACCCAAAACAGGCCCTGTATACAGGGCTCTATACAGCTTTATAACTTGTTATAAATGCGACATACCTTTATCTGCACGGAGGGATGATGCCCTCGAATATGTTGGATGTATTGCCTGCTTTTGCAGCCACTTTGCGTCCACATTTTTTGCAAATTGGATTCGTCCTCAAGGACAACCCCACGTTCGTGTTTTTTTTTTTTTAACCCTCTGGGGCCTGAGGTGATTTTGGGGCCCTTGAGTTGTTTTGACATGCCCTGACATTTGTGCTTATTTCAGCTGCTTATAACATACTATTGACCAACATGTATTTTTTTTTGTATTCAGCACAAACTCTGCTACAATAATATGTGACCAAGATGGATGTACATGTTTGCATTTTTTAGAAAAAAAAATTATGCATGGTTAGTAAGTTTTGGGAAAAAAAATGTAGCTGAAATAAGGCCATAAAAGCCACACTAAATCATCCTGAATAAGACTTTTGAGTAATCAGTCTTGTAGGCTAGAATATTTACTTCACAATTATGTGAAAATCATTCTGCTTACTCATTCACAGAAAACAATATATTAATTTAAAGTTTTACAGACATGTTTTGTGATTGAAAGCCAATATGCGAGGGAGTGGTAATGTCCTTGAATATTAAGTGATTTTCACCTGAGAGACAAAGGGCCCTCCCCTAAAGGCTGCTAATGGGCCATCAGTGTGAGTATGCGTGCAAAGTATGCGCGAGTCTATAAAACCTATATACAGTCAGGTCCATAAATATTGGGACATCGACACAATTCTAACATTTTTGGCTCTATACACCACCACAATGGATTTCAAATGAAATTAACAAGGTGTGCTTTAACTGCAGACTGTCAGCTTTAATTTGAGGGTATTTACATCCAAATCAGGTGAACGGTGTAGGAATTACAACTAGGGCTGGGTATCGAGTTCGATACTTTTTAGGCACCGACCGAATTGCCTCGATACCACCGAGTATCGAAAAACGTCTTGTCGTTCGGTACCAAATTTCGATACCTAAGGGGTTAATCTCATCACCGTCAGTGAGCCAATAATCCTGCAGCACTAGGTGTGTTTGACTAGAAGCGGCGCGGCGCTGATAGATCAGTGTTTGACATCCGCGAGAGCGTTTCGAAAGCGCACGGAGCAGTCTGCTCTCTATATCGCGCAGTTTGTTTACTACACACAGACTGAAGCTCGCGGTGATTTCAGCGTCTGCCGCCTAACTAAATGAGGACATAAACACATGAACAACATCTCCAGAACTGCTGTGAGAGTCAATTAATGAGCATTTTACCGTTTGATTCGAGTAAAACTAACGTCATATTATATACACACAGAAATGTAAAGGTATTCCAGGCAACCCGTCAAAATAAAAGTTCGGTTTAAATTGGAAGACACTGCAGCAGAAATATATTAATATTGTTCAGCGGACAGTACATACTGCTACTACTAGGCTACTATTAAAATTATTAAAACTTTATCATTTTTTTTAGTAATGATCACACATTATTCATTTTTTAAATTTTAATAGTAAACCCCCTTTGTTTGCCAAAATAAATAAACTTTGATTTTCAGTAATTTAAAGAAATTAAATTAATGTTTTATGTCTTCATTTGAAAACCAGATACAGAACACAGAATTTCTGAGGAAAAATAAAACATTTCATTAGGCTATTTTAAGAATAAACTTAAATAAAGTTTTTATGCATTCAAATCATTAGACATACTACACCAGAATTTAATAACAATAAAACATATGGTGAAAGAAAATAAAACACCCACTTATGAAAGTGGATGAAGATTTAAAATTTCTTAAAGTCTTTAACAACCTAGAAATGATGATGTGTTTTAAAATGAACACGCACTAATGTAAACGTAGCCTAACAGATGTGTAAACTGAAAACAATTTGAACTTTATTAAAATTATTTATTTATTGTGTTGGATATATTTTGTTCCTTTGTGCAGTGGCTCAGGAGATGAGGCTTTGAGTCTGTATAAATCTCAACATTAAAAAATTGTTTTTTGAGTTAATGTAATCTTATTAAAACTGATTTCATAAAACTGGTATCGAAAAAAGTATCGTTCAGGAACCGGTATCGAACTCAAGGTATCGGTATCGATATCGAAAATTTTTGAACGATACCCAGCCCTAGTCCTAATGGCGCAGGATGCGATAGAGCCGGTCCCTCCAGCCGATATGAGGTCGGGGTTTTACAGCCCCTACTTCATTGTACCCAAGAAAGGCGGTGTCTTGAGACCGATCTTGGATCTGCGTCTCTTGAACTGAGCCCTTCACAAGCTTCCGTTCAAGATGCTCACTTAGAAACGCATCTTCGGGTGCGTCCTTCCCCGAGATTGGTTTGCAGCAATCGACCTGAAGGACGCATACTTTCATGTGTCGATCCTTCCGCGCCACAGGCCATTTCTGCGGTTTGCGTTCGAAGGACGGGCATATCAGTACAAGGTCCTGCCCTTCGGGCTGTCCCTGTCGCCCCGTGTCTTCACGAAAGTTGCGGAGGCAGCCCTAGTTCCCATGAGAGAACAGGGCGTTCGTATTCTCAACTACCTCGACGTCTGGCTCATACTGGCTCAGTCTCAGGACCAGTTGTGCGAACATAGGGATTTGGTGCTCTCACACCTCAGCCAGTTGGGCCTTCGGGTAAACTGGGAAAAGGCAAGGCAAGGCAAGTTTATTTATATAGCACATTTCATACACAGTGGTAATTCAAAGTGCTTTACATAAAAGAAAGTGAAATAGACATTAAAGGTGCCATAGAATGCATTGATACAGTATTTTAAATTGTTCTCTGATATCTACACAGAAGGTGTGTGGCTTAGGTAAGGGCAAAAAATCTCCAGAAACGATTTTACATGTCCATTTACAACCCTAGGATTTCTCCCTAGAATGAAACGGTCTGTTATTGGCTTATTTGGCAGGGTCATGAATAATAATGAGCTCTGCTCTGATTGGCTGTTTCACAGTGCTGCTCAATGTTGAGCTCTGCTCTGATTGGCTGTTTCACAGTACGGCTCATCAGCAAGAAGGAAGCACAGGGAGGAAAATATATATTTAAATACTTTCTCTCGCAGTTATATCGTCGGGTAATTATGCTGTATATAAAACGCGGGCATCAGGGAGCCGTTATTAATATGCGAGGCATTGAAACTGCTTTTGAACGATCCATCGATCGCGTTATCAGGGCGGAAATGGGGGGGGGACGGAGTCCGGGGAGTGAATTTCGAGGGGGGACGGCGTTTCATTTCCAACTGGTTAGATTTATTTGAAAATTAAAATGATTTCTATATTATATCCATTCAAAAGACTACAAAAGCGATCCCAGGTCTGCATAAACCGTAGTGCAGTGCAGACTAAACAAAATGTAGCGGGATATTTGTGTCTATGGTTTGCTGGGCAATGCCGTCTTTGATTGGCCATCAAGAGCAGACTGCAGCCAATGGAAATGCTTCTCTATTGCTGCGCGTGCTGCTCCTCACAGCACAGATCGTGAAAGCAGACTGCAGTTTGTCATTCATTGTAACAAAGTGTAGAAATAATAGATTCAGTTTGCAGTGTAGAGAGCTTCATTCACTAAAATAGAAGTTTGTGAGATCGCGATGAACTTAATGATTATAAAGAGTTTGCAAATGTGAAATTTAATTAATACAACTGATTTATACATTATTGATTTTATTCAAAAGTTAATATAAAGCGACTTACATTTTAGGAACACTTGTCTGATCTGTTGAGAACTATTTTGTTGATGAAATAAAGTCACAGCTGAGCCACTGCGCATCTCCAAGCAAACAGCGCTGTTTCAATTATGAACGAATCTTTGTTTTTGAACAAATCTAGTGAGTCGATGATTCTATGATCCATTCATAAAGAGAGTCACTTGCTTCATTCCTTAATGAATCAGCAGTTTGAACGAATCAATTAGATGAATGATTCAGTGACAGACAGTGACTTGCTGCCACCTACTGGGAGTTTCATTTTTAAAGTATAAATTTTAATTGTTTAATGTTTCTGTATTCAATCTCATAACATTGTTTTTATTAAATGTATTAATGCCACCTCTGAGCCTTGTTAAAAAGTCTGTAAATATTCCACATTTGTGCTCTTCTGTTCCGTGCAAAGATTAATTGTTGATGATTTCAGGTCTTCCTGATTGTATCTTATTATTTTAAATGAATTTATTGTTTAATTATTTATTTATTTATTTTTTACAAAAAGTTAATAAATCTAATTTTGGCACAACATATGACATACATTTGATAAAGATAAAAATGGCATTACAAAGGTTAAAAAAATACTTTAAGGAGTCAAACATCATCTTATAATAGTAAGTTTAATTTCTGTCATTGATCAGAAGGTGTTCCTAATTTTTTTTTTTTTTTTTTTTAAGTAGAAGCACTAGTGCTCCTGAAAAGAAACGTAAGTGCAGAGTCCTTAAGAATGTAATGTTACCCTTTAAAACTAATTGAAAAGGTTTTTGCAAAGTGTAAACTATTAAATATAATCTACAAATCATGCAATACTGTACCGCTAAATAAGATGTGTTTTGAGGGCTTAGCTAATCAGGCCAATGAGAGACAATCATTCTAATATTTTATGAAATCATTAGCTCATTTCACTAATCAATGTTTTTTTGTTTGTTTTTTATTAAACACAAGAGGTCATTAATAATAATTATATTATAAGATGCACAAATTCAAACACAACGCATCTTTAATTTGGGCAGAATTGCAGGTGCCTATCTTAATGTACAAGAAGGTTTAGAGAAAATATGACATAAGTTCTTAATAAATGTTTTCATAGATTATAAATGTGTTTATGATAAAATATATCCGAAAGGTAATCTAAAATTAGACCCCCCCCCCCCAGTTAGAGTCCCCCCAGTAAATATCGGCCATTTCCACCACTGGTTATAGTTTCACTTTCAAGAGACGCGATCACACAAACTATGTTTACATTATGGAGCAACAGTACTTACCACACATTTCACAAGATCAGATGCTTGTCAGTGGTGCTCAGGATCTGTAAGTCATTCGCCATCATCCTCATCTCTCCTTACTGAGAGTGAAATCTTATGTACTGTAACAGGCTACCGCTAGCAAGGAGCTAACCATGTCCCTTTAGTGGCTCGCGTTATTTGCTTTCTGTGCCTTTCTGAATACAGACACCAACCCATCCCTGCACTTCACACCCCCTGCACGGCCTGGAACATAACATTTATTGTGTTATTTTCGCTGTTGTCCGCGCTTGTTTATTTACAATACCTGCAGAGCTTCTGATGGTTCGGCCGGCTTAAAACAAGGGCGGGTTTATGCAAATGTTGGGGGCGTAGTGATCCCGACTGTTGCGTCACAGTCAGTGTTATGTTCTGATTCGCCTGTTTTTCAGTGGTCTTTTTTAATCACGAGATTTACATATGAAGGAGAAAACTATGGTGTTTGAGGCTCACTGTATGTCATTTCCATGTACAGAACTGTTATTATTTAAATATGCCAGGGTAAAGACAGTTTTTCATTCTATGGCACCTTTAAAAATCAATAAAAACATGGAAATAAAAATAATAAAAACAAGGAAATTTAAGATGATATAGAAATTTATTTAAAATTAATTGAAAGAAAATGATTATACATAAAATTCATTGCAGTCAGTTCGGACATATAGCACAGTGCTCATTCAACAAATGCACAGTTAAACAGATGAGTTTTGAGTCTTGATTTAAATGTGGCTAATGTTTTAGCACATCTGATCTCTTCTGGAAGCTGGTTCTAACTGCGGGCCGTATAATAGCTAAAAGCAGACTCCCCTTGTTTTGTGTGAACCCTTGGTATTTCTAACTGACTCGATCCTAATGATCTGAGTGGTCTGTTCGGTTTATATTCAGTGAGCATATCAGCAATATATTTAGGTCCTGGGCCATTGAGTGACTTATAAACAAGTAAAAGTACTTTAAAATCAATCCTAAATGTAACCGGAAGCCAGTGTAAGGACCTGAGGACTGGTGTGATATGCTCAGATTTTCTGGTTCTAGTCAGAATCCTGGCAGCAGCGTTCTGGATGAGCTGCAGCTGTCTAATGGTCTTCTTGGGAAGGCCGCTGAGGAGACCATTACAGTAATCCACCCTGCTGGTGATAAAGGCATGAACAAGTTTCTCCAAGTCTTGACTGGAAACAAAACATCTAATTCTTGCAATGTTTTTGAGATGATAGTATGCTGATTTAGTTACTGCTTTGACATGACTACTGAAACTAAGGTCTGTCTCCAGAATCACCCCAAGATTTCTGACTTGATTTTTAGTTGTTTGACCCCTAGAGTCAAGATATGCATTCACCTTGAGAACTTCATCTTTGTTTCCAAATGCAATGACTTCAGTTTTCTCCTCGTTTAACTGAAGAAAGTTCTGGCACATCCAACTGTTAATTTCATCAATGCATTGGCAGAGGGTGTCAATGGGGCTGTAGTCATTTGGAGATAAGGCTAGGTAAATCTGGGTATCATCAGCATAGCTGTGATAGGCAATTTGGTTCTTCCTCATTATCTGACTTAGTGGGAGCATATACAGGCTAAATAAGAGCGGTGCAAGAATTGAGCCTTGTGGGACTCCACATGTCATGGCCGTCCACTTAGACTTATGCTCTCCTATACTCACATAATAACTTCTCCCTTCTAAGTATGACCTGAACCATTTGAGTGCCATCCCAGAAAGCCCGACCCAGTTTTCCAGTCTCTCTAAGAGTATGTTATGATCGACAGTGTCAAACACAGCACTAAGATCTAGTAGTACCAGCACTGATATTTTGCCAGAATCAGAATTGAGGCGAATATCATTTATTATCTTAATGAGTGCTGTCTCTGTGATGTGCTCGGAAACCAGATTGAAAATTGTCCAGATATCCATTTGACTTTAAGTAGTTGTTCAGCTGATTAAAAACTACCTTTTCAATAATCTTACCTATGAAAGGAAGATTTGATATGGGTCTATAGTTGCTCAACATGGTGTTATCAAGATTGCGCTTTTTCAGAAAGGGCTTAACAACTGCAGTTTTGAGGGAGTTTGGAAAAGTCCCAGAAAGAAGTGAGGCGTTCACCACTTCTAAGAGATCAGCTTCTAAACAGTTAAGCACATTTTTGAAAAAGGATGTGGGAAGTGTGTCAAGATAGCAGGTTGAAGATTTAAGGTGCTGTACTATTTCTTCCAAAATTTTATCAATTTTTTAAAAAACACACATAGTCACTTCTTTTTGAAATTGCGGTCGAATCTGTGTGACCTCTGCATAACTTGAGGATGTGCCAATCTCCTTTCTGATATTATTGATCTTCTCAGAAAAGAAGGAAGCAAACTCATTGCATTTGCTGTCGGAGAGCATTTCACTGGGAATCTGACTTGGGGTGTTTGTCAGTCTCTCAACAGTCGCAAAAAGAGTGCGAGTGTTGTTTAAGTTACTGTTTATAAGGTTTGAAAAGAAAGTCTGTCTAGCTGTGGCTAGTTCCACATTGAAAGCATGAAGGCTGTCTTTATAGATGCTATAGTGAATTTCGAGTTTCGTCTTCCGCCACATCCGCTCAGCTCAGCTCAGCTCAGTTCATGCTCTGAACTGCTGTTGATTTTCTCCAAATTGATTTCTGTTTCCCCGTCTTCTTGCTGACCTTTATCGGGGCAATATCATCAATAACATTCTTAATTTTTGAGTTAAATGACTCCAGGAGAAGATCAACAGAGTCTGCAGAAATGCTTGGTGTTAATGACATTGCCTTCATAAATAGCGCACTTGTGTTCTCGTTAATGCATCTCTTACTGATAGAGATAGATCTAGATTCAGTGGTGACTGAGATCAATATATCAAAGAAAATACAGAAGTGATCAGATAGTGCTACATCCTTAATAACAATGGATGAAATGTTTAGACCTCTACTGATGAGTAAATCTAGAGTGTGTCCACGATTGTGTGTGGGTCCGTGCACATGCTGACTCAGGTCAAAAGTGTTTAACCTGTTAGCCTGCACCAGAGCGACCTCGCACTGAACGCTCTTTGTTTGCATGTGTCATTGTTTTCTAATAGAATAAATGAAACGGGACAAAGTTAATCTTGTCAAACTCTATATCATTCTGAGGGTCTAAGCCTCAAGCATCGACGACAGATCGCTGTTTTTCGATGGAAAGCTTATAAGGAATGAGTGGCACAAATTTGCTACATTTGTGTAAGCAGTACACATCCAAACACGCAGAGTAAAAAAGCCGTACGTACCTTTATCATTGTAATAACGAGCCACAAACGCGTCCACTGCTGAAATCCCAGTTTAGTTAGAGAGGTAAGGGTCCACAGAAAAACATCCCAGCGAGCACTTTTAGTCCAGCGAAACAATAACGTTGTAATAAGGATGAATATTCCTTTGTTTACGTTTCATTTCTTCAGAGAGTTATTGTTCGCGTCCGTTATGGAATAAATTACGCTCAAAAACAGCGTCTTGGTGGTAAAAAAACAAAACGATTTTGTAGAATACGGTCTTACAAACATAATGAGACCGTCTACGGAAAAAAAAGTCTCAGAAAAGCGGAATATAGATTATTTGAATTTGGCGCTCCCTCCTGCCGGCAGTGACGCTTCTGTGACGCACGCTGTCATCTGAGCGGGGCATAACTTAGCGATCTGCTTTATCCATAAAAAACTGTTTTTTTTTTCTTCTACATTTTTTATATGTGTGTGTGTGTATTGTGTGGGGAATGTGGCCGTGTCTGCATGATTATAATCTGTATGGACGCACATCAGCGTGTTTATTAGCGACTCTATGACGGCTATCATTGTGATTCATTGATCAGCTATTATTGATTATATGGCCCATCTGTTTGATTATAATCTGAATGGAAGCACATCAGCGTGTGTTTACTGACTCTATGACCATGTCTGGCAATATCACTTCACGTCTGGCAGTGATATTTATCATTGTAATAACGAATAACGAAGAATACTTCAGTATACATACTATATACAAAGCATTTTTTTCTATTTTTTTTCCTTTTTTATTACTCAAATAATTATTTTTGTATTTTTTAGTGCTCAAATAAATCTGTCTATTATTTTATAATTGAAAAACTATGCAGGAACATGTATAATGACTAAAATAGCTTGTATAATTCTGCAATCCATTTGGTGGTTATTTTTCCTCAAACAGGGGGGTGGGGGGACTATAAATAGTTTCAGAAAAAATATTGCAGGAATCTCATTTTTCATGGTATCTTCTTCAAATTTGAAATATGAACTGATGAGACACATGGCTTTCGATCCATTACTTTTCTGGATTGCTCCAGGACTTATTTCATGTATTTGTATATGAAATAAAAAAACATTCAGTGTGGAAAAATATTTTTCAAGGCACGTCAGTGTCTATAACTTTTTATCTTTTTGAGCATTATCAACTCTGGATGATAGATAGTAAAGCCCAGAGTCTCTTCTTTCCAAAGATACCTAATTTGTTTGTGTAAGCACACTTTGTCACAAACTGTTACCATTTTAATTCAGGTAGGTTATTTTCACCTGCGAGGCCCTAAATGGGGTTGAAGGTTAAAGTGTTAAAATAGTAATAATTTCTTTTGTAGTTTTGATTTCTGCATTATCTATGTGAATATTAAAATCCCCTGCAATAGCAAAACAGTCAAACTCTAAGGAAATCATTGATAACAGTTCAGTGAACTCATCAACAAAAGCTGGAGAATATTTTGGAGGCCTGTAAATAATGATAAACAGGGTGCGTGGAGCACCTTTCAGCACAATACCTAGATGCTCAAAAGACAAATACTGACCAAATGACATTTGCTTGCACTGATAAACATCTTTAAACAGAGCAGCTACACCTCCACCTCTCCTAACAGTCCTGCAGACACTTATAAAATTAAAGTTAGGAGGGGCTGTTTCATGAAGGACTATTGCACTGCAGCTGTCTTCTAACCATGTTTCATTTAGAAACATAAAATCCAGGTTGTTTGTGGTTATTAATTCGTTGATCAGAAATGATTTATTTTTAAGTGAGCGAATATTTAAAAATGCTAACTCGATGGAATTACATTTTGTCTCTATAGCAGTCTTGCATTGATGCATTATAGGCCGCAGGTTAGATGGGTCAGCCGTACGGCTTGAGGAGGCCTTAGACTTTCTATCACGTGATAAAACAGAAATAGGCATGCTGGGTTCCCGCTTTTTCTGTAAACATTTGTGAATGTTGTGGCTAATATAGCGGGGACCCGACACATATCACTGAGAGCTGTTATCAGTTGTTTTTGGTTCACCTACACCAGATGGAGAGGCGTTTGGGCCCTGTCGTTGTGGCAGCGGCCGGAGAGCTCTCGCAGGAGGAGGAGGGTGAGCTGGGCCTGCAGTTTTTGGTGGTTGTGGGGCCCGCCGTTTTTTAGTTGATATCTGGGGGCTTGCAGCGAAAGAGTGGGAGAGTTTGGTCCCAGCATACACCAGTTCCTCCATTTTCTGTGAGAAGCTTAGAAGTGGGGATGCTGGAGAGAGGGAAAGTGTGTCTGGTGAGCAGGGCTCTGGCTCTGGTGTTTCCGGTGACTGTGAAATGTCGTTCTGGCTTCCCTGGCTGTTTTCCAGAAAGTCGTCCTTGGGTGCTGAGTCTTGGAGCTGTTGTAATACGTCACAGTCTGCATGTGATGAGCTCTGTGGGCAGGGCTCAGCTGGGATGTCCATGAGCAGTGCTTGTTGTGGCTGCGTGGTGTTATCAGTGTCCTTGTGGGATTTGTCAACCACATGTTGACTCAAAAGCTGACATGAAGTCCTGTGCTCACTCATATTCTGTCCAGGTGTGTGTGTGCCATTCAGGCCGAGTAGATTGGCACATACCGCTGAAGGATGATGGAGGGAGAAATAGATATTGTCTTTTAGCACTCTTGCACCGAGTCTGTTTAGGTGGAGGCCATCCAGTTTAAACAGTTGTCTGTGGCCCCAGAAAAGATTGAAGTTGTCGATGAAGTTGACTCCTTTTATACTGCAGGTTCTTTGTAGCCATGTATTTAGCCCAAGCAACCGTGAAAACATGTTAGTTCCCCTTGCTGGGAGTGGTCCACTGATGAACGACTGGACTTCAAGACTTTGAAGAGTTTCAAAGAGTTCACTGAAATCCTTCTTAAGGAGTTCTGACTGCTCCTTCCGAATATCATTCTTCCCCACATGGATGATGACTAGGGATGGGCGATATGGCCTAAAAAATTTATCACGATAATTTCAGGTATTTATTGCGATAACGATACAAATGACGATAATATATATATATATATATATATATATTATATATATATATATATATATATATATATATAGAGATTAAGTTTTAAAGATTAAGTTTATTTCATATAGTATTATTAATGCAATTAACTTGAAACTTTCTGTACACAGCCAACTTATGGCCATGCTAATTATGATCAACAGCTCATCTCCATTAATTGCTCTTATCAACCATAATAATGCATTACGGACGCTTCATATTAAATCATATGCATAGGCTACTGGCACACGTTTACCACGTTGCTGATGACTGAAAGCCTGTGTATGGCTATACTGCTGTGATCTGTTTCAGGCTTTCCATATCATAACATTTTAGAAATTAATTCATTGTAATATCTCAGAAATGGCATATTTAACGAGAACATCGCGGAGATTTAGACTGCTTTGCTGTTTGGGTCAGAAATGCACAGGCGGACTGAAGGAAAAATCGCCAAAACTATTTTAAATGTCATATAAATGTTCATTGTTAATATTATTATCTGATCTAAACTTTTTATGTGTTTCAAACAAACTTATGTCGCCATCTGCGTTGCATTCATGCAGAGAGCAAGATTTTGCGTGTTCACGCGCATGCTGTGTGAGACGCTCAAGAGATGTGGGCTACATCATTCTTATTAGTCTACATTTTTTTTTCTTCATTACAAATCTTGTTTGGTTTTATTTTGTATCATTGCATGTTAAACATAATTCACTATGTTATGCAGATGCAAAACGCTAGACTGCGAATAAGATTAGCTACAGTTTCACATTTTATAAATATTTGAACAATATATTCAGCATATTTAACAACCTGTTTTGTATCTTTATTTAATGCATAAGCGATTTATTAAAACAAGTTTATGAGGCTATGCTCTAGAGTCTAGACTATTATTCATATTCAAGTGTTTGTGCGGAAAAGAATGCGCATGCATGACAGTGAGGTGCTCGCGCGGATCACTTGCATTTTTTTCTGATAATGAAACAACTTAAAATAATAATAATTAAAAAAAGAAAACTTAAAATTGGAGCTCGTCACATACATGAGAAATATTTCTCAGGGCTCTACGCTTACTTTTCTTTTTAGGAGCGCTTGTGCTTCTAATTTAAAATATTTAGGAGCACGGTCAAAAATTTAGCAGCACCTTCAAATCAATAATCAACAATTCTGATCAAAAATGAACCTTCCCATTACGAGGTGATATTTGACTCCTTAAAGTGATTTACAGGGAATTTTGTTTTTACCTTTGTAATGGCATTTTTCTAACTTTATTAAAAGTATGGCATCTTTTATGTCAAATTCAAATTGGACGTGTTTCCACTCTTTGTAACCACCATTTTTCTGTACACTTTGCATATTACGGTAGTTTGCTCCTCATCTGATTTTCTGTAACCAAACCAGTTGCAAATTGTGGAGGTAGCTCCTCGCGTAACAACAAGCTCCTCCTCATGGTGCGTTCACACCAGACGCGAATGAAGCGTTAAGCGCGAGAGATTTACATGTTAAGTCAATGCAAATACGCGAATAGACATCCTGCCGCGCAATTCGCGTGAATGAAGCAGCGCGAATTGAGCGTTTAGAGCGAAATTCTAAACATATGCTCTCTGTGGCAGTCATACATGTGCGCCTGGCAGAAGCCAGAAGAATTCGCGTCTGTTGTGCAGTGAATTTCACGCGCAAATGAAGCGAGTAAACCCAAAATGTTCACGCGTCCAACTACGCGCGAATAGCGCGATTTATTCGCGCAAGTCGCGTCCGGTGTGAGCGCACTGTCAGCCTCACGTCCGCCTTCCGCCATGCTTGTTTTCACTCCGCACGTGAACAGTGAATCGGGCGCGCACAAAACCACGTCATCAACTAGACTTATCGTTATTATCGTGAGGAGACACATTTTTATCGTGAGGAGAATTTTCAACGGTATATCGCAAACGATAAGATATCGCCCATCCCTAATGATGACTCGATTTGCAGTCTTGTGCTTCATCAGAATGTTCCGAAGTTCTTTGTTCACATCAGAGACGGTTGCTTGAGGAAAGCAGCATGTAGTTGTAGTCCTGCAACTGATGTTTCTGATAATAGCATCACCCACTATCAGAGTCCTGGGCTCGGCTGCGCTCTGAGCTGAAAGCCGCTGTCTGCTCGACCTTGAGCGCCTGTTAGTAGCGATGTTAGCTGTTGGCTGATTCGATCCGTGTTTAGTCACATTTGCGGATTCCTCACCCACATTCATTAATGCTTCAAATCTGTTCTCAAGATGTATTGGGGGTGGTAAGATACCAGTGTTAACACGTCTTGTCGTATCTGGGGTAGAGGATGCTACGGCAGCAATACGAGATACTCGTGATAATCTGATGTCTCGATTGCCTTTGGGTCTCGCTCCCTGTTTGTGCCATCGATTTGTCTGTCGCTCTATTTCGGCTTTTTCCTCTACATGTATAAACTGTTGAGATTCACTAGATTCACTAGATTCACCAGCTGTATGCTGAGGGGGTCCGTGATGACCATCTGCTGTGTGTTCCGCCTGTTTTGGAAGTCCAGCAATAACTTTGTTTCAGGAACCGCAATCCTTTGTAGAAGTCTGTGACAGTTTCTGCAGCAAGTAGATTCCACAGGAGGCATTTTCTCTCGTCTGTTTGGATGTAGACAGCTGTGTTTTTCCGTCTCTGGAATGTAAACTGCTGGGAAAGAATCTTAATTTTCCCAAAAAAATGCGTTGTCTGAGCACTGTGCTGATCTGCTGAAGTTAAAATCTTAGAGAGATCTGAGAAAAGTGCAAAAATAGGGAGCAAAGCGCAGAGCAAGTGCAAGAGCGTCCGAACAGTAGCAAAGCCGGAAGAAGAGCAAACTCTCCCCGACGCAGAGGATCTCTTTTCTCGGTATGGAGTTGGATTCGGTCAGTCAGACAGCACGCCTCACGCAGGAACGTGCTCAGTCGGTGTTGAACTGGTTGAATACGTTCAAGAGCAGGACAGCGGCCCCACTGAAACAATTTCAGAGGCTCCTGGGGCATATGGCAGCTGCAGCGGCAGTCACGCCGCTGGGGCTGCTTCATATGAGGCCGCTTCAACACTGGCTCCATGGCCGAGTCCCGAGGTGGGCGTGGCAGCGCGGCACTCACCGGGTCCAAGTCACACCGGCCTGCCGCCGAACCCTCACCCCGTGGTCAGACCTTTCGTTTCTGCGGGCAGCAGTGCCCCTGGAACAGGTCTCCAGGCATGCTGTGGTTTTCACGGATGCCTCCACCACCGGCTGGGGCGCCACGTTTGACGGGCTTCCAGTGTCCGGGGTTTGGACAGGCCTCCAACTGCACTGGCACATCAATTGCCTAGAGTTGCTAGCGGTACGTCTGGCCTTGATCCGTCTCAGAAGGCACTTACGAGGCAAGCACGTACTGGTCCGCACGGACAACACTGCGACCGTTGCGTACATCAACCGACAAGGTGGTCTGCGCTCCCGTCGCAACTCGCCCGCCACCTCCTCCTCTGGAGTCAGAAGCATCTGAGGTCGCTTCGTGCCATTCATATTCCGGGCTTGCTCAACCAGGCAGCCGACGAGCTGTCACGAGCTGCGCTCCCCGGAGAGTGGAGACTCCATCCCCAGACAGTCCAGCTGATTTGGAGACGTTTTGGACCCGCTCAGGTAGACCTGTTTGCGTCTCTAGAAACCTCTCATTGCCAGTTGTTTTACTGGCACACAGCTGGTCGCGGGGTCTTCGCAAGTATGCGTTTCCCCCAGTGAGCCTTCTCGCACAGACACTGTGCAAGATCAGGGAGGACAAGGAGCAGGTCCTTCTCGTGGCGCCGTACTGGCCCACTCAGACTTGGTTCCCAGAACTGATGCTCCTCGTGACAGCCCCTCCTTGGCAGATTCCTCTGAGGAAGGATCTACTGACTCAGAGACGGGGGACCTTATGGCACCCGCGTCCAGACCTCTGGAAACTTCATGTCTAGTCCCTGGACGGGACGCGGAGGTTCTAGGTGACCTACCCCAAGGGGTAGTTGACACCATCACTTCAGCTAGAGCGCCGTCCACGAGACAGGTCTACACCTTGAAATGGAACCTGTTCGTCAAATGGTGCTCTTCTCACCGAGAAGACCCCCAGAAGTGCCCGATCAGAGTCGTGCTTTCCTTCTTGCAGCAGGGGTTGGAGCGAAGGCTGTCTCCCTCCACCCTTAAAGTCTATGTGGCTGTGATTGCTGCCAACCACGACCCCGTGGAAGGGAAGTCGGTGGGTAAGCATGACTTGGTCATCAGGTTCCTTAGGGGGGCAAGAAGGTTAAATCCTCCACGGCCCCCCTCTATACCCTCTTGGGACCTGTCTCTAGTGCTCGAAGCACTACAGCAGGCCCCATTCGAGCCTTTGCAGTCAGTTGAGCTGCAGTTTCTGTCAATGAAGACTCTGCTCCTGCTTGCATTGGCCTCCATCAAGAGGGTAGGGGACCTGCACGCATTTTCGTTCGACGATTCGTGCCTAGAGTTTGGGCCGGCTGACTCCCAGGTAATCCTGAGGCCCTGGCCTGGCTATGTGCCCAAGGTTCCCACTACTCCCTTCAGGGACCAGGTGGTGAGCCTGCAAGCGCGGCCCTCGGAGGAGGCAGATCCAGCCCTAGCTTTGCTTTGTCCCGTCCGGGCGTTGAGATGCTACGTTGACAGGACACAAAGTTTCAGGACTTCAGACCAGCTCTTTGTCTGTCACGGAGGCCGGCAGAAGGGGAAGGCCGTCTCCAAGCAGAGGATGGCCCACTGGATAGTGGACGCCATCACCCTGGCTTATCAGATACAGGGTGTGCCCTGCCCGTTCAGGTTGAGAGCTCACTCTACTAGAGCTGTTGTATCCTCCTGGGCGTTGGCTCGTGGCGCCTCGCTGTCAGATATTTGTAGAGCTGCAGGCTGGGCAACCCCTAACACGTTCGCTAGGTTCTATAGCCTTCGTGTGGAACCGGTTTCCACATGTGTTCTCACCTCAAACGGGTAGAAGCACTGAGAGGCTCCGTTTTCGGGTCGGCTTGCTAAAACTGCTCCAGAGAGTCCGTACTGTAGACCCTGTCGAGTTCCTCCGTCCCCTCGGCAGTCAGACGTGGCGGAGCGTCTGATGCCAGGCCCTCACTCGTTGAATCCATGAGAACCGGTAGAGGGCTGGGTTCCACATGAAAGGCCTAGTTGGATCCCATATGTGTATAGTCCACGGTATAGCCTGAGAGCCCGTGTTTCCCCGGCAGGTTTTCTGCCAATTTCCATGAGGTACAATTTCCTCTAATTTTCCATATGCGCCTAAGGTTGATCATATGTGTAATTGCTCCAAACCTCCTTCGGGAAGGGCGAGCTTCCGTAGCGTCCGGTTCCAACTGGAACGGGTACGTTTTTCCCAGTGTTATCCAGTCTTACTGAGTGGGTAGTGCCATGGCAACAGTAGTTGGTCTTCTGACCTGCGCCAAAAAATAGGGGCTCAGGAGGCTTCCACAGGACACTGGAAGGGGCAGTATCCGTGGCCCTTTGGTAGGGATCCCAATTCGTCGGTCACCAACGTGACTCGGAGTGACCGACTGATAGGGAACCTCTCGGTTACGTATGTAACCCTCGTTCCCTGAAGAAGGGAACGGAGACGTCACGTCCCATCGCCACGGCTGCTGTACCACCGCTGAGCGGCCGGGTCTCCGGCTCGGCTCCTCAGCGAAAACCTGAATATGCGCTGCACCCGCTGCCTACTTATACTCACGCTGTGATTAGTGGCAGCTGGATGCAATAATCGCATGCCAATATGCATTGGCTTGTTTAGATACTCTCGTAGGGGATTGGTCTCTCTAAGCGAGATCCCAATTCGTCGGTCACCGACGTGACGTCTCCGTTCCCTTCATCAGGGAACGAGTGTTACATACGTAACCGAGACGTTTTTATGCCAGGCCTTGCGGCCTTGACTTTCCATTCAACAAAGGATCCTCAGACCTCAGCAGATCTCTTTCTTAGCTCATTTCCACTTTCGTCATGACCAAATGCATTGCAAGTAGGGTTGTAACGATATACCGGTATGACGGTCTATCGCGGTTTGAACGTACACGGTTATCATACCATAAACATTTGCATATCTACGGTTTAAGAAACATTTATGAAAAAAAAAATATATAATCTCACCCGCGCATATGCAATTTATTTCGGCTGCTTCACTCTGCTGAAATGACAGAGACTGTATCTAATCTCCATCCCCCGCCGAAAAAAAGTTTAAATTTGCAGTATGGTAATACTTTGGATATAAAAAAAAAAAACACAAACGTGGGGTTGTCCTTGAGGACGAATCCAGTTTGCTAAAAATGTGGACACAAAGTGGCTGCAAAAGCAGGCAATACATCCAACATGTTCGTTCATATTCGCGGACATCGTCCCTCCGTGCAGATAAAGGTATGTTGCATTTATAACACGTACAATTTTCATGATGCAGAGGGAATGCTGGTGCAGTAGTGAACATGGGATTTACAGTATAACGTTAATGAGGTTGTCACTTAAAACACGCAATCTGACAGATGGATAAATCAAAAGTAGATATGAGTGGCGCCGTTTTATCTACTACATACTGAAGTATGCATGCATGACACTAATGGTGTTTTCAGCGTCTACATAAACATGAACATCGGCGGAGCTGTTCTGAGAGAAAAACAATTTTATTTGAGAAAGACCATTGTCAAATACACTAAACTCAAAGGTCTGCTACAACCCGTCAAAATAAAAGCTCAATTTAACTTGAAGTCCTGACAGAAATAAATTATCATTGTACAAAGTACTTAAAAGTTATGACAACAATAATAATATTCTTTATAATAATTAATTTATTTAAACATTATTTTTAAGGAATATCATGTTTGTCCATGGTTTTACTTAGAATACCTCTGTTGTGCAGCACTTTGCCAAAAATAAGTGTTGTTAAATTTTAATTTGATAAAATTCAGGGGTAGACAATAAGGGAAATTTGCCACTGGCCCTCCGGGCCAGTGTCTTTTGAAGTTCACTGGCCCAGGTCAACGCGTCAGGTATTGATCCCAATAATCACGAAAAAGAACAGTTTGCTTTAACAACATGAATAACATTTATTTTTTTTAAGGTAGGTTTAGTGCAAAGTGCAGCAAAACTGTGCAAAAACATGAAACAAGTGCAAATAAACCTATTGCATAGGATTCATTCTCCGTAGTCACACAGCAATTCATTATATTATGTTCATACCATAGGTTTCATACACGTTAACTTTTCTCTAACTTACTTGTCTGCATATGTGGGCATTGATCTGCAGAGCTCACAGTAAACCTCTTTTTTTTCTTGATCGTAGCCCAGCTAGGGGTGGGCGATATGGGAAAAATATCATATCACAATTTTTTTTAGAAATATCACGATTCACGATTTTATGACGATTCTTTGTCATGTTGGTTTTACAAGTTGTCTGAGCATTACAGCCAAACTAGAAAGACAAAGCCTTTCAAGGTAACAAAAAACAAAAAAAAGATATGACAGATATTTAGGTCAAAGTGGGCGAAGATAAAAATCTTTGTCATCATTCTATCTTTCTTATTTTTTAATAAGAACAAAGATACAAATTACAAATACACATAATATACAAATAAAACAAACAGTGCTTTATTTTCAGGTACAATAGGTGTATTTAGCAGAGCATTCAATGAAATTGAATGAACAAATATAAAAATAAAACACTAGATAGACTGATTCCTAAAGCAACTGTATTAAAGATTTTCAGTCAAGAATAGTGAGTGATTTTTCTCTTTGTGTTTTGTTGTTTTGTTAACGTTAAATGAATAGTTCCCCCAAAAATAAATATTCTGTCATCTGTCTGTCAATTCTGTCATAATGTTTTATTTTTATACCATCATTTACTCAAAAGTTGTATTAAACCTGAATGAGTTTCTTTCTGCTGCTGAACATAAATGCTATTTTGAAGAAGGTGGAAAACCAAACAGTTGCTGGTCCTCAGTGACTTCCATAGGATTGTTCTTTCCTATCAAAGTCAATGTGGACCAGCAACTGTTTGGTTACCCTCATTCTTCAAAATATCTTATTTTGGGTTCAGCACAAGAAATTAATAGAGGTTTGGGACAACATGTGAGTGAGTAAATAATGACAGAAATTAAATTTTAGGGTGAACTATCCCTTTAATGACAGTCGACAGCATGTTTAGTGTCCTGTCCCTTTAAGAGCTACACGCATCTAATATACAGGCACGCATCTGTTTCTCTCTTAACTATTTACTTTCATTTTAGACATAACCAACGGAGTCTGTATGTAAACCTTGTGTGTTTTGACAGGATTAGCGCAAAAAATAAGTTAGTTGAGTAATCAGGAGCTGTTAGACAGGCTTTTTAGTGCGCGTGCTTCAGGTGCATGTGCTCAGAAAAAGCGCAGACCAGCGCGCGAATGAAACATTTAACCAGCAAGGCTTGTGAGCAAATAATGTACTTCTGCGATCGCGAATAAGTGCAGTGTCCTGTCAGAGTAACTCTACTGCTGTATGTCGTGTTGTACAGTATATAGAGACGGAGGAGCCAGAACTGTATTTGACAGAATGTGTGCTGTAGCACGATACTACCATATTTCTTCAAAAGCAGATCGTGGAGACATTTTTATCGTCCACGATCAAAAATCGTCATATCGCACACCCCTAAGCCCAGCCAATTCCAGCGGTCTCGCCACTGGGGCTGAAACTTTCTCTGCCTTTTCTTTTCGTATTCCCTTTCGCTTTCCCTCAATTCCTCTGGTGATTTTCTCTTCCTTGCCTTCTCTTTTTTTACCCGGCGTTTGGCCGGGTAATGTGGGTTTCAGAAACATGTAGCTATAGGTAGGTGCTGAGCAGCAGTGTGCAGTTTGCACGCGTAACCGACGGAGCGTAAGGCTGTCGGGATCACGTAACGTGTTAGCGGTGGTTACCGAGACGATTAAACAGAAATCAAAACACAGAACCACAGGTAATTAATGTGAAATTAGACTTTTTTTTAATCGAGGCATTATTTTTACTGGCCCCACCGGGCTAGTAGTTGGAGCGATCTGGTGGCCCTGACGGTTTTAAAAGTACGTCCGGGCCACCGGGCCAGTTATATTGTCGACCCCAGAAATTTTAAAACGTTAATTAAAATGTTAAAGTGTGATATAGATATACATAAGGCTTATGGCTTTATTTTGTAACTGTTTTTTTGTTTTTGTTTTTTTTTCCTCAGAAGTGAGGCTTACTTTCATTAAAATGATTTCAAGTTTGTTGCAATAACAATTTGTTCACTCAAATAACTTGTTCTTATTCTTTTATGAGTCATTGTCACTGATAAGAATTATTGCTTAATATATACCGTGAAACCGTGATATTTTCTGAGATGATTATCATACCGTGAAAATCTCATACAGTTATAACCCTAATTGCAAGTAATACATTTAACTAAACAAAACAGAGGTTATTAGTACAAGTTATGGACCGTTACAAATGGCGCTGATGGTTTTACTCAGGTGGTTAAATGACTTTTTCCATAACTGCATTCTCTGGTTTTCCTGATGGTTTCTTCCATCAACTCTCATTAGGCCTTTCCCCATGTATGAGTGATTGTACGTATGTATGTTTGTTAGACTAGTTTGTGTTAGTGTTTAGTTAATAAAAGCTGTGTGCACAAATTACATGAGTTTCTGGTTCTGCCTTGCAAATTAAATGTCTCTTTACGATTTTGACCCTCGCTACATGCTCTAATGCATTAATAGGAAAGTATTTCCTGTGGCCAAGGAAATATCCTTTCTTAGAGTTGATACAAACTTGCACTGAATGTTCGCTGGACGGACAGAGCAGTTGATGGCAATTTAATTCTGCTACAGTTATTACTGTCAGCCGATATAAATAATTGTAATTAATCATAATTAAATATAATAACTTATATACAATTCCCTTTTGAGCTTATAAATTGTTACAATTAATTGGAAGAAACATTTAAAGCATGGTTTTTCAAACTCATACATACCAAACACGCATATGAATCCTTCAGCTATTCAATAATGATTAAACAGACACATAATATTTGATTAAAACATGATAGTCTAATATGGGGTTCTGCATAGAAATGTCCTTTTAGGATGATTTTTGGTGCATATGAAAAAGAAAGTCTCTGTGTTGTTCTATAGAGAACGAAGACATGTTCTTTAGACTAAGGCATTTTGGTTTGGTCTGTCTTCTATGTGGGGAAAAAGTCAGTCTAAGGAAGCTCGTGACTTCCAGCGTAGAACCCATGTGATGGCCATCTCTTTGACCATCAGTCTTGATTACTTGATACAAATTTGACGGTCTCCTTCCTGAATTGGAATTATCAATAAGTGTTCTTTTGTCTCAATGTTACAAGCTGTTTTGTGAAAGAGTTGGTTAGTTTGCTTGCTTCAGACTAGTTGGAGCTAGAAATCGGATTTATGACGTTGTCCTGTTTTCTTGGGCCTCTGTGGAATTTCAGCTTCTCATGTTTCGATGTTCTGATCGACTCTTAACTTTGTCTGATTCGGTCTCTGATATCCTACATTAGTGACCATCTTATCTGGACTGGATCTGGTGGCTACGGTGACCTCGGAATAAGAAAGAAACAGACTAGTATTAGTGTAGATGCCGTTCTTCTAACAATGTAACAAGTACATTGTGTGTTATGGGAAGTGTTCACGATTCCAGTTGACGTAATTAATGCAGCCTAACAGTCCTTTAATGGATTTGAATATTAAAAATGTGTTAGTGTATTATGTGTAAGCCAGGTTAAAGAGATGGGTCTTTAATCGAGATTTAGACTGACAGAGTGTGTCTGCCTCCCGAACAATGTTATGTAGATTATTCCAGAGTTTGCATGCTAAATAGAAATCTGTCACCCGCAGTTGAAATTTAGCATTTAATTTAATTGTTCAGCCTGCATATAGCCTGCAGGAAAAAAGCTGTTCTTGTGCCTGGCTGTTCTGGTGGTCAGTGCTCTGTAGTGCTGACCAGAAGGCAACAGTTCAATGAGAGAGTGGGCTGGGTGTGAGGGGTCCAAGGTGATTTTCTTAGCCCTTTTTCTCACTCTGGAGATGAAAAGATCTTGGAGGCTGGGCAGAGGGGCACTGATAATCCTCTCAGCAGTCTTGACTGTCCGCTGTAGTCTCTTGATGTCTGTACTGTATATATGATATCTATATTTATACTACACAGTATAAATATAGAATAATAATTATTAAAGCTATAAAGTTACTGGCCAAGGGTATTTGACATACTTTTGTATGTATTTGTCCATTCAAGCACAAGAAAGTGCCCTGTATACACAGAACACAGTTCACGAGTATTGAATGTAGTTGTCTTTAGCGTCTTATTGAATACGCTAAAATTGCTTTGAACTTTTAAATTGAAAAAACGTGCAAATAATAAAATTAGTGACGACGCAGAAGTTTCTGCAACTGCAAAAGCAACCAAAGACTTTTTGAAGGGAAAGAAGTGGACTGTTATGCAATGGCCAAGTCAATCACCTGACCTGAATCCGATTGAGCATGCATTTCACTTGCTGAAGACAAAACTGAAGGGAAAATGCCCCAAGAACAAGCAGGAACTGAAGACGGTTGCAGTAGAGGCCTGGCAGAGCATCACCAGGGATGAAACCCACCGTCTGGTGATGTCTATGCATTCCAGACTTCAGGCTGTAATTGACTGCAAAGGATTTGCAACCAAGTATTAAAAAGTGAAAGTTTGATTTATGATTATTATTCTGTCCCATTACTTTTGGTCCCTTAAAAAGTGGGAGGCACATATGCAAACTGTTGTAATTCCTACACTGTTCACCTGATTTGGATGTAAATACCCTCAAATTAAAGCTGACAGTCTGCAGTTAGCACATCTTGTTCGTTTCATTTGAAATCCATTGTGGTGGTGTATAGAGCCAAAAATGTTAGAATTGTGTCGATGTCCCAATATTTATGACTGTGTAGGGGGTAATAAATTTTATATTAATATGTAATTTAAATAAATAGTTTAATTTAGCTCAAAGGGAATAATTTATGATTTTATAGGGATTTGAACAGAATCAGTGTTACGGCGATTCACTGAACGAGCCGTATAACAAACTCTGAACTGGATATTAAAATCCAAATATAGTGAAAACACTATTAAACAGCATTGTAACTAGATCGGCAGATTAAGACATTAACTTATGAGCAGAAAACACAAGATACATCTCTTTCAATATAAATCAGATTTTATTTATATAAACCTAAGACAAACTAATCTAACACATGAACACAAGCATTCACACATTCACACGTTGCAGAAAGAGAGAAAGGGAGGAACGGATGAGTTTAAGAGAATGAAGATGTGAAATCCCAAGTTTACAGCAATATGTTCAATTGCATAGACCTGAATAACCACCAATCACTTATTTAACCCTCGTTTTGACTTTCTCAATGAGGCTAAAATTTATATTAACTGCACCTGATTCATTTAGAATCTGGAGGTGTAGGCCTACTTGCTTGCTTGCTTTGCCTGTGTAACGGGGTTGTGTCGTCGTTGCAGACAGGGAGTTCCCCGAAGTGTCTGATGGGTTGAGAGTTCAGTAGTCTTTGAAGTGAAGTCTTGGGCGTTGGCTGAGGATGCGGAGTTGGTCTGGTCGAAGTTTGAAGCGAGTGCAGTTGGAGCTGGACTTTGTAGCAAACTTACATTAGAACACGAAACTCCACGGAAAGAAAAGAAACTAAAGCAAAAGAATAAAAATAAAAGGATGTGACGAGACTAAGT
The DNA here is from genome assembly GCF_936440315.1 of Barbus barbus. Lineage (NCBI taxonomy): Eukaryota > Metazoa > Chordata > Actinopteri > Cypriniformes > Cyprinidae > Barbus > Barbus barbus. The sequence continues at coordinate 11,240,678 of NC_136733.1, forward strand.
TGTTTTCCTTCTCATTATGGCATGTGGGCCAGAGCACGCTCAAAGAGCAGCACGCGGTGGCAAAAGAGAAGAAGAGGGACGAGCGCACTAAGAGAGCGAATTTTACGATGTCCTGAGTTTTTAAACTCGGCTTCCAGACCGTCCCCTCTGGACGTCTTGACCAATTAGATGCTGCCCTTGCTTGGGGTGTTGCTCTGTTCCTCCACCAAATCATAAATCAACTTGTTATCTGTTCAGTCAGAGGTCCGAACTTTACAGGCTCTTGCAAAGTATACCTTTTGAACATGATTTGTATTAACAAGACTGATGCATTTGACAAAGAATTGATTGGAAGAAACATTTAAAGCATGAATTTTCAAACTCGTACATACTAAACATGAATATTAATACTTCAGCTATTCAATACTTATTAAAAGCAAGACATACACAATGAGTGATTAAAACAAGGATATTAAAATAATATGTGGGGTTCTGCATAAAAATGTCCTTTTAGGATGATTTTATGGGCATATGAAAAGGAAAGTCTTTGTATAGTTCTATGGTGAACGAAGGCGTGTTCTTTAGACAAAGGAATGTTGGTTTGGACTGTCTTCTATGTGGGGGAGAAGTCAGTCTAAGGAAGCTTGTGAATTCAATCGTGGAACACGTGATGGCCATCTCTTTGACAATGAGTCTTGATTATTTGCAACAAATTTTACAGTCTCCTTCTTGAATTGGAATTATCAATAAGTGTTATTTTGTCTCAAGGTTGTAAGCTGTTTGGTGAAAGAGGCTTGCTAAGTTAGGATTGCTTCAGCTAGTTGGAGCCAGGAATCCGGACAGATTTATGATATCCTGTTTCTTGGAGCCTCTCTTTCTGGAATCTCAGCTTCTCATGTTTCAATGTTCTGATCGCAGCTTCACTTTGTCTGATTCAGTCTCTGATATCCTACACTGTATATATATATGTCATGTACTGGGATTTTCAATAAAAGTTTGGACGCAGTTGCACCAAGTATTATTTCTGTTATCAACAATTCCTTACAGACAAGTTTAGTTCCATCTTATTTTAAACATGCAGTGGTTCATCCGCTGCTTAAGAAAGCAAATCTGGATACAGCTGATTTTAACGATTAAATCAAATCAAATCAAATCACTTTTATTGTCACATCACCACAGCACCTGTGCCTTTGTGAGTGAAATTCTTGAGAGCGTGCTCCAGACACTGCAGAAACAATTTACATATAGACATTACCATACATACGTACAGACTTATACAGATGACAATGTGTAATATACACATACATATACTCAGTACACACAGTGTACTATTAGACAGACATACAGTTACCGATACACATTATACACAGTATGTAGTACACATTCTACGTTATATACACACAGTAATATGCGAAGATGCAGCAGATTATATATAAACCGGATGTGCAAATGTCATGGATGTGCATTGGATGGTATCCAGTGCTGGCAAAAAGATTGTTGTATTTGTGCAGTAGTGTACTGGTAGTCCAGTTTGAACTGTATGGAATTAAAGTGCAGTGCGTGGCATATTGTAAAGTGGGAGTGTGCTGTAGGGTGTATTAATTTTGACTGTTCATTAGCCTGATAGCCTGAGGAAAAAAGCTATCCCTCAGTCGGCTAGTGCGGGATCGGATGCTGCGGAGACGTCTTCCTGAGGGCAGCAGAGAGAGCAGTCTGTGGGACGGGTGGCTGGAGTCATTGATGATCCTCCGGGCTTTCTTTATACACCGCCTGGTGTAGATGTCCTGGAGGGAGGGAAGCTCACCTCCAACAATGTGACGGGCAGTTCGCACGACCCTTTGCAGAGCTTTGCGGTTGCCAGCAGTGCTGTTTCCAAACCAGGCGGTGATGCAGCCTGTCAGGATGCTCTCCACAGTGCAGGTGTAGAATGATCTGAGGATGCTGGGGCTCATTCCAAACTTCCTCAGCCGTCTCAGGAAGAAGAGGCGTTGGTGTGTCTTCTTCAGCACTGCATCTGTGTGAGCGGACCATGTGAGATCCTCAGTGATGTGAACACCGAGGAATTTGAAGCTGTTTACTCGCTCCACAGGTGTCATGTCGATGGTGATGGGTGTGTGTTCTCTGCTCTGTCTCCTGAAATCCACCACCAGCTCCTTGGTCTTGTCGATGTTGAGTGAGGTGGTTCTCTTGACACCATTTAGTCAGGGTTCTCACCTCCTCTCTGTAGGCCGTCTCATCGTTGTCAGTGATCAGGCCTATCACCGTTGTGTCGTCAGCATATTTGACGATGACGTTGGAGCTGTGTGTTGCTGTACAGTCATGTGTGTACAGGGAGTACAGGAGTGGGCTGAGGACGCAGCCCTGAGGAGCACCAGTGTTGAGGGTCAGCGGGGATGAAGTGTTGTTGCCCATTCTGACCACCTGACATCTGCCTGTCAGGAAGTCCAGGATCCAGCTGCACAGAGATCCGTTTAGTCCCAGAGTCTGGAGCTTCTCAACCAGTGTGGCAGGCACTATGGTATTGAATGCTGAGCTGTAGTCCACAAACAGCATTCTCACATAGGTGTTCTTATTTTCCAGGTGGGAGAGAGCAGTGTGCAGGGTGAAGGCAATAGCATCGTCTGTGGAACGGTTTCTGCGATATGCAAATTGTAGGGGATCCAGTGAGTCAGGCAGCACAGAGCAGATGTAGTCTCTGATGAGTTTCTCAAAGCACTTGCTGAAGATGGGTGTCAGAGCAATGGGCCTCCAGTCATTCAAGCATGTGATTTTATTTTTCTTTGGAATGGGCACAATGGTGGATTTTTTGAAGCATGCGGGAACCACAGACAGAGAGAGGGAAAGGTTAAAAATGTCTGTGAAAACCCCGGCCAGTTGGAATGCGCATGCTCGGAGCACACGGCCTGGGATGCCATCGGGACCCACAGCCTTGCGGATGTTCACCCGTCGGAAGGATCGGGTTACATCTGCGACAGAAAAGGAAAGTGCGCTCGCCTCTTCTGCTACAGCAGCGGGAGCGCGCTCTGTGTGGGCGGTGTTGTGAGCCTCGAAACGAGCATAAAAGTGATTAAGTTCGTCCGGTACAGAGGCGGCAATGTTCACAGTAGCTGGTTTATTCCCTCTGAAATCTGTGATGTTATTGATACCCTGCCACATGCTTCTTGCGTTGTTGGATTTGAATTGTTCTTCAACTTTGTTTTTGTATTGTCGTTTGGCAGCTTTGATTGATTTCCTGAGATCGTAACTGGCTTGTTTGTGATCGTCAGAGTTTCCGGATTTAAAGGCAGATGTCCGCGCTGACAAGGCTGCTCGAACATCGCTGTTAATCCACGGTTTTTGGTTGGGGTAGATGCGGATTGTTTTTGTCGGTACTACATCCTCTACACACTTCCTGATGAAACACGTTACAGTATCTGAGTACGCCTCTATGTCGTCATCAGACGCTGCCCGGAACATGTCCCAGTCCACGTGATCAAAACAGTCCTGTAATATAGCGTCTGATTGGTCCGACCAGCATTGAATTGTCCTGAGGGCGGGTGCTTCTCGTTTCAGTTTCTGCCTATAAGCAGGCAGGAGCAGAACGGAAGTGTGATCCGATTTGCCGAAAGGTGGGCGGGGGAGCGATTTGTAGGCGTCCCGGAATGGAGAGTAGCAGTGGTCAAGTACACGATCACCACGCGTGTTGATGGTGATGTGTTGGAAGTATTTTGGAGCTATTGTTCTGAAGTTGGCTTTGTTGAAGTCCCCCGTAACAATAAACGCCGCGTCTGGGTACGCGGTTTCCTGCTCGCTTATATTCCCATACAGTTCCTTGAGTGCCTGGTCTGTGTTGGCTTGAGGGGGAATGTAAACAGCTGTGATTATGATCGCTGTAAATTCCCTCGGTAGCCAGAATGGTCGACACAGAAGCATATGAAATTCCAGATCAGGGGAGCAGGAGGATTTAATAGAGTGTAGGTTCCTTTCATCACACCACGAGTTGTTGATAAAGAAACAGACGCCCCCGCCTCTGCTTTTCCCTGTGAGCTCTTTCGTTCTGTCCGAGCGGTGCACGGAGAACCCCGTAAGGTCGATGGCTGAGTCTGGAACCACTGCAGACATCCAGGTTTCTGTGAGGCAAATAATGCAGCAGTCCCTTGTTTCCCGTTGGTATGAGATGCGTGCCCGCAGTTCACAGAGTTTGTTGTCCAGTGACTGAACGTTAGCCAACAAAATAGTTGGGAGAGGAGGTCGGAGGGGACGGCGTCTGAGTCTGACAAGGACGCCGGCTCTCTTCCCCCTTTTCCGGCGGCGTTTCCTCGGTCGCGATCGTGCGGCCCAGACAAAGGGCTCTGATGCGGTGTCTGTAAACAAGGCGCCGGCGTTCAGGAACTCAAAGTCCGGTTTGCGTTGCGCGACGAAGGAACCAATGTTTAAAAGCGTGTGTCTATCGTAGACAGTTATACTGACAACATCTAACACGTGAAACAACAAAATAACAAATAAAACATAAGAAACATAAGAAAAACTGCAGAGTTTTCTTGGAGCTCGCAACACGGCTGCCATGCTCGGCGCCATCTTGGACCATTTATAGACCTATTTATATACCCATTTATAGACCTAGATTATAGACCTATTTCGAAATTGCCATTCTTATCAAAAGTATTGGAGAAAGCCTTTTTGAATCAGTTATCACCTTACTTAATTGAGAATAATATACTGGATCCTTTTCAGGTTTTAGATCTAAGCATAGCACTGAATCGGCCTCATTAAGAGTCGTAAGCAATTTGTTATTATTTATGGATTCTGGAAATTCTTCAGTTTTGGTACTGTTGGATCTAAGTGCGGCATTCGATACAGTAGATCACTGCATTCTTTTAAACAGGTTAAAACCTGAGATTGGTATCTGTGATTCAGCCTTAGATTGGTTTGAATCCTATTTTACTGCGAGGAGTTTCTCTGTGGAGATAGGTCAATCTCATTCATCACCTGCCTCTGTTACTGGTGGGGTGCCGCAGGGCTCCATGTTGGTCCCCATTTAGTTTGCTTTATATATGCTCCCACTTTGTTTTATTTTTTAGTTTTACAAGGTCCCATATCACATTTATGCAGATGATACCCAGTTGTACATGTCAATCAAATCTGGTTCAAAGTCCTTATCCGACTTGCTTGCTTGTGTAAACGACATCAAAAGCTGGATGGGTGATCATTTTCTTCAGTTAAATGAGAACAAGACTGAAGTCATTCTATTTTGCTTCCCCCCATTTGGTTAACAGCCTGTCCTCTAGTTTAGGGCCCTTGCAAGCAAATATCTGTACTCATGTAAAGAACCTGGGTGTTGTTTTTGATTCGGAGTTAAAATTCGACAAGTAAATAAACTCTGTTGTCAGAGCTAGTTTTTTTTCCAGCTTAGGGGTTTACGTAAACTGAAATCTCTTCTATCTTTTAATGATTTAGAGACAGTTATTCATGCCTTAATTTCTACAAGGCTTGATTACTGCAATGCTTTATATGCTGGTGTCAACCAGTTTTCCCGTTCACATTTGCAACTGGTTCAAAATGCTGCAGCCTGCTTCTTAATGGCGAAGAAGAAGAGGGAGCATATCACCCCTTTTCTAGCATATTTGCATTGGCTACCAGTTAAATTTAGAATTGAGTACAAGGTTTTAACTTTCGTATTTAAAGCCTTGCATGGTCTGGCTCCAGACTACATCTCAGACCTTATTTGTCTATACTCACCCCTGAGATCTCTTAGATCATCCTATGATAATCTATTAACCGTCCCATTTTCTTGTTTAAAATCCAATGGTGATAGAGCCTTTTCAGTTTTAGCCCCTAAACTGTGGAATTTGTTACCTCAATCTGTTAGGTTATCATCTTCCTTATCTGCATTTAAATCATCATTGAAAACTTATCTCTTTTTTCAACTTATCTCCACTCGAATCGCAGGTGGATTTCCGTCACTATATGTGTTAGAGAGAGCGTTGCCAGCGCGTCCAGTTTTCCCTTCTCTCTCAGATATTACAAGTGCGTGTTATGCGCAAAACCTTGTCAGAGCCGTCATGTGGCACAGAGGTGTGTGTGCTCGTCGCTTATCTACATTTGAAATAACGAACCTGAGCGCGCAAACAACGCGATGCGACTGGCTATTTTTTCCCTGCATGCCATATGTGCAGGGCACCGTTTTTGAGAGGAGAGGAAAAGCTGAGAAAGCATTTCAGGTAAATTTTGAAATGTACCAGGTTTATATATATATACATATATATATATATATATATATATATATATATATATATATATATATATATATATATATATATATATATATATAAAAACCTGGTACATTTCAAAATTTACCTGAAATGCTTTCTAAGCTTTTATATATATATAAGTTGATAAACAGTTAAATGTGTTGGTTTACACACAGAGAAAAGTGTAAGCTTTTAAGAAGTCCAAGAATAAAATTATTAATTTACTTAACATGTTAAAATTGATTTACATAACTTTTTTTTTTGCTGTTTTCTAACAGTTTGTATTTGAATAAAGAAAGAAAACTTGCACTTAACCTTTTCACAGGCATTTTGTTTTCATAGTTAGACAGATATCATGATGTATCATTATATGATTGTCTAGCAATATATCGATTATCGCTATTGTGAGCCATGTATCGTGATTATATCGTATCGTGAGGTACCCTGCGATTCCCACCCCTACTATTCATAGTTGTTGGATATGTTGGTCTTAGTGAGTTAATTTCTTGTCCCTGATTTTTAATCGGTTTTATGGGTTAATTTTGTTGATTTAATTTTTAAATTGAGCATTTTTTATCAATGTATTGTGTTACTGTGAAGCACCTTGGTCAGCATTAATGTTGTTTAAAGGTGCTATAGAATCAGAATCATGATACACGGGACGTGATGGTAAACTGTCCATTGTGCCAATGGATGGTATGCACATGAGATTTGTCTTGATGTTAAGAGCAGGGCTCTGAACCGGTTCAAGGAACGAAAACGAAAACCGGAAACGAACAAAATTTTGACTGGAACAGAACCGGAAACAGAAACTAAATCAAATTTTATAGTTCCGAACAGAATCGAAAATTTGAAATGGCCATTAACCGGTTAATAACGTTATTTTATCGTTCCATTTAATATTTAAAATTTGCTGTCAACCAATCACGAATTCAAGTAGTACAGACTATACAAATGTGATGCTGACGCATCCAGCGAGTGAAATGCCCGCCCGTGCTCAGCTGTGAACCCTAGTCGCAATGGCAATGAATTCTGCTACCATCTGTTTTAATGGAAAATCTGACAGGGTAGCACAAATCGATTCAACAGATCTTACACACCAGCGGTGCTTCGATGAAAGTAAAAGCCAATAAATAATATTTTAGTAGGCTATACGTCGAGAATATGGAAACATTTGGATTCGTGCCGAGTGAGAGAGGTAGGCATCAGTTTCACATTTAATTTGTTTTTGGAATGACGTTTTTATAGCCTATAGGCTATCCTTAAATTTAGAGGATTTGTTGTGGAGAGAAACTAATTACTGTGTTTATTAGGGATGTGCGGGACTAGTCGACTAAACGGTACAGCTCCTACTAGTCGACACTGAAAACAATAGTCGATTACACGAGAGAAAAAAACCCCCCCAAAATAACATTTTATCATTCAAATTACCATCATTTTAACGTTACATTTTAAAACATTTTAAATAAGTTAAAATAAAACTTTTGAAAAAGAATACATAGCCTATCAAAATATTTAAATATTTTTAAAAGCATATCTGGGCAGAAACTACATTTTTACCTCAGACCTCTCATGCCTTGTCTTCACGTCAGTTGCGGCGAGCTTAGAATGACCACACGAAAGACCTAGCTTGGAGGCTAGCCAAAGCCAGCAATGTCAATCTTTCATACGTCGCTGCGGCCCGTGATCCCATGCACGCGATCTATTCTTCTAAACGAAGACCCACTTCGGTGGTGCTGCGGGATTTCCAGGCTCTTTTCGAAACTCTCTGCGTGCCTGTGACTTCAGTTCCTGCCGAGCGAGTGTTTTTTTCTTTTTTTTTTCTTCAAGTGCAGAATCGTCTAGTCCAGTCTTTCGCCAGACCACGTTAACAAATGTGCATGGAGTAAGTAAAACTAGCATTCTTTTGTTTTTAGACAATATAGCCAACATGAAGTAATTTTTTTAAAGCCATTTTAATGCTATTCCTTGATAAACGTTCCTATTTTTTTTTTTACTTTTGTTTTTATATGTTGGCTAACTTTATATGAAAATGAAGAATTCTGTCAGTCTATTGATTGATTTTCCATTTCTGCATTGCTCCAGCCGATCTGAATAAATAAGCTACGCAAAATTATTTTTATATTGTAGACATCTATCGATTAGTGATGAAAAAAAAAATCACCACGCTGGTGGAAACAACAAGAGACCACACGACTGAGAGCAACTCGATGTCCGCAGCAGCAGCAGGTGACTTCAGCGCAGCGGAATAGTTCTGCGTTCAAATGCACGCAATAGGCTAAAGCTTGCTGCAAAACCCCAGCAAACATAACCATGAATGTGTCTGCGGGAAATAGTAAGGAGATATTTGAACTATTTACTAATAAACTAATGTTTTCTGAGTCCGTGTCGCAAAGATGAAGTTGCTGATCCTGACTCACCGTCTCCTCATTAGATGTGCCTTTAGAGAGAAATATGCATCTTTATTGATTATGATTAAGATTATAATAAAAGAGTTTTTGTTTTAAATTTTTTATTTCGTTAAGTGATAATTTAAAGCTTTCTATAGATATATTTATCATGTCTGTGAGGCATGTATTCGCTCAGCTTCGGTTCATTTTTATGAAGCGCTCCTGTTCAAGACGAGATGGCAGAAAGCACATCATGTTTGTTTTCTTTGTTTTATAAAAGAACTACCTTTTTGTTGGTATTGTGAGTGCGCACAAATACAAGTAGACCCTTTACAGGTCGGAATGATGTATTATTCTTACCTTTATCAAACAAACAAACAAACAAAAAATGACGGCGTAGGCTATTTTAATTTGTTTCCACTGAAAGCAATCCAAGTGTTTGCTGGTGCCTCCATGTCCTGCAGAGCGCGCTTTAGCTTCCACTCTCCGCACAAACTTACATATAGGCTAGCGCACATTATTATTATAGCAGGTTTAACGTTTAAACATTGTTATATACTTGAACTGTTTTAGTATATCTATAGATTTTATTTTAGGCAAGTCGTGATGATATGAGAAGGCTAAATTTATCAAACATAGGCTATGATCAGCTCATGCCGCTGGCCGCTTGGTCGTTACTTTAAAAACAAAAATGCTCCCAACGTTTTTCTAAATTAACTTAATAAAAAAACAAAACGAAATATAATAATTTTGCCATTACACACAAAACGGAACTATTTTAATAGCCGAAACAGTAGTATAAACTGTTTTAGGAGAAGGGGGAAAAAAAGGGCTCGGGTCGGAAATTCTGATAAGCTGTCGGACGTGGGACGTGAGGGACGTAGGGCCGGGCTAGGGCCTAAATTTGAGGGCCGTGCAGGGCTCTGTTGAGTGTATGCTCTTTATTTTTTTCTGTTTAACGACCGCCTAATATTAAATGATGATAACGCGAGGCAAGCATAATCATGACCTAGGTTTAGATTTGACAGTATTTCAAGTGTAGGCTGTTATATAGACACACGCACATTTTTTTGCCATTTTTTGGGGGTTTCTAGCTTTTAGACTAGTCGACTAGTCGGATACAAAACTTCCGTTTAAACGATAGTCAAATTAGTCGTAGCGCACATCCCTAGTGTTTATAATGTTTGTAGACATTTTTGATTTACCGGCATTTTAGCCTACATCATTTCTGAATAATAGGCTAATAAAATGCAGGCTTAGCCTTTGTTTTTTTTCCCCTCAAAACATTTTATACAAGTAGCGTTTTTTTTACATTTTGCAGCAAACATCTTTAAAAAATTCTTTAATGTCTTTAAAGCATTAATAGATTTTTTTATTTTGTTTAGTAGCCTACATTTAGAAATGTAAAAATCTAGAAAAGATGATGCTGTATAGCCTATTAGCGCAGCGGGTTAAGATACCATCTCTTTCTGTATTTTTTATTTATTTTTCTTTTTGTGTAAAGAAAACACAGTACTTTATTATTATTATTATTATTATAGGCAAAGACAATTTTAAAAATAACGGTATTAACCGTTATTTTTTCTACTCAAACCGGTTTCGGAACGGTAATAATACAGAGGAACGCAGGAACGGAAACGTTAAAATATCGATTCTGCTCGGAGTGAACCGATTTACATTTTTTTTCGTTTTCAAGCCCTGGTTAAGAGTGGCGTGAGAGCTGTATCTCAGACATGGGAAAGCTGTAAGTTTCAGGACATATCACCAGTAGTGTACCTTTTGAATCAGGGGGTGTTTCGGCCTTTCAACACTAGACACCCTCATCAAAGGTGGCCAGCTACAGAGTGATGAAACCTGAGCTTGTGTCCCATGCCCAATTCTGAGAATTGCCTGGTTGTTTTAATGCCGCAGCCCACGGGACTATGCAAGGCAGGGAGCGTCCTCTTCCCTGAGACAAGCCTAAAGCTGACCGCATACCTTGTTCACCCTCCTCCTGGAGGGTTGTGACCTGGGTTCTCAAGTGGGGTATGGGGTGGGGCGATTTGAGTCCAACAAGTGTCCTTCCGCTTAATCCATATCCACTGGCTGCATCTTTCGGCTGCTTCAGAGACTGATCTAATTGTCTGTCGCAGAGCCTGTCCATGGATGCCAAGGTCTTTCAGTAGTATGATGGTGGAAGAAGCCACAAAACCTCTACATCCCACTTTAACTGGATAGACTTTAGCTTTCCATTCTCGTTGTTGAGCGTCTGCTGCCAATTCTATGTAGCGCAGTTTCTTGTGCTCACAGGCCTCTTCTGTTGAATTCTCCCATGGGACTGTGAGTTCTATGATGTAAACAGACTTCAATGAAGGGGACCAGAGTACCAAGTCTGGCCTAAGGGTGGTGGCTGCAATCTCAGGTGGAAAGATTAGTTGCTGGCCAATATCGACTAGCATCTTCCACTCCCGGGCCATGGCTAGTTGTCCAGCTTCTGGTTTGGTAGGAGGATGATTGGGCTTTTTCTGTCCCTCTCAGATGAAGGTTGGGGCCATGATGGAATTGGTTGCTCTCAGGGGCAATTGGTTGCTCTTCGGTGAGGCTTGTGATAGGCAGTTCAAGAACCCCTTTGCCGTAGAGGCTGATGTCCGTCAGACAGCGTGGGACACCGAGCCATTTCTTCAGGTATGAAGTCATGGTTCGCTCCATCTTCTCCACAATTGTTATTGGGAGTTCGTAGATAGTGAGTGGCCACATTACCCGAGGGAGAAGTCCAAATTGCAGGCACCAGAGCTTGAGCGTCCCTGGCAGTAGGGTCCTGTTGATGTTTTCCAGACTGTTAGTGAAGTCCTGCCTTACTTGCTGCACTTGGTCTTTGTCCCTGAGGCTTGCGTTGTACCATCTGCCCAGCCTTTTGACAGGTCGCTCAGACACTGTTGGTATTGGGTCGTCACCAATACAGAACTTCAAGTTTTTAAGCTGTCCCTTGACTATTGAGATGCTTTGGGACTTGTTCGGTTTGATTTTCATCCGGGCCCACTTGATGTTCTCCTGCAGTTTTCCAAGTAGCCGTCTTGTGCATGCTGCAGTAGTAGTCAGGGTGGTCATGTCATCCATGTATGCTCGGATAGGTGGAAGGCGGATCCCGTTCTTAGTTCGCTCGCCCCCCACCACCCACCCAGAGGCCCTGATGATGACCTCCATGGCCATTGTGAAGGCCAGGGGTGAGAAAGCCTGCCACGATGCCTACTTCTACGCACTGCCATGATGTTGTAAAGTTGGCTGTTGTGAAACACAATTGCAGGTCTTCGAAATAGGCTTTTACTAGACTAGTGACGGATGATGGAACGTGGAAGAAGTTGAAGGATTCCCAGAGGAGGTTATGGGGAACTGATCCAAAGGCATTGGCCAGGTCAAGGAAGAGGACATGGATGTCTCTTTTGTCTTTCTTCGCCGCTTGGATCTGGTGCCAGATCATGCTGGTATGCTCCAAGCAACCAGAGAACCCAGGAATTCCAGCTTTCTGTACGGCTGTATCAATGTACTTGTTCTTCTCCAGGTAGGTGGACAACCTCTGTGCTATCACGCTGAAAAAGATTTTTCCTTCAACGTTGAGAAGACAGATTGGCCGGAATTGACTGATGTCTGTTGCATCCTTCTCCTTTGGAATTAGCACCCCTCCAGCCCTTCGCCACGCCTTAGGTATTATTCCCTTCTGCCACACTATCCTCATTAGTCTCCAAAGATAGCGTAGAATATCTGGTGCGTTCTTGTAGAGCTTATACAGTACTCCATTCGGCCCAGGGGCTGAAGCTGATCTTGCGCGCCGTACTGTACTCTCTACTTCCTTCCATTTTGGAGGGCCAGCCTCCAGGTTGAATTCAGGAGGTTGAATAGGTGGGATATCATGTGGGATAACTATCTGTTCATGCCTTTTCGTGTCATGGTGGACCTTTTCCAGATGTTCTTCCAGTTCCTGCTTTGAAATTTTCAGGATTCCGCTTTTTTCCTTAGTGAAGAGGTGTTTGATGAACTTGAAGGGGTTTTTGTAGAACCGTGTTCTTGTATGTTCCTTCTTCTTGCGAAGTTTCCTCAGGTTCTCTGCTCTTCGCAAGGTTGCCAACCGACACTTGATGTCTCCCTGGAGTAGCATGAGACCCTCTCTCTCTACACTAGAGGCCTTCTTCCACTGCTTTCTCAGCTGCCTTCTCTCTCTGACCAGCCTTTGGATCTCTTGCTGCCTCCTAGATTTGGCTGATGCTGGTGTTGCTTTGTCGCTTCTCCTTGTGTTCACTCCAAAGCGCTCTTCTCCGTAGTGGTAGATGATGTCGCCCATCCTTTCCAGCTTTTTCTCTGCTGTGCCCACTTGTTGCTCCAGGATTTTTGTCAGGTCGTTGTTGACTATTTCCCACTCTCTCTTTTCAACAGCTTTGGGCCTCTTCACACTCAGTCTGTGCCCTTTGATCTTTCCCTCCTTGGGAGGTCTCTCTGGTTGGGTGGGTTCCTCCACCGACATTTCTGTGCTTGTATTATCCTCTTCAGTGACAGGGGTGCTGATGCTCTGCGAACTTTGGTTTTTATCCCATCGCCGTGCTTCAATCGACTGATTTGACTGGTTGCTTCGTAAGAAGTACTGGTCAATGTGAGGCGATTGTCTCTGCTCTCTCAAGCACCCTCTCTTTCCTTGGTGGGTCCTCATTATAAATAAAAATGACCTTAACATTTATAATTTCATCTTGATAAACAAGGAGAGTAGTTTATGGTAAGTGACATAGTAAGAAAAATGGCACCAGTCGTGAGATATAAATGAGAAAACCACAAATACCAACATACAACCTTCTGTCTATTTTTGGTGCATCATATGAATCAGCAATCTGGTTTTAAGTGAAATAATAAACAAATGTTTATTAAGCATTTATAATGTGATTTAAAAAAATGTCTCACTGTGTATTGTGGTAAAATCACTCTTTTTATTCATGCAGTTATAACTGCTCATCTGTGTTTTATAATGCATTTGTAAAAGAGTTATTAGTCATCTATGAACACCTTTATAAAAAAAATTACGAAAGAAACCTTAATATAAAGTGTTCCCACTGTAACAGAATAGTAACCAAGTGACAAGTTACTCTTATCTTATTAGGTTATTTATTTGACAATGTAATAATAAAAAAAAAACGTAAATCAAGAATAACACGTTGTAAAAAAAAAATATAGTTTTTTGTTAGTTCATGATACCTAATGCATTGACTAATGTATAGAACTTAACTGTGAAATGTTTACCAAAAATTTATGTTGTTTTTCATAGATCATACATCTGAAAGACAGATCTTACAAAAGCTCTCTCTTTCTTCTTTTGCAGGCCATAGTGAGTGCAAATAAAGATGTCCGATTGTGTTGATGTTGAAGAAAAGCCACCTGCCCCCCCTCTAAGAATGAACAGTAGTTCCCGTGACCCTTCCTTGGTGCACAGTTCAAAACCACTTCCAATGGCTCCAGAGGAGAAGAACAAGAAAGCCCGTCTCAGGTCCATCTTTCCAGGGGGAGACAAAAGTATGTGCACTCAGTTGCCCTACACAGAATCTCAAGATTTGATTTGTCACATACACAATTATACAGGGTATAACCAGCAGTGAAATGTAGGTCAGGTCCGCTCCAAGGACAGTGCAATTATATAGAATACAAAGAATCTGTACAGTTTCACATTTTCTGTGCTCACTGTAGGGGAAATATGTGGAATGTGTTGGTACTTTTACTTTTTTGATAGGCTAAACTAAAAGTGTTAAAGTGTTTGTTCCTCTATTTAACAGCCAATAAAAAGAAAGAGAAAGAACGTCCAGAGATATCCCTGCCCTCTGATTTCGAGCACACCATCCATGTAGGCTTTGACGCCGTAACTGGGGAATTCACTGTGAGTTTAACAAGTCTCAGGTGTTTTATGTTTTGTGTATGTGTGCTTAAGAGTCATTGTTATCTGTAATATATGGTTCATGTGGATGTTATCAATTTATAACCATGTGTGTGTGTTGTTAGATATTAGCATTAATAATGAAAATCATCAACCATAAGGAAGATGTTTAGAACAGTGCCATAACGGTAACCAGGGCTGGGCAATGTGGCCAAAAATATTATCACAGTATTTATTATTATTATTATTATTATTATTGATTTTTAACACTATTTATTTATTTACCTTTAATAGGGAAGGAAATGCTTTGCATATGTTTTAGACCCTGATAATGAGTGTACACAAATAGTTTGTTTACAGTTAAACTACACAAGAGTAAGTTGAAAATTTAGGGCCCCATGAAATCTATTTTATTTTCCCCTAAATTCTGTTTTCCATGTTATTTTTTCTGAATTCCGTGTTTTATAATTTAATACAAATGTATCATCCAAAAATGTGAAATGAATGAATAAAACTAACAATTTAAATCAACCTTTTAAAAGGTAATTAAATGAAAATATAACTGTTAATTTGCAACAAAATGCATTTTGTTAGTCAGTCAGTCAAGTAAGATGCTGCAAAATAGAACAGTATAAAAATTTAAACATGGACGAAGAAATATCTTGGTTTTATGACATTCCTTAAAAAAAAGTATGTCTTTGGGGAAGTACATTTTAGTATACAATAGTAATATATTTCTGACATTCAAGTAATAATTTGCCTAGTGCCTCACCGGATATATTATACAATAAAGAGTTGCCTTGTTTTTTTTTCTTTGTTTTTTTTATTATTTTAAACTTCTTTCTTGGTGTAATGGAACATGCTACACAGAGTGCACACAAAACGGAATCACGAAGAGAAGTCTTTAATCCAAATAACATTGGGTAATACAGAGAAGCTTGTAAGCAACGCTTCCAGCACAACATTACATTAAGACAGGACAAAGAACTAACAAAACTAGGGACTATAAGTACTAAACTAAATGAGGAATAATGAGGTAATTAAATGATAACAGGTGAGGGGTAATTAATCAAAAACCTGGGAAACAAATGAGGAACTGAAACAGAAGACAGGAACACAGGGAAAACAAAACCAAAATGGACCATAAACGTAACACTTAGGTTAAATTCTGTATTTGCTTGCATTCATTAAAATCCACTTGTTGTGTATGCTTGTAACGGACAGACTCAGACGGATGATGGCAAGTATTACAGTTTATTAAAACAAGGTAGAATTCAACAGAATATCAGGCATAAAGAGTAAACGGTCTCACTGTTCTTGCATGTAATGGAGAGTTGAGTGAATGCTGGAGTGATTGGAGAGAGCAAACCTTTGGGAGAGAGGTGAGTATCCAGGTAAATAGAGAATCCACAGGTAGAGAGATCCAATGAGGAACACAGAACACACAGATAACAAGGAGGGAACACAGGAGACGTGTGCGCTTGTGTGGTACTTGATGCAGATCAATCCAGAACAGGTGCGGGTGATTAGTATTCTGGTGAGGGTGAAGGTTGGGACTGAGTGGTGAGAGAGCCTGGCATTTCCTTTACAGTAACCCCCCTCCACGGCCCACTTCAGAAGGCTGGGGACATCGACGTTGTGGCGGCTGACCTCTTCCACAAGGTACAGTGCAGGTGCATCCAGATGTCCTGAGTGGAGAGCCAGACCTTCTGCCTGGGTTGATACTAAGGGGTATTGTTCCGAGCATCGGCCTGGATTCTCTGCTGGTGCACTGCCCTTTAAAGCTGGTGGTGACCTGCGTCCCAGACTCTCTCACCCTTCCAGAACTAGTGGTTGACTGATGGTAGAAGAAGCTCTTTCATACTCTGAAGATGAACAGGGGTCCTCTATCTGACACATCTTCAGGAATAACAAAGTATCGGAACACATATTGGAAGAGCGGTTCTGTGGATTAGAGAATATGTCAACAATAACAAATATGCAGGTGTTCGCAGAGGATTTCCGTCCTTTGGATGAGACATTAAACCGAGGTCCTGACTCTCTGTGGTCATAAAAAAATCCCAGGTTGTCCTTCGAAAAAGATTAAGGGTGTAACCCCGGCATTCTGGACAAATTTGCCCATTAGCCTCTGACCATCATGACCTCCTAACAATCCCCATATCTACTGATTGGCTTCATCACTGTCTCCTCTCCACCAATAAGCTGGTGTGTGGTGGGCATTCTGGCGCAATATGGCTGCCGTCGTATCATCCAGGTGGATGCTGCACACTGGTAGTGGATAAGGAGATACCCCCTTACTATGTAAAGCGCTTTGAGTGTCTAGAGCGCTATATAAATGTAACAAATTATTATTATTATGGCGGCAGGTCTGTGATAAAGTCCACATCTAGGTATGACCAAGGACGTCGAGGCATGGGCAGTGGGTAGAGTTTACTGGATGGTAAATAGCGAGGGCTTTTAGAGATGGCACACTTCCTGCAGCCTTGAACAAATCTTCTCACCTCTGTTGCTATATTTCGGTCACCAGAAATGATTTTGAATGAGTGAGTGAGTTACGTAGGCCCCAGGATGGCGGGTAGCCAATGCTCAGAGAGGATTGAACTGACTGGATGATGGGTGTGCGTTGGGTCCAGGTTTCATTACACTTGGTCAGGGAAACGCCCCGTTGGACTAATAGGGTTGCAGACTTGCACTTGCACTCTCAGACACTGGCGCTTCCGCAAGCAGTGTTGGGGGTAACACATTACAAGTAACGCGAGTTACGTAATAATATTACTTTTTTCAAGTAACTAGTAAAGTAACGCATTACCTTTTAATTTTCAAGAAAATATCTGAGTTACTTTTTCCCCATTTATTGACTGACAGTGCGCTGTGTGAGCATGCTGTTACTATAGATCTAAATGTGAATGTGCATGAATTCATCCCACTCGCAAAAAACTGATTTAGTATTCATGAAAATGAATTAAAACAGGGAAATGCAAACTCAGAATATGACCCAAACTGCAATAATTAAATATGTTAAACAACACAAATATATCTAATCCCATTTTATTAACCAATGTCTTTGCTGCTGACCTTTGATGATCCAGTTCAACCATACTAATAAGCAAAAATGACTTGATAAACTAACAATTGTACTTCATTGTTTTTTTATTGCCGAAGAGTGTTAAACCTTCTTATCCTGAGTTTTACTTTACAGATGTGAATTTACTTTTCCTTCACAAGATACAGGGTTTTTACATTTGTATTAATGTAATTTCTTGTATTAAAAGCAATCAAGCCCTGCTCATATTTAAAAAGTAACGTAATTAGTTACTTTTTTAGGGAGTAACGCAATATTTTAATGCATTACTTTTAAAAGTAACTTTCCCCAACACTGTCCGCAAGTGACGTCACTTGCTGTCTTTTTCATTTTTTATTTTGTTGTATTTATTGATTATTTTTTTGTTTGAATCTCTACATTTTACAACAGTAGCCAGGTGGTGAAGACAAGAAAAAATTAACTAAATTACAATGTCACTTGCAATCGCCGCTTGCACTTTCCGCTACCTGTGACGTCACTTGCATTCGACACAAATCTTGTGTGTTGCCAATGGAGACAAGACGCTGTGGTGCTTAAACAATTAAAACTAATTTAGTACAATAACGAACAGGGTCCAGCTAGTCATCTGTAGGAGAAAAAGACAAGACCTGCAAATCAGTGGCTACAGAACAGCAGAATATGAACTCAATGCGCAAAGTTTCTCGCCATTAAGCCATTTTAAGTGTTTATGGGTTTTCCCGCAGCAAAAACCATAAACACTTAATAAGGCTTAATGTATTAAGATACATTATTAAATTATAAATTACAAGATAAAATTCGATGTAAAGTTATTATTACACTACTACAAGATTTACATTACATGTACTACAAGGCAAGCAGACGGCCATAAATACAATACGCAAACTTTCACTTGTCCTCCCATACAGCAAAACGCTTAATGTGGTATAATGGACTAAATTTAATATAATAATGATAATAAGGGACTTAAGGGTATTCTGTAGTCTTTGACTATGATGATAAAGACAATTCATTAGCATATTAGTCTTGTTGACACAAAGATACAGACCAGCAGATATGAACGTGCATTATGAAATGCGTTAAGTGATATTAAAAGGATGCAATGCGTTAAATTGCACGTTAAACGTTTTCCTCCCATAGAAAATCATTTTAAATAAAACACGTAATATAGCTTAATGGACAAAGACAATGATATAAAAGAGCTGTAGACCGTTTATTCTATTTGGAAAAACGCTTAACGTGAAACTTTGCATGTTGCGTTTATTCTGGGCTCACCTGCCTGTACATTAGTTATGTACGATTTTAATAATGATGAGCAGCATGAGTTTGCTCTTTATCATTGTAATATCTGGACCAATCAGACACACAACTATTTGTTATATTTAACAAATAATCTCACCTAACCTCACCTAACCAAAAACCCAACTATGAGGGTCTGTGGACCCTTCCCCCGAAATGCATCTAACACCTAAGAAGGCAGAACAGGCCTCTGGTTCCATGGCAACCAATCTGATAACACTTGTTTTATTGCTCAAAGGAATGCGGGAACTCACTTCTTTTCCCCTTAGGAAAGAGACATGGACTCTTCTCTAATTAATTCATAGAAAAACCTTTCTTTGAATGAACACACATATATTATTACTGTTCTTGTATATGTTTTTGTGTATTGTATCCTGTTTTATGCATGCTTATGATAGAACACTAGTTAATATTACCTAATTTATATCATGTTTGGTCTCTATCAATTCGTCTTTGGATGATCTAATTGAGAGTGTATATTATATGTCGATACCTATGCATATTAACATATAAGTGTTCTAAGAATCTTTAATAGTCTGTATATCAACGTCCAATCTGGTTCTTATGCAAATGACCATGCATGGAGACAAAGAGTCGTAAACTTTCCCTCCAAAAGTTCAAGTCACCATAGACTCTTTGACTCCCCAGGGGCGTGACCTTTATAGCAGATAAAGCTCTCACATCATGTGACGCCCCAGCAGTCTGCAGTTCTGTTAGATTCTGAGAAGATTATGATGTGAGCTAGAACTCTTCTGGACCCTCTAAGTTTTTGTGCCAGGCAGGGGTAGACAATAAGGGAAATTTGCTAGAGGGCCAGTGTCTTTTGAAGTTCACTGGCCCAGGTCAACGCGTCGGGTATTGATCCCAATAATCACGAAAAAAAACAGTTTGCTTGAACAACATGAATAACATTTATTTTTTTTAAGGTAGGTTTAGTGCAAAGTGCAGCAAAACTGTGCAAAAACATGAAATAAGTGCAAATAAACCTATTGCATAGGATTCATTCTCCGTAGTCACACAGCAATTCATTATATTATGTTCATACCATAGGTTTCATACACGTTAACTTTTCTCTAACTTGCTTGTCTGTATATGTGGGCATTGATCTGCAGAGCTCACAGTAAATCTCTTTTTTTTCTTGATCGTAGCCCAGTAGGGGTGGGCGATATGGGAAAAATATCATATCACAATTTTTTTTAGAAATATCACGATTCACGATTTTATCACGATTCTTTGTCATGTTGGTTTTACAAGTTGTCTGAGCATTACAGCCAAAATACCAAACTAGAAAGACAAAGCCTTTCAAGGTAACAAAAAACAAAAAAAAAGACATGGCAGATATTTAGGCCGAAGTGGGCGAAGATAAAAATCTTTGTCATCATTCTATCTTTCTTATTAAAAAATACAAATTACACATTACAAATACACATAATATACAAATAAAACAAACAGTGCTTTATTTTCAGGTACAATAGGTGTATTTAGCAGAGCATTCAATGAAATTGAATGAACAAATATAAAAATAAAACACTAGATAGACTGATTCCTAAAGCAACTGTATTAAAGATTTTCAGTCAAGAATAGTGAGTGATTTTTCTCTTTGCGTTTTGTTGTTTTGTTAACGTTAAATGAATAGTTCCCCCAAAAATACATAAACCAAACAGTTGCTGGTCCACAGTGACTTCCATAGGATTTTTCTTTTCTATCAAAGTCAATGTAGACCAGCAACTGGTCTACATTGACTACATTGACAAAATATCTTAATTTAGGGTTCAGCACAAGAAATTAATAGTGGTTTGGGACAACATGTGAGTGAGTAAATAATGACAGAAATTAAATTTTAGGGTGAACTATCCCTTTAATGACAGTCGACAGCACGTTTAGTGTCCTGTCCCTTTAAGAGCTGCACGCATCTAATATACAGGCACGCATCCGTTTCTCTCTTAACTATTTACTTTCATTTTAGAGATAACCAACTGAGTCTGTATGTAAACCTTGTGTGTTTTGACAGTATTAGTGCAAAAAATAAGTTAGTTGAGTAATCAGGCGCTGTTAGACAGGCTTTTTAGTGTCCGTGCTTCAGGTGTATGCGCTCAGAAAAAGCGCACGTCAGACCAGCGCGCGAATGAAACATTTAACCAGCAAGGCTTGTGTGCAAATAATGTACGCGATCGCGAATAAGTGCAGTGTCCTGTCAGAGTAACTCTTATCGCTGTATGTTGTGTTGTACAGTACATAGAGACTGAGGCACCAGAACTGTATTTGACATAATGTGCGCTGTAGCACGATACTACGATATTTCTTCAAAAGCAGATCGTGGAGACATTTTTATCGTCCACGATCAAAAATCGTCATATCGCACACCCCTAAGCCCAGCCAATTCCAGCGGTCTCGCCACTGGGGCTGAAACTTTCTCTGCCTTTTCTTTTCGTATTCCCTTTCGCTTTCCCTCAATTCCTCTGGTGATTTTCTCTTCCTTGCCTTCTTTTTTTTTACCCGGCGTTTGGCCGGGTGATGGGGGTTTCAGAAACATGTAGCCTAGCTTAATAGTAGCTATAGGTAGGTGCTGAGCAGCAGTGTGCAGTTTGCGCGCGCAAGGCGGTGCAGACGGAGCGCATAAACCAGCTGCATCTGTAAGGCTGTCGGAATCACGTAACGTGTTAGCGGTGGTTACCGAGACGATTTAACAGAAATCAAAACACAGAACCACAGGTAATTAATGTGAAATTAGACTTTTTTTAATCGAGGCATTATTTTTACTGGCCCCACCGGGCTAGTGGTTGGAGCGATCTGGTGGCCCTGACGGTTTTAAAAGTACGTTCGGGCCACCGGGCCATCATATTGTCGACCCCAGCCAGGCCTTGCGGCCTTGACTTTCCATTCAACAAAGGATCCTCGGACCTCAGCAGATCTCTTTCTTAGCTCTTTTCCACTTTCTACCTGGAAAGAACATTTCTACCTCAGAACATCTTTGGAATTCATCACTCTTCAACCCGGAAGAACGTGATCGGGAGTCCAAAACCTTGAAACCATTAAGACTTTCATCTGTGACTGCATTCCGGACACTCGTCACGACCAAATGCATTGCAAGTATTGTACATTTAACCTGTTAACCTTCGCCCCCATTGTGGGCCTCACAGGTGAAAATAACCTACCTAAATTAAAATGGTAACAGTTCGTGACAAAGTGTGCTACACAAACAAATTAGGTATCTTTGGAAAGAAGACACTCTATGCTTTACTATCTATCATCCAGAGTTGATAATGTTCAAAAAGATAAAAAAGTTATAGACACTGACGTTTCTTGAAAAATATTTTTCCACACTGAATGTTTTTTTATTTCATATACAAATACATGAAATAAGTCCTGCAGGATATTTAGTTAAATGGTGATTTGAGCGATGTTCCTCATCTTCCCTGTTACAGGGCTGACGAGACGTGAGACGTGTGGATCCATATGCAAAGCTTTATTGTAGAACATGGTCAGAAAACAGGCAGGGTCAGACAGTGGCAAACAGGTATGGCAAGGGCAAGACAGAGCAATCCGTGGAGCAAGCGTGGGTCGACGATCGGCGGACAGTATCCAAAGGGGCAAGGCAGAGAGATAATCTAGGAACAACAACAATAATCCAAACGAGGTGCAAACACAGTCCAAACGGCAAGGCAAAGGGGTAAATCCAGGAAACAAAAGGCAGGAATCAAAAACACAGGTGACAGGCTAGGCAAGACTACGACTAGGGCTCCGTAGAGTAGCTATCGCTATGAGAGTGATAGACGCTAACAATACTCGGCAGAGAGCAAGAGCAAGTCCCAGGCTTAAATAGTGAGTGAGTGATTGTGAAATGATAATCAGGTGTGGGTGAGATAATGGTGAACAGCTGTGCATGTCGTCAGTGCAATGGATTGTGGGAAATGGAGTCCAATGTGCTGTGAGTGTAAAAGTCACTGTGGTGAACGGGTGACCTCTAGTGGTGGTTGACAGGGAGAGCATGGACCAGATTCGTGACATTCCCAGAGTTAAGGCCTTTTTGTAACCTTTGCGTAAAACATTGTAGTCACTGAAGTGATGCAATTGAATAGCAAATTAATGGTGTAATTCTAGCCTAGCTAACTAGTAATTGCCATTGTCTGTGAAGTGAATGTGCTGTTTTGATTTGTGAAAGAAGTTGTATGTGACAACTGACTGCACGCGAGTTCCCATGCGTGTTTACAGTGGCGCAAGTCCTGCTCCACTTGCACGTGTTGTAAGCTTGCATCGGTCTCTTAGCAACGTCTGACCCCGGGAGTTGAGAGCAGCCTCTTCCGGTTCAATCTGACAACAGCACACATGTCACAGACCCTTGTGTAGACAAACAACTGCATGTAGCCAAAGCTAGCTCTCCAGCAGCCCTAAATGCATACAAGCTAAAGCCCTCTACCTCAGCTCATAGCACTCATAGAGTGTAACTTTTAAACCAAAGACTACAGACTTTGGGACATTTTGGACTAAAGGACTTTGATTTGAACTAGTGATGGGAGAGACAAAGCTTCTCGAGGCTTTGAATCAAATGAATCAATTGTGCCACAAATGATTCACTGTTTCGAAGCACCCCGTGCTGGTAACCCCTGCTGGTCAGAACAGTGGAAGTGCAATGAAAACTCAATTCAATGAAACACCTTACCAAACCAATAGCCAATGTGTTATTGAAGGTGTATTCAATTAAAGGCAATCAACGATCCCTAATACCCCTAAATATTAAGGGTCTTTAAATACGTTATAATTCAGTAAACTAATAAGAGACATTTAAATATGCCTTCTCCCTTTATTAAATGTGTCACTAAATGTGTACGAATTTATAAAATTGATACAAGATCACATATAAATCATAGACACTGGTTCATGAGACCTAGCGTCGAACCATTAAAATTTCAAATCAATTTGAAACAGGTATGATGTGTAAAGGAGCCTTGTTTACTGAAATCACATGACTTTAGCAATTTTATGCACGCTCCGAATCATGGATTCGAAAAGAAAATAAATTTGACAGAGGTTCCAAAGCTCCACAAAATATGTCAAAAACCCCCATCACTAGTTTAAACAATTTCTTCCCCTCTCTCTCTACCCACCCCCTCACTCTTAGTTTCACTCTCCGTCAAAACCCATATACTTGGGTTTTATCTGGCTAGAATTCGATTTAGTCTACCTCTATTTTATCTAATTTTATTTATATATGTTTATTTAGCCTGAATATCCCTATTCAGCCATGTGTAATTTAAATAAATTTGATATTTAATTGATTCAATGTGCTTATACACCTTTTGTTTAGTGTCCTATAGCTATAAGGACACTCTACTTTTACTCTTCATTTTGACTTTATTCCTCTATTCTATTTTATCTAATTTATTTACCTTTGTTTCAGGCTGAATATCCCTATTCAGCTAAGCTGAATTTAATTACATTTGAAATTGAATTAAATCAGTCTGTTTATTTGTATTTCCTTTTAGTCTTCTAGAGCTTCAAGGGAATTCTACCTTTTACCTTATTTTAGTAATTTTACCATCACCATCTTCCCTCTTTGTATAGGTTTACAGTAGTTCTAGCAACTGTTGCTTCCTTAATGAGTTGTACAGGTTGTTAGTTCTTTTTGACCTTGAGGTATTTGGTGTGTCCCCTGCTAGCTTAGCTAACAGTCTAACCCTAGGTTTATGAGTTTATTGCAGCATCACCCACAAGTGACACCTGCTTAGCCATATCTCCTAGCAAAAACTAAATAGGTAAAATCTTCTTTCTTCCTTTCCCTTTTTGATTTCATTTTATTGTTCTATTTCAGTTTTATTGTATGTGTTACCTTCATAGTGACCAAACCTGTGAACCATCAGTGTCTTGAGTAATAGTTTGACCCCACGTATAGCCAGGTCATCAACTGACCCCTGCTTACAGCCGTCAACGCAGATACTCAGATTCCTTAGGTCTGTTCACCAACACTACTACCTACCTCACTAGCTGTCCCTCACCAGCTATTCACACCTTACACGGCCTACAGAGCCGTTCCCCATACAGATAGCCTAACGCCTCTGTACGTACTTGCACTTGGCTTCTGCCTCTCCCTCTCTTAGAATATGATGTTCACTGAGATTGACTTTTACCTGCAGTCGTGGACCAGTGTGAACCACCAAGATAGACTCCATCTACTCTGGATCACCTGTAGCCCAGAAGTGCGATGCTTCCTGGCTCGACAGCCAGGACACATCCAATCGGACTACCAGCAGCTTAAACAAGCTATCATAAAGGAATTCTCAGAGCCAGAGTCTGAACACGGACTGATCGCTGCCCTAGCCATCGAACAGGGCCATCATGAAACTCCCCATGCTTACTACCACAGAGTTCGACGAGCTTACTTCAGAGCTCACCATGAACCTGGGATGGAGGAGGACACCAGCTTCAAGAGCCTTTTCCTCCGGAACCTCCACCCCATTGTAAGTCACCATTTAGGCATTATGGCCTGCCCCACAATGCCTATTCAACGACTGCGTGACCTGACACAAAAGGCCTTTAACAAGCACAAGGCCTCTACCAAAGGTGTTTGTAAGACCCCACTGATTCTGAACTGCACAACCCAGAATCCAAAACAGGCACCAGAAAGCACCCAGCATTGCCACAATGCAAGGCCCTTCTACAGAATGCCACAAGTCAGCGGAAGACAGAGGCGTCACCATGACAACAGACCCAGGTTCCAGACCAACCACTGGCAGAGACCATGGAAAAGGCCATCCTCGTCCTGCGAACACCACGGCATGTCCAACGACAGTCCCCCACATCATCCACCTCCACACCCTTCACACAGGTGCGAAACGGATGCTGCACAAGGACAGCTGGACACGCCTACTTCTGAGTTACAGGAGCTTCTGTCTCTAGCAAACGAGCTTCTTGAACAAAACTCAACTGAGTAGAACTGCGAAGGACAAACCTCTGACTCCTTGCCTGGTGCAACACAGCATCAGACTCCTCCAAGGGAGGAGCATCCCTTAAAACCAGTCGACACCCCAGAAGCAGCCAGACAACATTTTCAACAGTGAAACCTCTACCATCACAACTCAGGCAAGCCCAAGTCGGTGCCGCCACAAAAGCAAAGCAACACCACAAACATCAGACTTCTGGTGACGTTCCAGCAGAACAGAGGGCTAACAACCACCTGCTGCCCTTCTGCCATCATCACTAAGTCAGTCTGAAACTCTCTGTACTCTCACCAGTGAGAGTCTAACCCAGCTGTTCCACACCACGGGTACCACAGATAGCCTACTGGCTAACAACATCAACAACCATCTGTGCTGGACCAACTCACTTCAGGGCGACAGGTGACACTGCTTCGACACCTGCTGCACAAGCTCGAGGACCCGCACCTTGATACAGCATACCACCTGACAGCATCCACCACAGCACCACAACCACTCCTGGAGACAACCAACAGCCTGAGAGCCACCACTGTCTCCCAGCCGGTGCGTGTTTGATTGTTCTGTATCTTTAACGTAACTTGGATGGACAACAACGTTCGAAAGGGGGGAATTATGTAGCATTTGGACCAATCAGACACACAACTAGTTCTTCTATTTAACAAATAATCTCTTATGCCCCCTCACCTAACCAAAAGGCGAACTATGAGGGTCTATGGACCCTCCCCCTAAATGCATCTAACACCTTAGAAGGCAGAACAGGCCAGAATCTATCTTCCAGAATCTGGCAGTATGTTTTAGGAGCTCATTTTTAGTCCATCTCCTATCCTAAAAGTCTCCTAAACTAAAATGAGCTCCTAAAACTTACTGCCAGATTCTGGAAGATAAATCCTTCAAACAGTGGCACAAGAGGATGTGATGCTGGTTCCTCAAGAGTCACTCAAAACTTATCTGTTCATAAAGCCTATGCAAAATCAGTGTTAATGTATTTCACAACACTTCAGCATGTAATTCTTATTAAGTGAGGGTCATTTCTTACCCAAGCAAAGTCCCTGAGAACCTGACACATTGCACTTCTGGAGACTCCAGGAAGGTTGCAGCTCTGGAAAATGGTGGCGCTGGAGACTAAATGGTTCCTGATAGTTTCTCACCTAATTCTTCACTTTAATTCTTAATTCTTTTGCAGTTAACATGTGTCTTTCCTTCTCCACCAGTTTTTTCTGACTCTGCTGACCCAATGAGCATTTCGCAAATTCTATTATTGCATTAGCACTGCATCCTTCTCATGGGCATTTAATAATTTTTTACTTTTAGTCTGAGTTAAATCTCTTTTTTTGGCTCATTACTGTATATCTGTAAAACAAAACTTGCCTAATAATTCGGCACACAGTGTACATATATTGATACAATTGTTCAACATTCAAAACAATGCAGGGGTATAATAACAATATATTGTGTCACAAAATATTGTAATACTAAAATTCAAATGTATAATGGATAGCAACAAAATTGTGTACCAAAAATTAAAGCTTAGACAATTTAATTTAGTATCAGATATAGTAATATCACCCAAGAGGTCATTAATTATTAATAAAAAAAATGAAAACAAATCACATTATTTAGTACAATATCTAAAACGTTTTGTAAATGATGTAGCACTGTGCAATAATTTGTCTAAAATAATTAAGTATTTTTTAGCTTTATGAATATTTCTTTATGAAAATTATGAATATTTCTCTTCTGGTGTCACTCTTGTCCTGTGAATTGGGACGAAGGATCAAGATCATGCTTATGTAATACAAAATTCAGCATTTTAATAAACAATGGTTTAATAAACAGCTTGCTACAAAACAGGGGACGTCCCCCGGACGTCACAAACGTCCGTTTATGTCCGGAGTACATCCGTTTTGTACGTCCGGATTTGGTCCGCATTGTAACGTTTGCTGGCGGACATTCTGAGGACGTCCACTAATGTCCGTGTTCTGTCGCTTTGTAACGTTCGGAGACATTCCTCCGAGCCAGTTTGCGAACATCCCTATTTCATCCCTCATCTGCAATTTCTATAACAACACTTGAATCGCCTATGTGTGGACTTTTATCATCAGACCTGCCACCCATCTCGGACACAGAAAAAAATAATTTAACAGTGATAAACCCCTGCATTGTTTTGAATGTTGAACAATTGTATCAATATATGTATATTCTATATCCTGCGATCCAACAGAGGATAAGAGGAACGGATGGATCAGTTTTTATAAGGAAAGACTGCCTAGTTAAATGTTTAGCCATGTCACTACTGATTTTTGAAATAATCAATCATGTAAACAACTTTACAGCACTTGTTGTGAATTTCACTGACACTGTAGTAGGGTCGCTTTGTGAAAACATCTAAATGGTTAATTATAGAGACAGTAAGACAGAAACTCACCTGTTCCCCACTCACATTGGTCTGAAAAGGTAAAGAGGTGTTTCAGGTCTCCGGAGACTAGCGTAAATTGACCGACACGCCATCTGCTGTTTTTGGAAAAGAAAGTTGCTCAATAGCACGTGTGAGAAAATCTGCCCGCACGCCTGTGAGAAAATCAAGCCAAGTTTCTTCATAAAACAGCCAAATGAGTCACACAGTTGTAACACACAATAAATATTTGTCCATACCTCTGCATTTTCTCTCAAATAGAGTTTTGTATTTGCAAATCATTTTGCGTTTGTTTGAAAGTCGAGTTTTTCTTTGCAAAGCAGATTGTGTTTATTTGCAAAACACTGGATTTGTTTGATGAATATTGGCACATAAATCGCTCCATATACGGACACACATTTGCACTTTGTTGTTCAGCGAGCGAGTGAAGAAAACGCTGGCATTTAAGCGATGACTCATCTGAACACCTCTGATTGGTCATTGCATTCTCAACAGAATTGTGTGTGATTGGTTATAACGCGCATTGCTGTAAATACGCGTCTGTCTCTGGCTCAGCACCAGCCAGCGAAAGCAGATTTAAATTTAGCAGCTGATGATATGACGCGCTGAACGATCTAATGCAGCCGTTCTCAATTCCAGTCCTCGCCCTTTAGACGTTTGTTCTGTTTGAACGTAAGTGCCCTGCGAACATCACAGGATATTCCGCCACGATTCTAGTTCGAAGCAAACGTATGTTTTACATTCAAAGTGCATTGAAGTGTGCGAGAAGTGAATTTAAATTGATATACAGAGGTATATGATATAACACTCGTCCAATACAATACTGTTTGTATTAAATATAGAAAATATTAATCGGCTATTTTTTCTCTTTTGGCAGCTGCATTCAAAATCCACTTGGCTCAAAAATCTGAGGGGGCATGTTCCTCCTCACTTTGAATGGGCATGACGCCTCTGTCACTCATGTTCCCTTTCCTCTGCACACACAATCTGCATGGCCAGGGCCTGTATTTATCAAGCTTCTCAAAGTGCCATTTTAGTCTCAATTGCTGAGAATTCATGAAATTTACTCCTACTTAAGTATAAAAGCAAGTTATCAAATTTCTTAAAGCTAAGAATCACTCTTACTCCCCCAGTTGTTTAAGACAGCTCGAGAGGTCTCTCAAGTGGTTGAGTCGGCAGTAGGGGCTTGTGATGGCACTGAGGAGACAGAGACGTGCGCAAATCTTTCACGAGAGGAAGAATGTTATTGAAATGTTTGACGACGAGCAGTTAATCAAATAGTTACATTTCCTCAGTTATTCAAAACGAGCAAAGAACATTTTCATTACCAAAGAACATCATAACTGACTTCATTCTAGTGAGAGTATTATATGATCTTTAAAAAAACACTCCTGTTATAATCAGTGAAACTATCTACACTGTATGATGAAAATATCTCTTACCCCTTATTTACTAGGGGTGGGAATCTTTAGTCACCTCATGATTCGATCCGATTCCGAGAGTCATGATCCGATTCCAGAACGATTCTTGATCTACAGGGTGGGCCATTTATATGGATACACCGTAATAACATGGGAATGGTTGGTGATATTAAAGTCCTGTTTGTGGCACATTAGTATATGTGAGGGGGCAAACTCCTCAAGATGGGTGGTGACCATGGTGGCCATTTAGAAGTCAGCCATCTTGGATACAACTTTTGTTTTTTCAATAGGAAGAGGGGCATGTGACACATCAAACTTATTGGTAATGTCACAAGAAAAACAATGGTGTGCTTGGTTTCAACGTAACTTTATTCGTTCATGAGTTATTTACAAGTTTCGGACCACTTATAAAATGTGTTCAATGTGCTGCCCATTGTGTTGGATTGTCAATGCAACCCTTTTCTCCCACTCTTCACACACTGATATCAACACCGCAGGAGAAATGCCAGCGCAGGCATCCAGTATCCGTAGTTTCAGGTGCTGCACATCTCGTATCTTCACACCATAGACAATTGCCTTCAGATGACCCCAAAGATAAAAGTCTAAGGGGGTCAGATCGGGAGATCTTGGGGGCCATTCAACTGGCCCACGACGACCAATCCACTTTCCAGGAAACTGTTCATCTAGGAATGCTCGGACCTGGCACCCATAATGTGGTGGTGCACCATCTTGCTGGAAAAACTCAGGGAACGTGCCAGCTTCAGTGCATAAAGAGGGAAACACATCATCATGTAGCAATTTCAAATATCCAGTGGCCTTGAGGTTTCCATTGATGGTGCACCACCACATTATGGGTGCCGGGTCCGAGCATTCCTAGATGAACAGTTTCCTGGAAAGTGGATTGGTCGTCGTGGGCCAGTTGAATGGCCCCCAAGGTCTCCCGATCTGACCCCCTTAGAAGAGTGGGAGAAGAGGGTTGCATTGACAATCCAACACAATAGGCAGCACATTGAACACATTTGGTCAGAAACTTGTAAATAACTCATGAACGAATAAAGTTACGTTGAAACCAAGCACACCATTGTTTTTCTTGTGACATTACCAATAAGTTTGATGTGTCACATGGCCCGCTTCCTATTGAAAAAACAAAAGTTGTATCCAAGATGGCCGACTTCTAAATGGCCACCATGGTCACCACCCATCTTGAGGAGTTTGCCCCCTCACATATACTAATGTGCCACAAACAGGACTTTAATATCACCAACCATTCCCATGTTATTACGGTGTATCCATATAAATGGCCCACCCTGTACTTTTTTCCCCCTTATTAACCTGTTAGCCTGCACCAGAGCGACCTCGCACTGAACGCTCTTTGTTTGCATGTGTCATTGTTTTCTAATAGAATAAATGAAACGGGACAAAGTTAATCTTGTCAAACTCTATATCATTCTGAGGGTCTAAGCCTCAAGCATCGACGACAGATCGCTGTTTTTCGATGGAAAGCTTATAAGGAATGAGTGGCACAAATTTGCTACATTTGTGTAAGCAGTACACATCCAAACACGCAGAGTAAAAAAGCCGTACGTACCTTTATCATTGTAATAACGAGCCACAAACGCGTCCACTGCTGAAATCCCAGTTTAGTTAGAGAGGTAAGGGTCCACAGAAAAACATCCCAGCGAGCACTTTTAGTCCAGCGAAACAATAACGTTGTAATAAGGATGAATATTCCTTTGTTTACGTTTCATTTCTTCAGAGAGTTATTGTTCGCGTCCGTTATGGAATAAATTACGCTCAAAAACAGCGTCTTGGTGGTAAAAAAACAAAACGATTTTGTAGAATACGGTCTTACAAACATAATGAGACCGTCTACGGAAAAAAAAGTCTCAGAAAAGCGGAATATAGATTATTTGAATTTGGCGCTCCCTCCTGCCGGCAGTGACGCTTCTGTGACGCACGCTGTCATCTGAGCGGGGCATAACTTAGCGATCTGCTTTATCCATAAAAAACTGTTTTTTTTTTCTTCTACATTTTTTATATGTGTGTGTGTGTATTGTGTGGGGAATGTGGCCGTGTCTGCATGATTATAATCTGTATGGACGCACATCAGCGTGTTTATTAGCGACTCTATGACGGCTATCATTGTGATTCATTGATCAGCTATTATTGATTATATGGCCCATCTGTTTGATTATAATCTGAATGGAAGCACATCAGCGTGTGTTTACTGACTCTATGACCATGTCTGGCAATATCACTTCACGTCTGGCAGTGATATTTATCATTGTAATAACGAATAACGAAGAATACTTCAGTATACATACTATATACAAAGCATTTTTTTCTATTTTTTTTCCTTTTTTATTACTCAAATAATTATTTTTGTATTTTTTAGTGCTCAAATAAATCTGTCTATTATTTTATAATTGAAAAACTATGCAGGAACATGTATAATGACTAAAATAGCTTGTATAATTCTGCAATCCATTTGGTGGTTATTTTTCCTCAAACAGGGGGGTGGGGGGCACTATAAATAGTTTCAGAAAAAATATTGCAGGAATCTCATTTTTCATGGTATCTTCTTCAAATTTGAAATATGAACTGATGAGACACATGGCTTTCGATCCATTACTTTTCTGGATTGCTCCAGGACTTATTTCATGTATTTGTATATGAAATAAAAAAACATTCAGTGTGGAAAAATATTTTTCAAGGCACGTCAGTGTCTATAACTTTTTATCTTTTTGAGCATTATCAACTCTGGATGATAGATAGTAAAGCCCAGAGTCTCTTCTTTCCAAAGATACCTAATTTGTTTGTGTAAGCACACTTTGTCACAAACTGTTACCATTTTAATTCAGGTAGGTTATTTTCACCTGCGAGGCCCTAAATGGGGTTGAAGGTTAAAGTGTTAATTAATTAGTTTACCGATTTCAGAATTTTAAAATCCTTACATTTGCATATCCTTACATAAGTAAGTACTTTTTAAAATAATTACAAATAAAAAAATTATTAAAACAGTTGCATGTTAAGAATTTTAAACTAATAGCCTATAACTTCAAAACATACTAGCAAATAGCAAATAATAAAGAGGAGCATGGAAACATTTAACAAAAAACAAACAAAGAGTGCTTTCAGTATTTAAGATTATCTGAACGTTTTCCATTTTGAGAACTGTGAGTGATTTTTCTTCATCTTTCCCTGTTAAAAAAAAACTGTTTTCAGTTTGTGACTCCAAAACAGAGCCATCAATGTTTAAAATGAGTGAGCCAGCTTTACAGAGCTGATGGGAGGAGCCAATGAGCAAGACTTCAGTCTTATCATTATTAAGACATAAGAAGTTTTCGGACATTCATATTTTTTTCTCAGAAATACGGTGTGTTAGAAGAGGAACATCCAAATTTTGACCATGCCTAGAATGAATATAAATCTGAGTGTCGTCTGCATAAAAATGATAATTAAGCCCAAGTGATCTTAAAAGCGGTCCGAGTGGAAATATGTAAATGCTAAAAAGGAGCCTAAAATTGAACCTTGAGGAACACCTGTAGGGACAGAGCCCATCTCAGACCATGAACCACTCATACAAAGAAACTGTTGACGATCAGTGAGGTAAGCTCTAAACCAGGTTAAACCAGTCTCAGAAACACCAAAGACAGTTTCCAGACAATTGAGTAAAAAGTTGATTAACAGTATCAAAAATGGGTTCAGTGTCTGGTTCTGGAGCAGAAGCACACTCTGGCTGGTGAACGTAATAGGAAGAATGCTGGCTCTGCATCTCATCCTTTTATTGCTATACACAATTAACCACCTGGACAGATAGTTGGATGAATTTATCTTGTCCGATGTCACTGTAAGTGGCAAGATGCAACCGCAATCCAGGATACAATGCTTGTCAATAGGTTGTGAGAAGCGAGCGCTCGTTCCAGCCACTGGCAGCTGCAAGGGTTCGAAACTCTAGAGCATAATTAGTGATTAACATATTTCCTTGATTAAGATGATACAACTAATTACTTACTGAAGAATCGCCACCTAGATGGCCGAAAACCGCTCAGAAATGACTCAAAAAATCCACTGAGGGACTGAGTGAGAGGCCCTGCTTGATCCCAGATAGTTTGAGTGCACTGGAGAGCTCGCCCGGTTAGCAAGGAGAAAAAGGAGGAGAAGTAGAGATGGAGGAGTGTGATGTGGAAGTGGAGAACCTCTGGTGATTTGCTAGTCTGGTCTTCTGTAACGGACAGACTCAGATGGATGATGGTATCACAGTTTATTAAAACAAGGTAGAATTTAACAGAATATCAGGCATGAAGAGTCAATGGTCTCCCTGTTCTAGCCGGCAATGGAGAGAGTGATGGAGTGATTGGAGAGCGCACACCTCGGGGAGACAGGTGAGTATCCAATTGAGTAAAGAATCCACAGCTGGAGAGATCCAACGAGGAGCACGGAACACACAGATAACAAGGAGGGAACACAGGAGACACGGAAAAAAAGCACAATGTGAAACCAGATGATGACTGAATGTGAGGTGTGTGCTTATGTGTGGTATGTGATTGCAGATGTGGTGAGAGAGCCTGGGGTAACATTATTTTGATGGTCCCTTTTGAGCATTCTGTTGACAATAAGTAACTTTGCACCTACATGTCAACTTATTCTAACCCTAACCCTACCAATCTACTAATACTCTACTAACACTCTAATGAGAGTTAGTAGATATGTACGTGCAATGTTACAGTCAACAGAATGTGTTAAAGGGAGAATCAAAATAATGTGAAACCGAGCCTGGCACTTCCGTTACAATGCTTATGCGAATATCATAAAATAACATTAGGATGTGAGTATATCTTCTTCTTCTTCTTCTTCTTCTTTATTTTATTTATATAGCACTATAAAAATGCAACTAAGTTGCCCAAAGTGCTTTACACAATAAACAATCATACCTCAATATAAATGAAAATACAACCATTAAAACTAATTCATTCATTCAAAAAAAAAAAACCTTATTTAAATTTTAATTTAAATTTTTTTTTATTATCCGCAAATTTTATTTAACCTTTTATAAATTTAACATTAAAAAAAATCTAAAAATTCAAAAATCGAGTGTTTGATAATGTCTAAATATATGTTAAATCGTGTTACTCTGTGTGTCCTTTTATCTTACACCTTTAACCCTATGATTATCCAGGTAGGGTAAGGATAGTCAAATCTAGCCTAAACCATAAAGCACTCACCCAAATGTCAGTGCCTAAGTTAAACCTGAGAAATAACTATATGGCCCGGTTTCACGAATACTGAACCAGGTCTAGGCCGTAGTAAAATTAAGATATTTAAGCAACTTTTACAAAAATGCCTTAGAAGAAAACATTAAGGTGTACATCTTGACACAGGACAATGACACTGACATGTCAGAGAAAGATATTTTCAGTTGAGACAGCTCAAACATGCATTTTAGTCTGGGAAACCGGGGGTATAAGTGATAGAACAAGCCAATGAGTGATCCTTTGCTGCCATCTAGTGGTTGTATTTGCACTTCCAGGGAATACAGCACAAACATGTACTGTTCCCCTTCAGGAACTCGACCTGCGTCCGATGACGCTTAGGGAACGCCTTTAGCGTGACTGCATCTGAATCATCTGTACAATCAGTCCAATGGAAGGGCGAGGCGTCACGGGCGGGTGACGTCACGACCAGGAAGCTATAAAGGCACGAGCGGCAGAGCCGGCTTCAGCTTTCTGTCATTCAGCAAGCGTTCTGTGTGTCTGTCAGTTCATATTTGTTCTGTGAGTCTATTTAGTGTTGTTTTGTCATTTATCCTCTCCCAAAAAACACTATGTCAAAGGCCACACACAAATAAAAGCATAAGGGCGATCACGGATCACGTTTTAAGCCGTGCGTGGTCTGCCTGGGAGCGAGGCATGCGGAGTCGGCTCTTGAGGGAACTTGATGAAGGCGATGAGTTCAAGTTAGATGACATCTCGGAACTCAGGAGGACCGCTGATCTAGCTCTCCGCGCCACCAAGGAGACCGCCCGTGCCATTGGGCGCTCCATGGCAGCTATGGGGGCAGCGGAGAGGCATCTATGGCTGACCCTTTCAGACATGAGAGATAAAGATCGGGTCTGCCTCATGGACGCCCGATTGCGCCTTCTGGCCTGTTCGGCGACGCTGTCGATGCAGTCGTCGACAGGTACCAGGAAGCACGTAAACAAGCGGCGGCGTTCCAGCGGTTCCTCCCTCGCCGTTCTTGAACTCTGGTGGCTGCTGGGCGGGAGCAGCCTCCTCCGCATACCAGCTCCTCACACCGGGACACTCAAAAATAGAGCGTCGCCTCTCGTGCGCCCCCGCAGCTCTGCGCCAGGGACCTCTAAGCCGAAGACAGACCTGCGGGCTGTCATTCAGTCTAGGAGGTCCTCGGCAAAGAAGTCCTGATGTCTGTGGTCCAGGACTTCTGAGGGCGACCCCTACTGGGGTGGAGCGGTGCACACCGCATCACATGGTGCCCGTCTCGCCTCAGTGCCCTCAGGGGATCGGTCTGCCAACCCTGCCAGGGTTCCAGGGCGCAGCCGTCCCCGGCGAGCATTATTTTCAGGTTTTTCCGCCCGGAGACGTAGTGGAGCTGAAAAACTTGCCACCTCTTCGGAGGTCTCTGCAGTGGTTGGACCGGTCTCTCCCTGCCGGTGCGCCGCGTCAGGGCACCGATCTAGCCGCACCCGTTAAACCAGAGGTCAGTCTCGAGAGACTGATTACCTTAGTAGATTACTTGGCAGCGTGGATGCTACTGCCAAATGTATCTTGTTGGGTCCTGCACACGGTAGAGAGAGGCTATCGTATTCAATTCGGCGCTCCGCCGCCGTTGTTCAACGGGGTCATTCCGACTTTGGTCGGCCCCGAGCAGGCTCTGGTGATGGAACAAGAAGTCAATGCTTTGCTGAGGAAGGAGGCCATCGAGGTGGTCCCTCCTCACGAAGCACAGTCCGGATTTTACAGCCGGTACTTCATAGTTCTAAAGAAGGATGGAGGGTTGCGTCCCATTTTAGATCTGCATCATTTGAACCGCTCAGCCATGCGACTGAAGTTCAGGATGCTCACAGTCAAACAGGTCGTGTCTCAGGTCAGGTCCGAGGACTGGTTTGTCACGATAGATCTAAAGGACGCTTATTTCCATATCTCCATCCTTCCCAGTCACAGGAAGTTCCTGAGGTTTGTTTTCGGGGGCAAAGCTTACCAATATCGAGTTCTTCCCTTTGGCCTAGCACTCTCACCCCGTACTTTCACGAAGTGTGTGGATGCAGCACTGGCCCCGCTGCGGCTTCAGGGCATCCGCATACTGAATTATATCGACGATTGGTTGATCCTAGCTCAATCAGAGCAGACGGCGGCTCGACATCGAGATGTCGTTCTCGCCCACATGAAAGACTTGGGGTTAAGACTAAACGCCAAGAAAAGTGTGCTTTCTCCATTACAGAGGACCACTTATCTGGGTGTGGTGTGGGATTCGACCACGATGCAGGCGCACCTGTCCCCTGCTCGTATCGAGTCGATCCTCACAGCAGTCAGGAGAGTAAAAGAAGGCCAGTCACTCACTGTCAAGCAGTTTCAGAGACTGCTGGGTCTCATGGCAGCTGCGTCCAACGTGATACCTTTTGGCCTGCTGTACATGAGACCCCTACAGTGGTGGCTCAAGACCAGGGGTTTTTCCCTGAGGGAAAATACACTTCGCATGATCAGGGTCTCTCGACGATGTGTGCGAGCCCTAGACATGTGGAGGAAACCTTGGTTCTTGAATCAGGGCCCGGTGCTGGGAGCTCCGTGTCGCCAGTTATCGTTAGCGACGGACGCGTCTCTCACCGGTTGGGGTGCGGTCATGAGTGGCCACCCTGCCCGCGGTCTGTGGAGTGGCCGCCATCTGACATGACATATCAATTGGCTGGAGATGCTGGCCGTGACCCAGACCTGAGAGATCACCACGTGTTGGTGCTCAGCGACAACACATCTGTGGTCTCGTATATAAACCACCAAGGAGGTCTGCGGTCGCGACCCTTGTACAAGTTGGTGCACCAGATCCTTGTGTGGTCCCAGGGCAAACTCCTCTCATTAAGAGCAGTGCACATTCCAGGGCATCTCAATGTGGGAGCAGACGTTCTGTCGAGACAGGGGCCGAGGCCCGGGGAATGGATGCTATTTTTTTATAATTATTGATCTAGAAAGCCCAAAGAATATTACTGCAGTAGTTTGATCGAGATTGAGTGAACAACTTAGGACTAGTTCACAAAAATAGGTTTATAACATATTTGTCAATAATTAATGAACAATTTGATTGACAGCAATAGTTCTTGAGGCAAAGTTGTGCATTATGAGGAGGTCTATCAAATAATATGCATATTGTGTGGATGTGTGAAACACCACGTGATTACAGAGCCCAAAAAAACTTGTTAGCGCCAACTAGTGGCCGATTTCTTTCAAAATTCTTACAGACCTTTAGGGCCATGAGTCAAACATGCCCACCGAGTTTTGTTCCGATCGACTTCTGTTAACCTTGTTTAATAGGTGCTCAAACTTCATTGGCCGATGGCTGCCATGTTTTTTGATGTACGTGAATGTACTCATAGAAATTTGTGCCACTTTGGACAAAGACACTGCATACCAATTTTCAAGTTGATGGGACCAAGGGTTGCATAGTTATAGCCAATTTTATGTTGGGGGTTTTTTCGTCTTAAAGCACCCCCAAGTGGCAGAGCTGCGCAATTAATTTTTTTATTTGACCAAGGATTGAGGTTGTGTACCGAGTGTACAGAGTTTGGTGATGATATGTAATTTCCGTCAAGAGTTATACTTACTACTTATACTTACTATATATACTAACAATAGCATAGACCGTTTGCACGATCAGTTTTACTGGAGAATAATAATAATAATAATACTACAAAAATCCTTACAATTACAATAGAGTTTCAGCAGTATGTGCTTGAACCCCTAAAAATCAGCTAAGTTACAAGTTCTATAATCAAACTCTAAGCAGCAATACTGGAGATGCTGTTAAGCACCCCTCGTATCAGGTCCTTCACGCTTAATGCAGGCAGCATCTGAAGAGTGGTTTACTCCTCAGACCTTTTATACTACTTTTTGGGTAATTCCAATTACACAATTACACATTGCTTAACCTCATAACAAATTGAAGCTGCATTGAAAATGATTCAAATGTATCAGGCAGATGCTATACATAAAATATTTTAAATAAAATCTTTTTTTTTTTAGTATTCCAATGCATTTCACTTGCTTGCAAGAATGCATCCTGTGTGAATGGCCCATAAGCATGTAGATAACTTAATCCCTGTCTCTGGTTGTGTCATGGTTTTAAAAATACTGTTGCAAACGTTTTTGTCACACTTCGCCATTGATATCACAGTCTGGAGTATGCAAATGTTTTAGATATTGTTGACAGTTTCACAAAGTCTGCTTTAAAGACATGTTAAAAGACATGTATGATGTACTTAATAGTCCATTTTGTCTGTTTCTAATGTACACATGTACACATATACAGGGTATTCCAGAGCAGTGGGCGCGGTTATTGCAAACCTCTAATATTACTAAGCTGGAACAGAAGAAAAACCCTCAGGCTGTAATAGATGTTCTCAAGTTCTACGACTCCAAAGAGACAGTCAACAACCAGAAATACATGAGCTTCACATCAGGAGGTGAGGCACGCACACCCAAACAAATACACATAAATATGTATGCAAGGGTGTAGGTACATGGCGGCCATGGCCACACTGGATTGAAGCCTGACCACCTCTCTGGCCACCCCTGTCATTTGCTATCTTTCCCATGAATTGTAATAGATCATTAAGAAAAATATATGTTTACTTCAGGGAGAATGTACATTACTTTTTATGCTGTGTACCAATATATATGAGAGTCAAAGACCAGACTTCTCATTTTGATGTCTGCATAAAATTACATGTAAAAAATTATTTATATACAGTCGTGGTCAGAATTATTTGCACCCTTGGTAAATATGATCAAAGAAGGCTCTGAAAATAAATCTGCATTATTAATCGTTTTGATCTTTTATTTAAAAAAAATCATAAAAATCTAACCTTTCATTGAACTAAAGAATTTGAAAATGGGGGGAAATCTCATTGACAATTTTTTTTCTCAAATACACATTGGACACAATTATTGGTACCCCTAGAAATTCTTATGAGTAAAATATCTCTGAAGTATATTCCCATTCATATTCACAATTTTGAGTACTCCAGGGTGATTATGAACATGAAATTATCCAGCCATGGCTTCCTGTTTCACAGAAATATAAATATAAATAAAAAACAAAGCCCAAATTGCCTTAATCATCATCACAATGAGAAAAACCGAAAGAATATATTTCTGATGTGCAGCAAAAGATAATTGAGCTTCACAAATTAGTGAAGTGGCTTTAAGAAAAGAGCTAGAGCAGTGAAAATTCTAATTTCCACCATCAGGGCAATAATTAAGAATTTCCAATCAACATAAAATGTTACAAGACTGCTTGGAAGAGGACGTGTGTCTATATCGTCCTAATGCACGGTGACGAGGACAGTTTGATTGGCTAAAGACTCTCCAAGGACCACAGCTGGAGAATTGCATAAAATAATTGAGTCTTGGGGTCAGAAAACCTTTAAAAAAATTGTCAAACAGCACCTACATCACCACATGTTGTTTGGGAGGGTTTCAAGAAAAATCCTAGCTCATCCAAAAACAAACTCCAGCATATTCGGTTATCAGACACGACTGGAACTTCAAATGGGACTGGCTTCTATGGTCAGATGAAACTAAAAAATTAGCTTTATAGCAGCAAACACTCAAGATGGG
The DNA here is from genome assembly GCF_936440315.1 of Barbus barbus. Lineage (NCBI taxonomy): Eukaryota > Metazoa > Chordata > Actinopteri > Cypriniformes > Cyprinidae > Barbus > Barbus barbus. The sequence continues at coordinate 11,281,131 of NC_136733.1, forward strand.
TTTGGTGAACACAGGGATAAAAGTACCCCATGTGTATAATGAAATATACTGCTGTGCTTTTAATGTTATGGACCTATATTTCTGCTGGAGTTCCTAGACATCTTGTTTAGACACATGGCATCATGGATTCTATCAAATACCAACAGATAAAAAATCAATAAGTAACTGACTCTGTTAGAAATCTTATAATGGGCCATGTTTGGATCTTCCAACCGTACAATAATCCAAACACAAACCTCAAAAACAACACAAAAATGGGTCACTGAGCACAAAACCAAGCTTCTGCTATGGCCATTCCAGTCCTCTGACCTGAACCCTGTAGAAAATGAGTGAGGTGAACTGAAGAGAAGAACCAACATGGAGCTGGGAATCTAAATAGTCTGGAGTGATTCTGGATGAAGGAATGTTCTCTGATCTCTTGTCAGGTGTTCTCTAACCTCATCAGGCATTATAGGATAACATTTTGAGCTGTTAAACTGGCAAATGGAGGCTTCAAAAAGTATTGAATAAAAGGGTGCCATTAATTGTGGCCAATGTGTATTAGAGAAAAAAAAAAACATTTATTTCATAATGATATTTCCCCCCATTTTAAATTCTTATTATCCAATGAAATGTCAGATTTTTGTGATTTTTAAAAAATAAAAGATCAAAAGGATTAACAATGCAGATTCATTTTCACAGCCGACTTTGATCATATTTACCAAGGGTGCCAATAATTCTGACCCCAACTGTATATAAAAAGCATATTAAATGCTAGAAAAGTGAAACAAAAATATTTCAAAAAGCTTAATAAAATGTCAAAATATGGGTGAAATAATGTTTAATTGTCACTCAGCGTGACGGATATATTAATGTTAAAATGCTACAATATTGTTATTCTGACCTATACTTATTACTGACCTGTGAAATATAAATCTAAAAAGGTGATCATAGTTAATTTTATTACACTTTAAATTATGAAACATTTGCTGACAAATAGGTAAAGCCTAGTGATATGAAGGATAGTGGAAAAGATTGGTAAAGATTTAAAATTACATTTATTACAATTAATTTGGGGGCTGCTCTGTGATCCTTAACTAGAGTTTGTTTTTTTTGTTTTTTGTTTTTACATATATTGTTATTACACTATATGGCATTTTAGTGGGTGTCTTCTGTAAACCTTGGTAAAAATGTTATGTTCATTTAAAAAAAAAAAATATACAAACATTCTAATGCACAAAAATGAAAGCTGTATTAAATTTTTCAAATTGCTTTGATGCTTGAAAATGGCTATTATTATAACATCATTGTGTTGAATTACTGACACTAGGGGTCACACTTGAGAGCAGTGGCGGCCGGTCAATAAGGGGTGCAGGAATATATAATCACAAATTAATAACAAAATAAAATGATTTATTCGTACTATTCCACTGTTAGTCATATTATCATTTATTAAAAAATATTTAAAAACTGTATTTCGTTCATATGCGTGTGTGTGTGCGGGGCGCCGGACTAATGGGTGTCTATTAGGTCTGTAAACTTTTGAAAAGCATGTGATTTAAGGCTGAGCTCTAATTGGCTTGTTTCAGATTGTCCTCGGGGTGCAGTGAACCCTCCCACTTTTGATTTTAGCGAATCAATATTGTTTTTATATTTTTGGTCTCATGTTTTTGGACTGATCTCAACGAGTCTCATTCCCACTCATAGACTGTAAGTTCAACGGGGGTTTGCAACTCAAAACATCTCTCTGAAAAGTGCAAGCGGCATGAAAGTAGCCGTAGCCATCTTGACAACGCTATAAGGCTCCAGTTTTTTGGGAAGCTTAGCATTGCTGAACAGTGTAATGATGTGAACAAGACGTGAGACGTGTGGATCCATGTGCAAACTTTTAATTATACAAACAGAGTCCAAAGGGGCAATGCAAAGGGTTAATCCAGGAAACACGGGCAGAAAACAGGAAACGAGACTAAACACAAAACAAACTAAACTTACACTTACGAAACACAGAATGGCTCGGTGAGGCAGCTAACACGTGGAGAGTATTATACGCAGGACCAGACTCAGAGCTAGACATACACACAGACAGGTTAACAGAAAACACAGGACAGGCTCGGTAAGGCAGCTGACACTTGGAGAGTGTTATACGCAGGACCAGACTCAGAGCTAGACATACACACAGAAAGGTTAACAGAAAACACAGGACAAGACACAGGCAGGATAAAACACTGGTAAACAGAAATGGCACAGGCAAGACACAAGAGAGATCAAAACACAGAAGGGTGAACAGCATACGCAGGACAATGGGTCTCATTCACTAAACATGCGTACGCACAAATTTTTGCGTGAAATGTGCGTATGGACGTTTTCACGAATAAATCATGATTCATCAAAAACTTTCGTACTAAAATTTATTCTAAATGTACGAAAAAATTCAAGAACAACTTATACCACACGTACGCAATAATCATGTACGCCCAGGGCCTTATAAGCATGTATAAAGAACCCCACATATAATTAGATATGTTATGTACAGGGTGGGTGAAAAGTGACTAGACGTTAAAATTGATTATAAAGTATAATTAGAGGTCCAATTATATAAATATATATATATATATATATATATATATAAAAAATTAGAGGTCCAAACAACAAATCACCTGATTCTATGCTTATATAAATGGTGATTATTGTTTCTCACCTTGTGTTTGGAGGCATGGCACACTTGGTACTGCTTGAAGACATTGCGGCGCGTGCTCTAAGGAGAGAGCGCGTCTTTAGAGAGCGCACAGCAGGGCCAGCGCCAAGGGGGGCACTCATGGGTCGTGCCTCCCCACTTTCCATCCTCTCCCCTCCTTGCTGAACGCGATCGATTTTGAAAGCGAAAGTACCGATAAAACAGCGCACATAAGAAAGCAATTGAACGCTTTAGCGAGCGTCAGCAACTGCACGCGATCACAGATTGCACGCTCTTCACGAATACACCCCCCCCACACACACACACAACGTGATTTGTGCCCCCCGATGGAGGTGCCCTAGCGCCGGCTCTGGCACACAGATATGTTTGCTGAGAGTGACGAATGGCTGTTCAGTTGCTTTTAAATAACAATTTTTTTCTGTCTTCCACCTCCGACAGCAAAACCTCATGTTCATTATCGTTAAAGTTATTTTTCTTTGTCTTTTGTTTCGATGCCATAATTGTCTTTCTCTAGACTAGTGCCGCTTTGCGGAAAGCCCTTATATGGAGCTGGTTTGGGCGTGTATTATGCTAATCACTAACCTTGTGCACGCGGGCGCTCTTTTAGAAGACTCCAGATTCACTAACAGAAGAACGAGTTTAAGAACAAGCTCATGTGCATACGCACGTGTTGTGAATTAGGCGGAAAGTTTTCGTGAGAAGTTCAAATGTGCGTATAAATACGAAAAACGTACGCACTTATTAGTGAATGAGACCCAGTGCTCGGCAGAGAGGAAGAGGAAGTCCATGGTTTAAGTAGAGTGTGTGATTGTGTGATAGTTCTCAGGTTTGAGCGTGATTAGTGCAATCAGCTGTATATGTGTCGTCAGTGCAATGGATGATGGGAATTGTAGTTCAGTGTGCTGTGTGGTGTGAGAGTCAATATGATGGAGAGGCGACCTCTGGTGGCTATCGGGCGGAAGGCCACGGACCGGATTCGTGACATGATGAAGGCTACAGGATTGGCATTAGAAGGCACAATGAAGAGGTCACAAAAAAATCGACATATCCTGTCTAGAATAATAGACTGTGAAATTTCGTGGTGCATTTGAGCTGGCTTTGCATGGCCATGACGAGAGCGAGAGCTCAGATAATCCTGGGATATTCCTTGGCTTGGTCAATTTTGTTGCTTCTCTTGATGGAGTTTTGAAAGAGCACCTTGAGAATGCCACTGTGTTCAAGAGAACTTCGAAAACCGTGCAGAAGGAGCTGTTGAACTGTATGTTGTCTGTTGTGATGGAGCACATAATCCAAGAAGCACAGAGCAGCTATTTTCTGTCTATCCAGGCAGACGAGACCACCGATATTGCCACACAGTGCCAACTTGTGCTTGTGCTGCGCTAACATTGATGCCAAAAGCAACGTACAGGAGAGGTTTTTTGAGTTTATTCCTCTGCATTCAACTACAGCTGATTCCATTGCTACAGCACTAAAAGAGCGTCTTGCTGTCATCCTTCCAGAGGATCAGAAGAGTAAACTCATCTCCCAAGCGTATGATGGAGCCAGCGTGATGAGGGGTGCCACTGCAGGTGTTCAAAGGAAGATGCAAGATGTGTACCCAAATGCTCATTACATCCACTGTTACGCACATCAACTCAATCTGATAATGCAACAAGCCACTTCTCACATACCTAAAGGGAGCATTTTTTTTCTGACCTTGGAGGATTTGCCAGCTTTTTTTCAAGATCACCCAAGCACACAGATGTTCTTGATAAAGTAGTCACCCATAGACTACCAACATCAAGCCGTGTCAGATGGAACTTCCACAGCCGTGCCATCAATGCAGTGTTTGAGCACAGAGAGGACCTCATCCGCTGTTTTGAAACTATACGAGACTTTGACCCTGTTACCATCAGAGAGGCAGGAGCCTTTGCCATGCTGCTGGAGGATCAGGATTTCACAAATCAGGATCAGACTTTTCCACAACATCATGCCGCATGTGGATCTCCTCTATACCAAACTCCAGAAGAAGGACATCGATTCAGTCCACATTAGGGGAGCATCCAGTAGTTCCAGCAGGACATACAGAAGATCAGGTAGCAGCTGTATTCCTCCTTTTGTATTTGTCATTATTATTATTATTATTATTCATACATTTTCTTACTCCTTTGCAGACATTCTCTCCGTTCCCTGGTTGAGCAAAGCAGTGAAGGTGGTTCTCAACCGAAGAGGCAGCAGGCTCTTAATCCAGAGGTCCATGAACGGATTGCAGCAGAGGTAAATTTTTATTGCAGTCCATGTTACTCTGCAGTATTTCATAGAAAAGCTATCAGAGGAAGCTATCAAAAAGAACATAAATATTAGCAACAATTTAAACAGCATTGATTAATTTACCCTCTATGGGTACTTGTAAATGTCTTCTCATGTCTTTGATGATTTTATGATATTTTAGCTTAAATATTGTAGTAAAGAGTAGATCCTCAAGTTAAAGTCATGTAAAAATTGTTGTTGTTGTTATTATTATTTATATAATTTATTTGATATAGGGTGGCCGTGGGGCCTTAAAAAGTCTTAAATTTAACTTATGTCTGTAGACACCCTGTGATAGCTTTACTATGAGAGGTTTTCTTTGCCATGTATGTGGGATCCCAGGTGAAAAAAAAGGTGCACTTCCATAACATACTTAAAGTGCTCTATTTTCGCACACTAATTTTGTGCTTAATATACTAAAATTATTCTTTAGTACTTCTTAAGATAAGATCATCTAAGTGTACTCAACTGTGCTATTTTGGGAAACCATGAATATGAACTAAAATGCACTTTTAACATACTATCTCTGTATTTAAAAAAAAAAAATTAGTTACCACTTGTAGTACTCAAGTGCTATACTTGCACCTGCAAGTGCACTTTTTTCACCTGAAATCAATGGGAGGAATATATCTTAAAGTTCTATTCTTTACTGAAATATTTAAGAAAAAAAATATTGTAAAGCTGGGGTCGACAATATAATTGGCCCGGTGGCCCGGACGTACTTTTAAAACCTTTTAAAACCGTCAGGGCCACCAGATCGCTCCAACCACTAGCCCGGTGGGGCCAGTAAAAATAATGCCTCGATTAAAAAAAAAGTCTAATTTCACATTAATTACCTGTGGTTCTGTGTTTTGATTTCTGTTAAATCGTCTCGGTAACCACCGCTAGCAGGTTACGTGATCCCGACAGCCTTACAGATGCAGCGGGTTTATGCTCGCTCCCGCGGTTACGCGCGCAAACTGCACACTGCTGCTCAGCACCTACCTATAGCTACTATTAAGCTAGGCTACATGTTTCTGAAACCCCCATCACCCGGCCAAACGCCGGGTAAAAAAGAGAAGGCAAGGAAGAGAAAATCACCAGAGGAATTGAGGGAAAGCGAAAGGGAATACGAAAAGAAAAGGCAGAGAAAGTTTCAGCCCCAGTGGCGAGACCGCTGGAATTGGCTGGGCTTAGGGGTGGACGATAAAAATGTCTCCACGATCTGCTTTTGAAGAAATATGGTAGTATCGTGCTACAGCACACATTATGTCAAATACAGTTCTGGCGCCGCGGTCTCTATATACTGTACAACACGACATACAGCAGTAGAGTTACTCTGACAGGACACTGCACTTATTCGCGATCGCAAAAGTACATTATTTGCACACAAGCCTTGCTGGTTAAATGTTTAATTCACGCGCTGGTCTGACGTGCGCTCATACACCTGAAGCACGCGCGCTAAAAAGCCTGTCTAACAGCGCCTGATTACTCAACTAACTTATCTTCTGCGCTAATACTGTCAAAACACACAAGGTTTACATACAGACTCAGTTGGTTATCTCTAAAATGAAAGTGAATAGTTAAGAGAGAAATGGATGCGTGCCTGTATATTAGATGCGTGCAGCTCTTAAAGGGACAGGACACTAAACATGCTGCCGCTTGTCATTAAAGGGATAGTTCACCCTAAAATTTAATTTCTGTCATCATTTACTCACTCACATGTTGTCCCAAACCTCTATTAATTTCTTGTGCTGAACCCAAAAGAAGATATTTTGAAGAATGAGGGTAACCAAACAGTTGCTGGTCCACATTGACTTTGATATGAAAGAACAATCCTATGGAAGTCACTGAGGACCAGCAACTGATTGGTTTTCCACCTTCTTCAAAATAGCATTTATGTTCAGCAGAAGAAAGAAACTCATTCAGGTTTAAAAAAGGTTTAGAAAAAAAGAGGTTTACTGTGAGCTCTGCAGATCAATGCCCACATATGCAGACTAGTAAGTTAGAGAAAAGTTAACGTGTATGATATGGTATGAACATAATATAATGAATTGCTGTGTGACTACGGAGAATGAATCCTATGCAATAGGTTTATTTGCACTTGTTTCATGTTTTTGCACAGTTTTGCTGCACTTTGCACTAAACCTACCTTAAAAAAAATTAATGTTATTCATGTTGTTCAAGCAAACTGTTCTTTTTCGTGATTATTGGGATCAATACCCGACGCGTTGACCTGGGCCAGTGAACTTCAAAAGACACTGGCCCGGAGGGCCAGTGGCAAATTTCCCTTATTGTCTACCCCTGGTAAAGTCATCAAAGGCATGGGAAGACATTTACAATTACCCATAGAAGGTAAATGAAACAATGCAGTTTAATTTGTTGCAAATATTTGTCTTTTTGATAGTTTCCTCTGTCCAGCAAAGTATTTTTTTTATTATTCTAGTAACACTGCAAATTATAGATATGAAGATTGGGAATAAAAATATATTTATATTTTTTTACAATATGGAGATAGTTTTTTGGGCTTTATTAACTGATTATATTGGGCTTTATTAAACTTTATGAAACTATAGTTACCTACAAGTTGATCTTTTTAACCATTTACACAGTCTTTAAATTGTGATCTAAAAGGATTTCTTATTCTTTGGTTCCCTCTAGTGGACAACATTAGTATATGAGGGCCTTCATCTCTGAATCTGATTAAAATAAATGGCTGATATTTTAAAAATTACCGTTAGTGCCCTGAGCATCTTGAAATGTTTACTCAGAATGTCTTGTCCATATATATGAAGTCCTGAGAAATTGTGGCTTCAAACACTGAAACTGCTCTCCCTTTACAACTTAAAACTCATCATTTTAAATGTTGCAGTTTAAATTGACATTTTGTCATCACTAAATAATTTTTGTTTTTATCCTTCACTCTGTAGGTCTGTGATACCATACTCCTACACACCATGGAATGGTTCTCCTTCACAAACCACCTTGTTAGTGCCACCTTGATGCAAGCAGACAGGTTTGAACAATACACAGTGGCGTTTCCTGAAGAGGCACTGAGCAGGACTTTGAAGGCCTATCCAGTGCTCAGTGGGAGTAAGTTGAAGACAGAGCTTAGTCTCATCTACTGCAAGGAGGAGTTCAGAACCTGTCGTGGTGCTGTGGACCTACTCCAGCTGTTTCTGGAGAACAATCTTGAAGAAGTCTTTTCAGAGACTGTCACTCTCCTAAAGATCCTCATCACCACACCCATGACCACAGCAGAAGCTGAGAGGTGCTTCTCAACCTTGAAAAGGATTAAGACTTTTCTGAGAAATAGCATGACCCAGGAGAGGCTGAATGCATTGGCCATGCTGTCAATGGAAAAGAGACTGGTGACTGAGATGACTGATTTCAACCAGAAGGTCATTGAGAAATTTGCAAGCCAGAAAGAAAGGAGAGCAAATAGTGCAACTGGCCAGTGATTAGGCAACTTTACATTTACAGTGTGTATTATGATTACCTTTATTACTTAATTACTGATAATAAACTCACATTGAAAACAAATTCACTGATTCATGGTACATTTATTGCATTCTTTAAGTTCACTTTAACATTTTCAATATTTTATCTAGCTGCAATGATACATAATCACCTAATAAATGGCTATTTACAGTCCTGCATTACTAACGGTTTAATTTTTCAGTTTGTTTGCACCCCCCCTCCATTTTTTTGCACCAGCCGCCACTGCTTGAGAGCACCTCTAATACTTCAGAAAAAGCCAATGAGAATTGTCGAATGGAATTTTTATACACCACTCCCTCATACACATGAGTATTAGAAGGAAATGGGCATCCATCCACTTATTCAGGTTCATGCTGAGGAGCGCAAAGCATGTCCCAGACATTCAGCGTGTCTTGTTCCCTCCAACAGAGGACAGAGGTTACAGTTGTAGCAAAGATGTTCTCTAAATGTCAGTCACTTTGCTGTTGTGAGAGGATTCTTGTGAAGTAAACAAGTCTACCTGTGGTTTGCTGAATCAGATCAGCTTGACTATCTGAGGGTGGAGTATCCACTCTCCTTGGATCGTTGCTTATTGTGATGGCAAGTCCGTTTCCTGATTGAGATTGCCTGGAATGTGAGTGGACCATAGTGACTTCAGTTGAGATGAGAAGTGATGGTTGGCGAGTTGTGATATGCAAAATGAGCATAATGTTGCATCGGGACAAGACCACAGGAACCACATGAGTCCTTTGCACAATCTGATTCTGCTTTAGCCTAGATTTAAACTGCTGATTTTGTCTGGCCAGCGGAGAATGACACTATTTCGACAAACTATTTATCCGTCTAAATACTGTAAAGCTGATATAAAGTCACCCAGCTTTATATCAAGCCAATGTAAAGCTGCTTTGGCACAATTTGCATTGTTAAAAGCGATATACAAATAATATTGACTTGACAAACCATCCTGGTTGTTTATATGCGCAACTGTCACCATGTTGTCCATCTAGACCAAAATATGCTTGCTCTGGATCAACAGAACCTCTGCAGAGCCAGGATTACTGCTAGCAACTCGAGGCAATTGATATGCCAACGCACTTGAGAGACTGTTCAGGAGCATGAGGCTGTGACAGGCTTGGATGCAACTTTGCCTGGTCACTTTTTCTAGGGGAACCTCTGCCCATAGAAATACAAGGTCTGTCCAAGGGCTGAATGTCGACAGATCGATGTGATAGCTACTCGTTGTGTGCCACGGTGTCATGCTAGTATGAAGTCAGTGCTGAAGTGGTCTCATATGCATCAGCCCGAGCATTTACTGATGGGTTGGCGAGGCGAGGTGTTTGGGGGTTGTGTGACCCAGGATGTGTGAAAACTGGGGGTAGCAGCAAAATAAAAACAAAAGGGAACACAGAGGTTTCCCAGGTGGGCGCAAAAGGACAACAATCAATTTTCTATATAAAGTCAGTTCATCATTGATTCAGTGATGTCATCGTCCAGCTCAAATAGTTTCTGTGCAATCAAGTTGACAATATTGCTAGAAATTAAGCGTCCCCAACTAAGTAAGTCAAAGGTGACAGTGGCAAGGAACCGGAACTCTGTGACAGAAATGGAGAAAAACCTTAGAAACCAGGCTCAGTCGGAGTGCCAGTTCTTCTCTGGTCAGACGAAACCAGGATAGCATGGAGATGGCATTCATGGATCACAAACTTGGACATTGCTTGGTTAAGAGGCCGCGCTGTGACTTTCGTCACTCTTAAAGCGAAGTCAGTCATCGAGTACAGTTCCTGCATCAATGCCAGCTTAGAATTGCCTTTGTGCAGTTCTTTAAGTGCCTTGGCCTGATGGATTTGCAGCCTTTGTAAAACACAGTGAATGTACATGCTCTGGACAGGAGTCTAGGACGATTCTGTTAGGTGGCGGTGTTTTGCAAGCACAGGTCTCATACTCCACCTGGGAACCTTCATGTACCCCCTGACCACCCCACTGTTGAAAGTAGCGAGTGCAGAGGAGCCTGTGAAGCAGGACTGGGCAGTGAAAGGTGCCGTCCATGACTTTGTGAGGTCCTCATGCACTTCTGGGAAGAAAGGCACTGGGGTGGGGTGTGGCTTTGAATCGAGCTTCAAACCCAGACACCAATCATCCCGCCAGATATCAATCACCCCAGCAGCACTGGGAATCATGGCCGCAAACTCTGCATTATACTCAGAATGTGCCACCATATGCGAAGGTGGGAGCCCAGCTGAGTCTTCTGCATCAAGGCCCAAGCCCACGCTCAGTGCTGCTATTGATAACTCATCTTCATCCAGAGCCCCGAATGAGAGATCAGGTACGTCATGTGACACAACATCAAACTCATCCAGGAACTCCACCAAGTGCAACGTGCATAATGAAGAACAGAAGGTCAGTGGGGCATTACCTGGCGAGAAATACTTTGTGTAAGCGCTCCCACTGTTGCCTTCATATTGCCCTGAGCGATAGCCATTATGGCCTTGTGCATTGCAGAAAAACCAGCATTTGGATGAGGTGACTCCTCTGAATTGAAAAGAGAGTCAAAACTGCAATGTTCTCACAGTGAAAACATAAGCTATCCATGAAATCTTTCTCAGCACGTTTATGTCCCTGACACACAAGGTAGAGATTATGGCCATCCAAGGTTGACAGAGATCAGCTGCACTCAGAAACACAGAGATGGAAAGGCATCTTTACAAATACATTAACCGTCTGTGTTTACTCTTTTGTTGGAAACTTCTCTTTTTCTGAAGAGCCCAGGGGAGCACTTAGCACTTATCTGTGCATATCAGTGAGAGGAATCTCTGAAATGTACCTTTGTACCAGATACAAACTTTTCCACAAGGTGAATTGGATGAGCTTGTATTTGTAGTACTTCCTTGGCTCAGAAGACCAAATCTGAATGAGTGGATGCATGCCCACTCCTTTTATACCCATGTGTATGGGGGAGTGGCACATGCAAATTCCACTTGCCAGTTCTCATTGGCAAGTATTTCAGATCATACTGATCAATTTAAAAATAAATAAATCTGTTTTAGCACAAAGATCAAGAATATTAACTGTAAATGATGTTGTGCAATATTTTGCCAGATATTTGTTATGAGGCTGTTATTAGTTAAATAAATACATGCATAAATAATATATATAACAAATTTGCAATAATAAATTGGGCTAACCAAGACTTGTCATAGCACTTGCATTTTATTGCTCTTTTGTTGGTTTTGATTGCTTCTATTGTCCTCAATCGTAAGTAACTTTTTTTAAAAAGTAACGTTCCACACTGTCATGTTTTAACTTCTTGAAGATAAAACATGTGAGCGAAGAATCATGCATTAAAAAGTCAATATTTGTTTTAAAAAACTTAAGAAGTCCTGAAAATGTCATAAAGCATAAATTACACTTTTTTTTTTTTTTTTTAAGAATGACAAATCTGACCCTTCTACATTTATATCTAATAAATAAGAATCATGTAAGTTATGTTTACTAAAATTCTGACTAATGGAATGTTTATGCTTCCAGATAAATCCGCTCATGGTTACATTGCAGCCAATACTCTGGTGAGTTGTTTTTTTTTGTTTGTTTGCACCCCCCTCCCCCTCCTTTTTTTTGTTTGTTTCCTAACTTGATATTTGATTTCAAATTACCGATTCATCTTCATGAAATAAATAATTAATGATTCAAGCACCCAGTAAGGCCATGTCTACCCCTCACAAACAAAACTGTTATTTAAACTGACTAACTGAATTACGATAAAACCTATAGTATGGCATGTTGTCTGTAAATAGAAGAACCATTCTATTGGTTTGAGCCGTTTTGGTCCATGCACATTTTGATAGTTTGTTTTTTCAAATAATGACATAAGCAGAAATGAGAAAACATTTATTTGTTTTTTCATTTATTAAAAAAAAACAACAAAATTAGATTTCGGTTTTCGTTGTTTTAGTTGAGAGGTAGAAAACAAACAAGAGAGGATAAACAACTTCAAAATAGATTTTCGGCATGAGGGCGGTCATGCGATGCCCCTTTCTGCTGATTGGTTCAACAAAGCTGAACCAGTGACATCATCAGTTGTTCCTCAGTTCTGTTCATCAAATTAATAATTCATTACTGCTATAGCAGTATCGATTCTTAAACTGTAAAGGGCAGGTCCTAGATAGGGCTTTCTTCTGTGCAGCCTAACACATTTCTCAGAAATATTTATTTTAGAAATATTAATCTGCACCCAGCCTGTTTTATTCAGCTGTGCAGAGTTAAATTTGTATGGTGAAGCTGCAATACCCATTAGACAGCGCAGAATGTATGTCAAGTGCAGATCAATGTTCAGTCAAGTGTAAATATACAGCAGCCATAACTTTTCTTTTAGACAATATGCTCAGTTTAGGACATCAATATATTCATTAATTAAAAACCATAAAAAAAACTAAAAAAAAAACTATTTATCTAGGAATAAAATACCTTGGAGTGTCAAGACTGGCCAATCAGAATCAAGCATTCCAGAGTAATAAGGTCTGACAACATGTGGAATAAAATTGTTGTTTTGTCTAGGAAATAGTTGCCACATCAGTTTCTGACTAGCAAATAACTGATGAAGTGAACATGCATTCCAGCGATCCTACTGGGTGAGCATGGGTGGGGTTAAAAAAATAAAATAAATAAACGGTCATGTTTTGGCCATTGGCATGCATAGCCCATTATGTATTTTTAGGTGTTTGGGTTTTTTTGTATGCTGTATTATATATTTACACTGGGTCTCCAACTAAGGACAGTTTGTAAGTACAATAAATTAACATCCTTCTTGACTCTTCAACTGAATGTCCTGGTATATGTTAAGAAGTTTTAAGATATTATGTGACAATAAATCTGTAGCTAACATGTAGCCAACATTAAGAGTAGAAATGTGCCGATGAGGAGTTTTTCCCCACCCATTAAATAACTTGACAACACCAGTGTTATCCAATACAGTCACATTTAACAAGAAAATATATTTGTCAATGACGTTCAACATATGTAGCACTTTTTTTTATCTGTAATGTTCAACCTTTACATCCCGCATTCTTTGAACAAAATTGATATTATTTATTAACAAGATTAATAAGATGGATAACTTGATATACTAGCGTTGTAACACAAATGAAATACCATAGATTTTCCCCTTTAAAACGAATGCTCAGTTTGTTGTTTATTATTACTTTAGTTAAAGCACAACAACAATAAAACAAAGACAAACTTACGGAGCCCTTTAAGGGACATGGTGGTGGGAAAAATTTGGGGTGAGTGGAAAAAAATTCAAGGTGAGAGGAAAAAATATTTTTCAAATGTCCCTCGCAAAACTTTTGCATTCTCTCGCAAAACCAGTTCAGTTCGGAAAAACTCTTTCCGTTTACTTTACAGCTTGCAGTGGTTCATACAGCTCCGTATACGTCAGTGCTTTGTCCCAAAACCGTGCCTTGAACTTTCTAAAACGCTTAAAGTGGCTTAAAGTTTTAAAACAGTGACACTGGAGGACCAAATTCGATAATAAAAGCTGATAAAATTATTAGGCTAATATTAATAACCTTATTAATAATATTATGAAGCAGAATAGCCCAGAATTTGAACGCAACGCTTTGCATGTAAGCTTGTGTTTTTTTTAATAAGGTTATTAATATTTGCCTAATAATTTTATTAGGATTTATTATTATCAAATTTGGTCCTCCAGTGTCAAGGTTTTAAAACATTAAGCCACTTTAACTAAATTTTTTTATCAGGATTTATAATTATCGAATGTAGTCCTCCAATGTCACTGTTTTAAAACAGTGACATTTGAGTCCAAGTTCAAAATAAAACTCTATGAACCCCTCCATTGTGAACATATGAGCTGTAACCACTGCAAGCTGTAAAGTAAACAGGAAGAGTTTGTCCGAACTCACCTGGTTTTGCGAGAGAACGCAAAAGTTTTGCAAGAGAATACAGAACATTTGAAAAATATTTTTTCCTCCAACCCCAAATTTTTTCCACTCACCCCGAATTTTTCCCACCACCATGTCCCTTAAGGGGTTCCGTACAAACTCACTTATATTAAACAAAGAAATGTTAGTTTTTTTATTAAAAGAGAGAGTTCTCCCAAAAATGAAAATTCTGTAATTAATTACTCGCCCTCATGTTGTTCCAAACCCGCAAAACCTTCGTTCATCTTTGGAACACAAATGAAGATATATTTGATGAAATCCGAGAGCTTTTTGACCCTGCATAGACAGCAACACAACTGAAATGCTTTATGGCCCAAAAAGGTAGTAAGGACATGGTTAAAATAGTCCATGTGGTTAAACAGTAATGTTTTTAAGCTATGAAAATACACTGTAAAAAATAAATAAAAAAATATTAAAATCTGTAAAATTTACTGTAAAAAACATTTCATGTTTTACGGCTTTAACTTAAATTTTCATTTAAAACAGTATTTCATTAACTGATATAATGTTAATATACCAACCTATTGGAGTACTGAAATCTGTTTTGTACCTTTGTAATACACTGATAACCACCAAAAGCAGGTGGTGATGAGAGTCACATGCTGAACCAAAGCTCATCACAAACATTCAAACAATACTAAATACCAACATGGTAACACATGACAGTAAAGTAATGCAAATAAACATTAATTTAGCAACATTAGATGTAACATACAACCTTAATGAACATAACTGATAATAAAAAATAATAATAAAAAATAATTAAGAAGAAACGTAGTTAGTTAAAAAAACAAAAACAAAAAACATCAAATGTGAAATGTCACGCAGGGAATTCTGGGAATGTCAGTTTATGCTTTTTCCAATGTAAATTATACATTCTTTTTTACTTAAAAAAAAACAAAATCTGTATATTACTGTAAAATTAATGTAATGTCCAATAAGTTTTTCACTGTATATAGTAGGGGAACTTACCTTTAACCAATTAATAGGTTTTTACTATAGCATTTTTACAGTCTTTTATCTTTAAAATCATGATCATTTTTACAGTCCACTTTTTGTGCACAAAGCAAGCAAAAATAATGACTTTATTCAACAATTTCTTCTCTTCTGGGTCAGTGTCTGCCACCATTCACAAGAGAACCACGACACATACATGTGCATTCCTCTGCTTGTAAACAACGTGCAGCGCATGCATGTTCTGTGTCAGAATGCATGCATGATTTGTGGTAATCTCGGGAATGGAAAATCTAAAAATGTGAATAAAAAAAGATAAGGTGCCGTTATCTTGTTTCTGCTTATGTCATTTCAAATTGAAAAACAAATTATCAAAACGCACACAGACCCGTTCCTTTAGTAACAGATTAAGATTCATGTTGCCACAAATATTCTGTAAAAAAAAATAATAAATATCACTCTTGTACATTTGGTTAATCCTCATCACCTGCATGTTTCCAACATTAATGTTATTGACGGTCATTTACAGATGATTGTGACAAAACTGTTGTGTTGACTTAGATTCAGAGCTGATTTTTAACCACAGAAACCATAGAAATCAGCAAACATTTTCAAAATGCTTATTCCTCTTCAGGAAATACATAAACAAAAATTTTATTTTAAAGGGGTCATATGAAGCTATTTTTAAAGATCATTATTTTGTGTAACATAATATGTTGACATGCTTAATGTTAAAAAAACACATAATTTTTCAAATACTTTACATTATTGTACTGTAGTTCCTCTATGACAAGCCTCTTTCGAACGTGTCTTTTTCTATAAAGCCCATCCTTCCGACAAGCGCAGTCTGCTCTGATTGGCCAGCTGACCCAGTGCATTGTGATTGGCCGAACACCACAATTGCGCTTCGGAAATGTAACGCCCCTTAGCTTAATCGCGAGCTTTTAAAGTAAATATAAAGACAGATGGAGTAAACTGACAGATGGAGTAAACTGCCGTGACAGACACAGTGGATGATGCTCCTATGTATTTGCAGTACACAAGCTGCGGTTTAGACAGTTGACGTGCTATGATTTCTGATGGGCTGAACACTTGTTTTAGCCTTGTCTCGATCAGCTTTCTCTTTTAGATAGAATAAATCCTTTTGTGGGAGACTTTTTTGTAACTCTTCAGATCTTATACATGCACAAACAGCTACTGTACATAACACTAAAAAAAGGAAAACAAGAAATCGCATCATATGACCCATTTAAAGATTTTTAATATGATTTTCCATACCGTGGGTGGCTGGGGTGCCTGGAATTGAAAACCACTGTTGTAGAAGGATGGATGTGTCAAAAAAAAAAAAAAAAAATACAGGCCCCAATGTGGAGGTTGTATATTAGAGAACAAGAAAAATTTGTCAAGCTTGCTTTTTGGATTAATGGGTTGACTATCAGACAGCCGGTCAAAATTAAGCTTGGCCATGTGTAACAACAGGGCTAGATTGGTAATCGGGCGTACCAGGCATTTTCCCGGTGGGCCGACGCACTGAAGGGGCCGACAGAATTTTTGTAGTTTTTAATTTTTCCATCACGCAGGGACTACAAGCAGCCAGTGGCCCATTGGTTTGTCTGCTGTTTTGACAGCGTAAACCACCCAATCACAATGTACTATAGACGGAGCGATGAAGTATTTTAGTACAATCCAAGTAATACAATCCAAGATGGCGCCGCTGATGGCACGTATTGTGCGTTGCTCTCCAGTGTTTGTACTGTTTTTGTTTGTTTTTCCTGTTTTTTGTTTTTCAAATACGATCAGTTTTACCAGGGATGACCTGCTGAACATTCGGCAGAACTCACCACAAAATCTTTTACCGTATTTAGATTTTTTTGGACATTTTGCTGGACATTGTAGTAGGCGGAGCCGTAGCTCTGGTCAAACGCTGGGGGAAGTGTACTACATTTGCCTAATTTCCAGCTGATCAGAGCAGATCGGGACACCGAATCAACGGGGAAATCGCGCGGCAGCGGAACATGCTTTTACATCAATGAGAGGTGGTGTACAGATGTAACTGTGTTAAAGAAGATGTGCTGTTCAGATTAGGGCTGAACGATATGGACAAAATTTCATATCTCGATTTTCATGCCAGATATCTCGATACGATACGATATGACTACGGGTTCGGTGAAAACCAAGCATTTCTCAGAAAAATAAAAACATCATAATACAAAAAAATTTGGAAAGTGTAGTTTTATTTTTAAGAACTCACTGGTGGACGTCGACTCGTACGGCGTAAAGGCCCTTTCAAGGCCCTTTCACACAGGACGCGGCATGCGACCCTATGAAACCCATTCATTTCAATGGCTTGCGCTGCACGAGGGCGGTTAGTTGCTGCGCCGACCAAAGCGCACGCGCAGCGGAGCGCACCAGCGGCGAGCTTGCGCGCGCGCCGCGGTCAAAGTTCAAAATAGTTCAACTTTTGCCGCTGCGCTCTGTGACGTTTCCCTGCGCGGCCAATAGAAACGGGGCATCCAAACAAGCGCCGAACTCAAAATGGATGAACAGCTGATTCTCTGTGTGTCTGAATTTCCAGAGCTATACCATACAAGTTTGCGGTCGAATAGGGACCTCAGCGGTGCATTCAAGGGCACTCGTAAAACTGATGTTCGTTGTGTGACTGCCAGAGTTGTATGCAGGGCGGGGCGAGCGCGGAGAGGGGAAATCTATATTGTCTATATCGTTGCTTTTTTCGATAGTAATATCTTGAAAGTTCATATCTCGATATAGATACGATAACGATATATCGTTCAGCCCTAGTTCAGATATAAAAACGCTCTTCATTAACTGCAAGCCGTTCTATTCGCCGCGGGAGTTCTGCTCGTTCATTCTCGTGAGTGTCTACATTCCACCGCAAGCGCACGTGAGTACAGCTCTACAGAAACTCGATGATCTGATCACAGAGAGTGAGCAACAACACCCAGACTCTGTTTTAATCATTCTTGCGGACTTTAATAAAGCAAATCTCTCCCGTGAAGTGCCAAAATACAGACAGCACATCACATGTCCCACCAGTGACAGTAATATATTGGATAACTGTTACACAACAATAACGGATGCATATGACTCGGTTCCACGAGCCACTTTAGGACTCTCTGATCACTGTTTGGTTCATTTTATTCCGACCTACAGGCAGAAACTTAAATCTGCAAAGCCGTAATTAAGATCTGTTAAAAGATGGACTAATGAAACAGAGCGGGATCTACAAGCCTGTTTCTCTCTCACTGATTGGTCTGTTTTTGAAGCCGCTGCCATCGATCTGGACGAGCTCACAGAGACTGTAACATCTTATATCAGTTTCTGTGAGGATATGTGCATTCTTAACAGGACTCATCTAATCTACAACAATGACAAACCATGGTTCACTGCAAAATCCTGCTTCAGTGTGGAAAGGAATGAAGGATATCACAAGTTACAAGTCACCATCCCCCAGCACTCTGGAGAAATCAACACCTGGGCAGACGACTTGAACAAGTTTTTATTGTCGAAAAATCACCCCACACCCGCCCTGAACACCTCTCCACACAACCATTAACACCTCCAGCAACCCTCCTCTCCCCCACACCTACAATTCAAATCAGCAAAGAAGATGTGTGCCAGGTCTTCAGGAAGAACAAATGAAGGAAAGCACCAGGCCCAGACGGTGTGTCACCAGCCTGTCTGAAAATCTGTGCTGACCAGCTGGCCCCCATCTTCACACAGATCTTCAACAGATCACTGGAGCTGTGTGAAGTCCCCTCATGCTTCAAACGCTCCACCATCAACCCCGTCCCAAAGAAACCCAAAATTACTGGATTTAATGACTACAGACCTGTGGCCCTAACGTCTGTACATTTAGTCACATTTACATTTAGTCATTTGGCAGACGCTTTTATCCAAAGCGACTTACAATTGGGGAATACAAAAAGCGATTAATCTTGAAGAGGCAATCAAACAGAGGAAATGCTCTTAACACCAAGTCTCAGTCATTGTTCAAATAAGTACAAGATAGTAAGCGGAGAGAAAGATAGAGGGAAAGGTTTTTTTTTTGTTTTTTTTTTTAGTTTAGGATGAAGTCAAGTACTGCTGAAAGAGATGAGTTTTCAGTTGTTGCTTGAATATTGCCAGGGATCCGGCGTTCCGGATAGGGGTGGGAAGATTATTCCACCAGCCAGGAATGGTGAACGAGAATGTTCTGGAGAGTGATTTTGAGCCTCTCTGTGATGGTACCACAAGGCGTCGCTCACTAGCAGATCTCAAACTTCTGGAGGGGGCCATGAAATTATTTGAAAGACATCACTGGTCCCTTACTGGAACCCCTGCAGTTTGCCTACAGAGCAAGCAGGTCTGTGGATGATGCAGAGCAAGCAGGTCTGTGGATGATGCAGTCAACATGGGACTGCACTTCACCCTGAAGCATCTGGACAGACCAGGGACTTATGTGAGGATCCTGTTTGTGGACTTCAGCTCCGCTTTTAACACCATTATCCCGGAAACCCTTCAAAATAAACTAACTCAGCTCTCCGTCCCCACCTCCGTCTGCCAGTGGATCAACAGCTTCCTGACAGACAGACAGCAGTTAGTAAAGCTTGGTAAATTCACATCCAGCACTCGTACCATCAGCACTGGAGCTTCTCAGGGCTGTGTACTCTCCACACTGCTCTTCTCCCTCTACACCAACGACTGCACTTCTAAAGACCCCTCTGTCAAGCTCCTGAAGTTTGCAGACAACACCACACTGATCGGCCTCATTCAGGACAGTGAAGAGTCTGCTTACAGACAGGAGGCTAAGGAGCTGGCTGTCTGGTGCAGTCTTAACAACCTGGAGCTTAACACGCTCAAAACTATGGAGATGATTGTGGACTTCAGGAGAAACCTCCCTGCACTCCCCCCACTCACCATCATGAACAGCACTGTGACTGCAGTGGAGTCATTCAGATTCCTGGGCACCACCATCTCCCAGGATCTGAAGTGGGATATTCACATACACTCCATTGTCAGAAAGGCCCAGCAGAGGTTGTACTTTCTTCGCCAGCTGAGGAAGTTCAACCTGCCACAGGAGCTGCTGAAACAGTTCGATTCCGCCATCCTTGAATCCATCCTCTGCACTTCAATAACTGTCTGGTTCAGCTCAGCTACCAAATCTGACCTCAGAAGACTACGGAGAGTAGTCCAGACTGCTGAGCAAATCATTGGTACAACCCTCCCCACTCTCCAAGAGCTGTACTTATCCAGAGTGAGCAAAACGGCTGGTAAAATCACTCTGGACCCCTCACATCCAGCACACTCCCTCTTTGAACTGTTACCGTCTGGTCGACGCTACAGAGCTCTGAGCACCAGAACGACCAGACACAGAAACAGTTTCTTCCCTCAGGCAATCCATCTCATGAACACTCAACAATAAATATGGAACACACAACTATAATACATTATCCATTCACCATACTCACTTATTTTATTTTTATTTTCTCATTTCTAACTTGCACATACTTGACCTGTACATACATAGTTGTCTATATAATATATTGTGTTTTTGCTGCTTTGTACATTGCCTATTTGGATATTTGTATATTATTATTTTATTATCTGTGTCCTGTCCTGTTGCTGTCTTTCTGTTGCACTGTGGAGCTTCTGTCACTACAACAAATTCCTTGTATATGTAAACTTACTTGGCCAATTAAGCTCATTCTGATTCTGATTCTGATTTTGCTCCGCCTATAAAGATCGCTTCACCCCAACTTCTTCCTCGTCAGCTTTCCCCACGTTTTCACAGCAGATTTATCAAGAACAGGCTTGCTCTGTGGTGAGTGAAGCTGGCCAAAGAGCCAGGCAGGAGGAGGAGAGGAGAGCAGTTGAATCGGTAAAGTGGTTGATCTGGATTTCGTAACGGAGGCAGGCATCTATCCTAATGTGTGCGAGCGCCATCAGTGTAGAATACGCAAACACTTTTTAATAAAACGTAAATTCGTCACCCGCGATTTTGTGGCCAAGTCATGTCAAGTGTGTTCAAAGAGGTTTCTATGGGCCAATGCAAATAAATCTAGATTTAAATTCGAAAAGACACGATATTGTCGGACCTGACGTTTTATTCTTATCCAAAACAACTAGATGCAATGATACATATATACACTACCAGTCAAAAGTTTTTTTTTGAACAGTAAGATTTTGAATGTTTTTTTAAGAATTCTCTTCTGCTCACAAAGCCTGCATTTATTTGATCTAAAATACAGCAAAAGCAGTAATATTGTGAATTTTTTTTTTATTATTTATAATAACTGCTTTCTATTTGAATATAATTTTAAAATGTAATTTATTCTTGTGATCAAAGCTGCATTTTCAGCATCATTACTCCAGTCTTCAGTGTCACATGATCCTTCAGAAATCATTCTAATATGCTGATTTACTGCTCAAGAAACATTTATTATTAGGGGTTCACACACGTAGTGCATTGAAACCCTCTTGTAATTGTAAGGATTTTTTTATATTATTATTTTGCAACTTCAGTTTTGCAACTGCAGTAATAATCTCTGCACTCTCTAAATCAATATAAAAAAAATAATAATAATTTGCTCATTTATAAAGGGGGCATGGCCACATATAATCATAAGCCTTTAAATCCTAAACAAAAACTCTAAACTTTACAAAAGTTGGTGAAAACGTGCCAGCTGACTCTTAAGAGCCATGCAAAGTTTCATGAAGATTGGGCCATAGGTGGCGCTATAACAGTTGTACAACATGTTCATATATTCACATAAACACTATATCTTCATATCATTTGATAGATCTCATTATGAGCAACTTTGCATCTAGGACTAATGCTGTCAATCAAATCATTCATTAAATATTCACAAATATGTTAAAAACCTACTTTTGCGAACTAGTCCTAGGTTTTTCGCTCAATCTTGATCAGACCACTGCAGTAATAATCTCTGGTCTCTCTAGATCAATAATTATCAAAAAAAAAAAGTTGAGTTTTGTAATTTGGTTAGCTATAACAGGGTCATTTAAAAAAAAAAGGCGAGGCTACATGTACCCAAATGCCTATAAAACCTAAACAAAAACTCAAAACTTTACAAACCTTGGTGAAAACATGTGTCAGATGACTCTTAACAAGCATAGGTGGCGCTATAAAAGTTAAAAAGGCTTGTGGCGGGAGGAGCAAACGGCAGACACTGTGGGTGTGGCGTCAAGCCTCGGAGAGGTTTTTATTAAACAAAATAATCAAAGAAAGTGTCCAAAAGGGGGTAAAAGTGTCCAAAATCAACAGGGGATCTGGTGTCCTTGTCGTGCTTTGGGGTTCGTGAAGGGAGGCAGTGTTCAGAAGGGAAGGGTCCAGGGAAGGGACGGAGTCCGGTGGCGGCTTCTCCTGAGCGGCTTCGTCCAACGTCCATCCTCGGCACTTCAGGGGGATTCGATGGCCCGGCATCCGGGCCAGGACTATAAACCGGTCATTTTATAATATGTTCTTTACATAGTGAACCCAAAGGCCTATTAATACTAAAAGAAAGCCCACAAATTCTCAAAACTGTCTAAAATGATGCATTCTAAACAAGCATGCAAAATTTAAGAGAGATTAGGCAAAAAGTAACACTATAATAGTTATAAAGGTTACAAACACAGTGTTGAATGAGAAATTGCAATTTAGAACCACTAGATGGCAGCTGAAGACCACTAATGGGCTTATTAAACTTTAAAACAGTACTGTTCATATGTTTACTTATGGATTCATGCTTAAAGTTTATAAAATCACTATTATAACATTTTAAATCTCATTGAGTCAAAGTTTACCATTTTGTTCATACAGACATATCAGTTTTTACAATTTTGCCAGATTATGATTACAGTGAAACCTGTTCTCAATTTTGGATGTGTTTAACTGTCAGCCATACATCCAGTTTGGCCAAGACCATCTTAAGTGCTTGAACCCCGGTAATCGGTGCTTGCAGCTATATTTATTATTATTATTATTATTAATATTTAAAACAGTTGAGTACTTGATCTTGAGTATCCAAAGATCAGAGTTTATCTGAAATTAAAAAAGATTTTATAACATTATACAGTATACCATTCAAAAGACTGCAGTCAGTTTAATTTTTGTTTTTTGGGAAATAAATTAAAGAAATTAATACTTTTATTTAGCAAAAAACTAATTTTGCTTTAAATTGATCAAAAATAGTGATAAAGACATTTATAATGTTACAAAATTTTCTATTTCAGAAAAATGCTGTTCTTCTGAACGTTCTATTCATCAAAGAAACCTGAAAAATATTCTACTCAGCTGTAATAATAATAATTATAATACATTTATTTTGATCAGCAAATCAGAATATTAGAATGATTTCTGAACGATTTCATGTGACTGGAGTAATGACGCTGAAAATTCAGCTTTGATCACAGGAATAAATTACATTTTAAAATATATTCAAATAGAAAACAGTTATTTTAAATAGTAAAAATATTTCACAATATTACTGTTTTGCTGTATTTTGGATCAAATAAATGCAGGCTTGGGGAGCAGAAGAGGCTTCTTTAAAACATAATTAAAAATCTTACTGTTCAAAAACTTTTCAATGGTAGTGTATATCATATATATATATATATATATATATATATATATATGATATACAACACTGAAGAAATGACACTTTGCTACAATGTAAAGCAGTGAGCAGTGTTGGAGTAACGTGTTACAAAAGTAATGTATTACAGTAACGATTACTTTTTGCTGTAATGCAGTAGTGTAAGGCATTACTAATCAATTTTCAGTAATATTTTACTAGGTACATGTTCAGCAATGCTTGCGTTACAACACAATTTTAGCCCAAAATTAAAAAAAATAAATAAATAATAATTTAAAATCGGGCTCTGACTTTTTTTACGTCCCTATGGCCGGGCTTCGGGCCAATATTCATGTCATAGTTCAGACGCGGGCCAGTCCTCGGGCCTGTTTTAGGCTTCTCCTTATCTTTATATTTTAGACATCCATCAATTATTGATGTAAAAAAAATTGCCGCGCTGGTGGAAACAACATGAGTCCATGCTGCCGTGACTGTCAAGAGCGGCTCGACGGTGTTTAGTGTCCCGCAGCAGCAACGAGCCGTCAGCACAGCTGAAGAGTTCTGCATTCAAATACAAGCTTGCCGTAAAGCCCCAGCAAAAGTAATTACCATGAATGTGTCTGGGGGAAATAGTAAGGATTCGCCTTTAGAGAGAAGTGCATCTTAATGGATAATGATTATAGTAAAGAGTTTTTGTTTTTGTTTTTATTTATTTGGTTAAGTAGTAATGTAAAGCTTTCTATAGATATATTTATCATGTCTGTGAGGCATGTATTCGCTGTATTTCGGTTCATTTTTGTGAAGTGCTCCTGTTCAAGATAAAAACACAATATTTTGTTGATATTGTGAGTGCACACAAATAAAAGTAGACCCTTTACAGTTCCGAATTATGTATTACTCTTACCTTTATGAGCAAACATTATGGCGTAAGTTGTTTCCATTGAAAAAAAATAGCAATTGATTGCGCTGGTGCCTCCCATGTCCTGTGCTTTAGCTTCTCCGCACAAACTACTGGATGCAGCGCAAATTTATAGGTTTAACGTTTAAACATTGTTATATGCTTGAACTGTTTTAGTATATCTATAGATTTTATTTAAGGCAAGTCATGATGATTTGTGAAGGCTAAATCGATCAAACATAAGCTATAATCAGCCTGCCGATGGCCGCTTGATCATTACCATAAGAAAGAAAAAACATATTTAATGAAATCCATTTATGCTTTTTTCAATTAATGCTCCAAACGTTTTTTTAAATGAACTTAATGAAAAAAAAACAAAAAAACAAATATAAACACTTTGCCATTACATACAAAACTGAACTATTTGAAGAAAACTGCCGTTTTGGGAGAAGGGGGGAAAAAAGACCAGTAATTCTGATAAGCTGTCGGACACAGGGCAGGTTAGGGCCTAAATTTGAGGCCCGCAGGGCTCTAGTACATTTTGTCATTTTAGAATGTTAAGTTCTACTTCTGCAGTTATTTTGGTGAAATTAACTCAAAAGTAATACAGGAGTCATGTAACACATTACAGTTCTGAGACAGTAATATTGTAAGTTAAGGAATTACTTTTAAATAACAGTAACAAGTAATCTATAATGTATTACAGTTTGGAAGTAACTTGCACAACACTGGTAGTGAGTGTACAGCTTGTATAACAGTGTAAATTGACTGTCCCCTCAAAATAACTCAACACACAGCCGTTAATGTCTAAACCGCTGGCCAAAAAAGTGAGTACACCCCTAAGTGAAAATGTCCAAATTGGGCCCAAAGTGTCAATGTTCTGTATAATTGTGTATGTGACGAATAAAAAAAAAACAAATCTTGAAAAAAAAAAAAAATCGTTATCATGTTGGAATACTGCACTGCGGCCCAGTCTCTGCTTCAGTATGTCACAGTACATGTTGGCATTCTTGGTTCCCTCAATGAACTGTAGCTCCCCAGTGCCTTCCACCACCATGTTTGACACAGCCTCTGGATATGACGCTGAGCACGTGCACTCAACTTCTTTGGTCGACCATGGCGAGGCCTGTTCTGACTGGAATCTGTCCTGTTAAACCGCTGTATGGTCTTGGCCACCGTGCTGTAGCTCAGTTTCAGGGTCTTGGCAATCTTCTTATAGCCTACTCCATCTTTATGTAGAGCAACAATTCTTTTTTTCAGATCCGCAGAGAGTTCTTTGCCATGAGGTGCCATGTTGAACTTCCAGTGACCAGTATGAGAGAGTGAGAGCGATAACACCAAATTTAACACACCTGCTCCCCATTCACACCTGAGACCTTGTAACACTAACGAGGCACATCACACTGGGGAGAGAAAATGGCTAATTGGGGCCAATTTGGACATTTTCACTTAGGTGTGTACTCACTTTTGTGGCCAGCGGTTTAAACATTAATGGCTGTGTGTTGAGTTATTTTGAGGGGACAGCAAATTTACACTGTTATACAAGCTGTACACTCACTACTTTACATTGTAGCAAAGTGTAATTTCTTCAGTGTTGTCACATGAAAAGATATAATAAAATATTTACAAAAATGTGAGGAGTGTACTTCTGTGAGATACTGTATATAAATATACATATATATATATATATATATATATATATATATATATATGTATATGTGTGTGTGTGTGTGTGTGTGTGTGTGTGTGTGTATGTGTATGTGTGTGGTGGTGGGCCACCTGGACCAAAAAATGACAGGGCCGATTTTTTTCTCCCAGTCCACCCCTGTGTAACAGCCTCCACCAGCTCCATGTAAGCTGATGGAGGCTGTGAGGCTGCCTCAATGCTCATCACAACCATCTCTTCAGAGGTGGACATCTGAAGCACTGTGCCCTCACACAGGGTGAAAGAAACCACAGTGGGTCCTTCCAAACTCTGAGAGAGGGCACTGAATCTAGTGAGTGAGGGCAGAGAAAGGGCAGAGCCCATCTCCAACCCCTCTGCTAAATCTGTCTGCGATCCCCATGATCTCCATCTATGATGTTATGAGGGCAGGGAGGAACACACAATTTAAAATGTTGCTTGCCACTTTACTTATAATGTTAGATTGGAATACTCCACATCTTAATTCAATTTGTGTTTACTTCGAGCATGACTTTTAGCCGGATTAAGGTAATCAAAAATCTCTGTTTACATGGTAGATTCTCAATCAGAGTATTGTCTTAATTATGTTAATATCGGAATATTGTTGTCCATGTAAACGTACTGAGTGTCTCATTCATAAACACTTGTTTCATTATAGGATGAATCAGCATTTTTGAATAAATCTCTTTGATGATTCATTGACAAATACGTTTTTTTTGTTTTTTAAACAGTCACTTTTCACCACCTCCTGCTCGATACAATAGCTCACATACAAGTATCAAACAGGATATCTGCAGGATATTTAAAATTTAAGGCTCTTTAACCCCTTAACGGTCACCCCCCCTTTTTGAAAACTTTTTGAAAGTGCACTATTTAAAGTTAAATTGTAATAATTCATGAATGCTTTTGAATACAGACCTTTTAAAGAAGACAATCAGCAGATTATTGCAGAAGTGAAATAATTTTAAAAAACGAGAGTAAAAAAAAGTTATAAAAGTTTAAATTTACTGTAAATAACATGTACGATACTATTATTATTATATATTATATAAAATAAATATTTTACAAAATATATTTTAATCCAAATTTGGATCCAATAAAATTAAAGCCATATGTCTAAATATGTTGTGTTCCAAATTTGAAGTTGATATAAAAAAAATTGAGGTTACTATACAATTTTGTTTAGGCGTTATACCACAAACAGCCACCGGGTGCCATTGAAGTTTTTTTATGCACTTTTCTGTAACAAATGGATCAATTTCTCTCTCACTCTTACGCCCATCACAAAATAATCTTGAGACTCAGACCTTTCCGATGATATGTATTTTGTCAAGATTATAAAAAGTTTTGATTCTATAAGACCGTAATACATTTAGAATATGACACCTCCCACTAAGGGGGAGGAGCCCGCTAAAAGATTTTAAAGTACCATTTCTATGGTGATGCAATATCCGATTTCAAAACGGTTTTCACAGGATGAATTTTGAGATTTTAAGCATTCAAATGATATATAATATATGATGATTACTAAAACATGTGATAGGAAAAAAAGGAAACGAATAGAATTTTTGTGTCAAAGGTCAGAGCTCCTATTATGGTGTATATGTTTTGAGGTGCGCTCTTGTCATAAATTAATCTATTACTGCTCCTACATAATTTTTTATAACAAACAGTGGTGAAATATCTATTTAGGAGTCTTGGACCTTTCCAATGATATACAGTTTGTCATGATTAGATTAGGATTTAATGGTAATATATTGAAGTAAAGTTAGGTGTCCCGTATACGGGACGGTGACCTTTTATTTTTTTAAGACCTGCACAGATTAAATTAATACTTTATGAGCAGGGTAGGACAATGTCTATGGTAACAAATTCAACCATAAAATGCAAAGAAAAAAACAACAACAAAAAAAAACATGATTTAGAGAACTCTCGGAGGTGTTAGCATTGTAATGTACATGAAAATGTTAATGTGTTTGGTCTTGGTGGAATAGATCTATGCTGCTGCTGCTGCGGCAGAGCAAGTACTGACTTGCCACTGCCAACACATCCACAAAATGCTGCTGTGAGCATGTAAGAAATACTTCTGCTGCACATATTATATAAATGAAGCAGGAGGCACAGAATGGACAATACAAGCCAACATATGCATGCTGCTGAGTCTAAGAATAAAAATTGCTGAATCAGCGGACATTCACATATCAATTCAGTTCAATTCACGTTTATTTGTAAGCGCTTTTAACGATTCTAATCGCTGCAAACAATTTGAAGTTTCAAAAAAATTTAAGTTTCAACATTATATTTTGGAGTAGCTTAACCTGTTAACCTTCGCCCCCCATTGTGGGCCTCACAGGTGAAAATAACCTACCTAAATTAAAATGGTAACAGTTCCTGACAAAGTGTGCTACACAAACAAATTAGGTATCTTTGGAAAGAAGACAATAGGCTTTACTATCTATCATCCAAAGTTGATAATGCTCAAAAAGATAAAAAGTTATAGACACTGACGTGCCTTGAAAAATATTTTTCCACATTGAATGTTTTTTTATTTCATATACAAATACATGAAATAAGTCCTAGAGCAATCCAGAAAAGTAATGGATTGAAAGCCACGTCTCATGAGTTCATATTTCAAATTTGAAGAAGATACCATGAAAAATGAGATTCCTGCAATATTTTTTCTGAAACTATTTATAGTCCTCCCACCCCCCTGTTTGAGGAAAAATAACCACCAAATGGATTGCTGAATTATCAGAAATCAGAATGAGCTTTTAGAATTTGTCTTGGTGTTATGAGCTTCCAGTACAGAAAGTAGATTAGATTCAACTTTATTGTCATTGCACATGTAAGGTACAGGGCAACGAAATGCAGTTAGCATCTAACCAGAAGTGCAATAAGCAGAGGTGCAGGATATACAGTGCCTACAATATGTTACATATGTACAGAATATACAGATAAGGCAGTAGTACTATGGACATAATTTACAAGTTTTTAAATACTATCAGTATGATATACAGATGGGTGATATGAACATACTATACAGATGGATTGTGCAGTAAATGTATGTACACTGTGAGCAAAAACTATGAACATAATTACAAATGGATATGAATAAGCTGTAAATTAAGATATATAAACACTAGTGCAATGAACATTGAAAGTGCATAGAAATAAAAATTTACAGTACATAGTACTCAGTGTGTAGATTGTTTTTTTTTTTTTTTTTTTTTTTTTATCGATTTAATGATGGGGAGGGGTGAAGAGTTTGTAGTGGTGTGTAAGGGGGGTATCACTGGGCAGAGTTTAGTAGGGAAACAGCTGTAGGGAAAAAGCTGTTCCTGAGTCTGCTTGTCCTTGTTCGGAGGCTCCTGAAGTGCCTCCCAGAGGGCAGTAAGTTAAACAGTCTATGGTCAGGGTGAGAGGAGTCCTTAAGAATGCCGCGAGCTCGACGTAAACAGCGTTTTCTCTGGACGTCCTCTATGGCAGGAAGTGGTGTCCCTGTGATGCGTTGGGCGGTTTTCACCACCCTCTGTAGTGCCTTGCGGTCAGCAGCTGAGCAGTTCCCATACCAGACTGATGCAGTTGGTCAGGATGCTTTCAATTGAAGTTCAGCTGGATGGTTGGAGACAGGTGGTTCTTCTTCAGTGTCCTAAGGAAGAAGAGGCGTTGGTGAGCCTTCTTGACTAGGCTGGATGTGTTGGTGGTCCAGGTCAGGTCCTCCGAGATGTGCGTTCCCAGGAACTTGAAGCTGGAGACACGTTCAACAACCATCCCGTTAATGTGGATGGGGTCATGCGTTCCACTTTTCTTCTTCCTGAAGTCCACAATAAGTTCCTTTGTCTTGCTGGTGTTGAGGAGCAGGCTATTGTCAGCACACCATGCAGCCAGGTGCTGTACCTCCTCCCTGTAGGCAGTCTCATCGTTGTCTCTGATGAGGCCAATCACTGTGGTGTCGTCAGCAAACTTGATGATGGAGTTGGATCCATGCACAGGCCTGCAGTCATGGGTGTAGAGGGAGTAGAGAAATGGGCTCAGCACACAGCCCTGTGGTAAGCCGGTGTTGAGTGTGATGGTGGTGGAGCAGGTGAGGCCTGACCTAACATGCTGAGGTCTGTTGGTCAGAAAGTCCATAATCCAGCTGCAAAGGGAGGTGTTAACACCCAAGTCTCCAAGTTTAGTGGAGAAAGTACAAACATAGTGCAGACAACATATAATTAAGGTGATAAAGAACACTAATGAAGAGAATATACAATAATTAAGAATAACAATAGTAATAAAAATAAAAATATACAGAAAGGAGACATGACCATAGACAGAACTGTGAACGTGCATGTGTCCTATGTACAGATGAAGATTTGATGGGTTATTTACAGATGTACAGTACCGGGGTGTGTTATGTGTTGTTCAGGTGGGATACGGCCTGGTGGAAAAAACTGTTCTTGTTTCTGGCTGTTCTTTATTATACAATTATACAAACTATTTTAGTCATTATACATATTCCTGCATAGTTTTTCAATTATAAAATAATAGACAGATTTATTTGAGCACTAAAAAATACAAAAATAATTATTTGAGTAATAAAAAATTAAAAAAATGCTTTGTACAGAGTATGTGCAGGTGCTGGTCATAAAATTAGAATATCATGAAAAAGTTGATTTGTTTCAGTAATACCATTCAAAAAGTGAAACTTGTATATAAGATTCATTCATTACACACAGACTGATATATTTCAAATGTTTATTTCCTTTAATTTTGATGATTATAACTGACAACAAATGAAAGTCCCAAATTCAGTATCTCAGAAAATTAGAATATTAATTAAGACCAATGCAAAAAAAAAGATTTTTCGAAATGTTGGCCAATTGAAAAGTATGAACATGAAAAGTATGAGCATGTACAGCACTCAATATTTAGTTGGGGCTCCTTTGGCCTGGATTACTGCAGCAATGCGGCGTGGCATGGAGTCGATCAGTCTGTGGCACTGCTCAGGTGTTATGAGAGCCCATGTTGCTCTGATAGTAGCCTTCAGCTCTTCTTTAATTGTTGGGTCTGGCGTATTGCATCTTCCTCTTCACAATACCCCATAGGTTTTCTATGGGATTAAGGTCAGGCGAGTTTGCTGGCCAATCAAGAGCAGGGATACCATGGTCCTTAAACCAGGTACTGGTAGCTTTGGCAGTGTGTGCAGGTGCCAAGTCCTGTTGGAAAATGAAATCTGCATCGCCATAAAGTTGGTCAGCAGCAGGAAGCATGAAGTGCTCTAAAACTTCCTGGAAGACGGCTGCGTTGACCTTGGACCTCAGAAAACACAATGGACCAACACCAGCAGATGACATGGCACCCCAAACCATCAATGACTGTGGAAACTTTACACTGGACCTCAAGCAACGTGGATTATGTGCCTCTCCTCTCTTCCTCCAGACTCTGGGACTTTGATTTGCAAAATTTACTTTCATTAGAGAACATAACTTTGGACCACTCAGCAGCAGTCCAGTCAAGACGCTTCTGACGCTGTCTCTTGTTCAAGAGTGGCTTGACACAAGGAATGCGACAGCTGAAACCCATGTCTTGCATACGTCTGTGCGTGGTGGTTCTTGAAGCACTGACTCCAGCTGCAGTCCACTCTTTGTGAATCTCCCCCACATTTTTGAATGGGTTTTGTTTCACAATCCTCTCCAGAGTGCGGTTATCCCTATTGCTTGTACACTTTTTTCTAACACATCTTGTCCTTCCCTTCGCCTCTCTATTAATGTGCTTGGACACAGAGCTCTGTGAACAGCCAGCCTCTTTAGCAATGACCTTTTGTGTCTTGCCCTCCTTGTGCAAGGTGTCAATGGTCGTCTTTTGGACAACTGTCAAGTCAGCAGTCTTCCCCATGATTGTGTAGCCTACAGAACTAGACTGAGAGACCATTTAAAGGCTTTTGCAGGTGTTTTGAGTTAATTAGCTGATTAGAGTGTGGCACCAGGCCCCGGTTTTTCAAAAGTAATCCACTAGGATTTTGGATTATCGGATTGGATCAAATCTTGAAAATGGGTTTTTCAAAAGAAAAAACAGATTACATAATCGGATTAGATCACGTAATCCAATCTTGGTTTTGATCCGGAGCAAACCTTTAGTTTGGGTTTTTCAGAACTTTTTTGTAGGATTTGGATCACTTTGATCCAAAAAAATCTGGATTAAACTGATCCCATCAGAAGGGTGGATTCAGCGTGGATTTCATGCCCAAAATGTAATGAAAACTTTAAAAATGTATCAAATAATACTATATTTGGATCATGCAGTATCTTACAAGATATCCTATTTATTCATAAGGTTTTAATTTTATTTGTTCATCCGTCAGGCTACAGTGATTAGGTAGGCTTTAACGTATTCAGCCTTTCAGTATAGGCCTACAGCAAAGTTTTTAGAATATTTATTAGTGATGCATGCAATGATGACAGAATAACCAAAAAAATGCAAAGAATGGCAATCACTGTTTTGAAATCCAAAACAAATCCAAATCAGAAATAGTGTCTAACTCTATTGCGTCCCTTGTTGCATGTCCTGTTTGCTCGTTCTGGCAGAATGCAGGAGGTTGGTTAGGGTCTTCAAGGGGCTCAGGTGCATCAGTGTCAGCACAGAGAGGGACATTGCACTTAGTAGCGATGTTGTGCAGGACAATACAGGCAAGGGTTATGTTGCATGCTTGTTGTATAGTTAAGGCATGCAAAGCGCCTCTTAAGAACTCCATTTAAACGCTCGATTGCACATCTTGCTCTGCAATGAGCAGTGTTGAAGCGCCCTCATCAAACAAAGATGATGATTACAAGGCACTTCTGCAAAAAGAGACTGAAAGGGCAGAAGCACAGCTTCGTCTGGCAGAGGAACAACTGACTCTGACCAAAGCAAACCAAGGCCAGACTTGAGATCCGCCTCCTAAAGGCTACGCTCAGACAAGATGGTCTCTCCACATCAAGTCTGAAATTATTGTGGAGTATTTGACATTGTCTTTTTTTTTTAATTCAATACATCTATATTTGAAACTTGTTATAAATATCCTCAATGTACAGTGTTTGTGTTGTAGGTCTCAGATGAGCGGACTGCTGGAAGAGGATGGGGTGGGGTTTTTCTTGTTTTTAGTTTTTTTTAAATGTGTGTGTTTTCATTTCAAATAAAAATAAACTTATATTGACCCCACACTGGCTATTCTACTTGTTGCTCTTTACATATCTATAGTTCTACATTGTGATTTCCTATCCTGTTTGAGCACTGGTTATCCAGATTTGGTGATCCTGAAAAATTCCTATCCGGATCAGATTGATCCAATCCGATGTTGCTTTGAAAAACTGTCTCAAAAGTAAGATGGATTATGTGATCACGGATCGCAATAAAAGGATTACTAAATCCGGATCAATTTTATCTGGATTAAACCTTTTGAAAAACCGGGCCCAGGTGTCTTCAATATTGAACATTTTCACAATATTCTAATTTTCTGAGATACTGAATTTGGGACTTTCATTAGTTGTCAGTTATAATCATCAAAATTAAAGGAAATAAACATTTGAAATATATCAGTCTGTGTGTAATGAATGAATCTAATATACAAGTTTCACTTTTTGAATGGTATTACTGAAATAAATCAACTTTTTCATGATATTCTAATTTAATGACCAGCACCTGTATAACATCAACTCTGCGCTAGATATTAAAACCCAAAATATAGCGAAAACACTATTAAATAGCACAGTAGCAAGATCGGCAGTTTAAGACATTAACTTGTAAGCACAAAACACAAGATACTTCTCTTTTTAATATAAATAAGGCTTTATTTGATAAATCTAAGACATGTAAACTAATCTAACACATGAACACAAGCATTCACAAATTCACACATAGTAGAAAGAGAGAAAGTGAGGAAAGGATGAGTTTAAGAGAATGAAAATTTGAAATTCCAAGTTTACAGCAATATGTGCTATGTTTCTTATATATATATAACTCAAATATATTAACTACAACACACACACACACACATATATATACGAGATTTCATCTCGTCTCGATTACTGTAATGCCCTTTTCATTGGCTTGCCAGCTACCTCAATTGCTAGATTACAGTATATTCAAAACTCAGCCGCTCGTATTCTCACTCAGCCCACATCACCCCTATTCTAGCTGATCTGCATTG
Organism: Barbus barbus; assembly: GCF_936440315.1. NCBI lineage: Eukaryota > Metazoa > Chordata > Actinopteri > Cypriniformes > Cyprinidae > Barbus > Barbus barbus. The sequence continues at coordinate 11,315,786 of NC_136733.1, forward strand.
GCTGCCAGTGGCCTGCCGTATCAAGTTTAAAATTCTCCTGCTTACTTTTAAAGCTTTGAATGGTCTTACAATAACATATCAATCATATAAAAGACATAATGCACATTATTTGTGGATAATTTTGGCTCTGATACTCTAAATTATTTTAAATGTTTGTTGGTTGAAAATCGTCCATGTGAGTTCTGTAGTCTTGTTCGAGATAAAAAGGGTAAGTGGGGCCGTGGATGAGCAGGAAGCAGATGGTCAAGCGAGTCACGTGCCCGTGCTGCAAGAAAAGATCTATTGTTGTTCTCCTGATTGAGTTAGTTATTATCACTCTTTTGAGTAGATAACGATAAGACGCTGACAAGAAATTGACATGTGGTAGTGTGATTGGTTTAGACCTCGTGATGAGTTAATTCAATGGCATAACTGTGTCTGCTCGGAGAGGTCTTACATGTATATATATATATACAGGTACATCTAAAAAAATGAAAAAGTTCATTTTTTCTTGTAACTTATTTCAAAAAGTGAAACTTTCATATATTTTAGATTCATTACATGTAAAGTAAAACATTTCAAAAGTTTTTTTGTTTTAATTTTGATGATTAGAGCTTACAGCTCATGAAAGTCAAAAATCAGTCTCTCAAAATATTTACATTTGCGTTTCAATTAATGACCATCCCTACAGTATAAATTCCGAGTATCTCTTGTTCTTTGAAACCACAATAATGGGGAAGACTGCTGACTTGGCAATGATCCAGATGACGAATATTGACGCCCTCCACAAAGAGGGTAAGTCACAGAGGGTCATTACTGAAAGGTGTGGCTGTTTACAGAGTGCTGTATCAAAGCATATTAAATGCAAAGTTGACTGGAAGGAAGAATGTGGGTAGGAAAAGGTGCACAAGCATCAGGGATGACCGCAAGCTTGAGAATACTGTCAAGCAAAGCTGATTCAGACACTTGGGAGAGCTTCACAAGGAGTGAACTGAAGCTGGAGTCAGTGCATCAAGAGTCACCACGCTCAGACGTCTTCAGGAAAAGGGCTACCAAGCCACTTCTGAACCAGAGACAACGTCAGAAGCGTCTAACCTGAGCTGTGGAGAAAAAGAACTGGACTGTTGCTCAGTGGTCCAAAGTCCTCTTTTCAGATGGAAGTAAATTTTGCATTTCATTTAGAAATCAGGGTCCCAGAGTCTGAAGGAAGAGTGGAGAGGTACAGAATCCATGTTGCTTGAAGTCCAGTGTGAAGTTTCCACAGTCAGTGATGATTTGGGCTGCCATGTCATTTTAGAGCACTTCTTGCTTGCTTCTGCTGACAAGCTTTATGGAGATGCTGATTTCATTTTCCAGCAGGACTTGGCACCTGCCCACACTGCCAAAGGTACCAAAAGCTGGTTCAATGACAATGGTGTTACTGTGCTTGATTGGCCAGCAAACTCGCCTGACCTTGTCAAGAGGAAAATGAGAGACACCAGAATCAACAATGCAGTTGACCTGAAGGCCGCTCTCAAAGCAACCTGGGCTTCCATTACACCTGAACAGTGCCACAGGCTGATTGCCTCCATGCCACGCCGCATTGATGCAGTAATTCATGCAAAAGGAGGCCCAACCAAGTGCATAGAAATGAACATACTTTTCAGAAGCCTGACATTTCTGCTTAAAATATCCTTTTTTTATTGATCTTATGTAATATTCTAATTTTCTGAGACACTGAATTCTGGGTTTTCATTATCTGTAAGCCAGAATAGCCCCCCCCCCCCCCCCCCCCCCGCCCGGTAAACTCAATTTAACATATTTTTGTTTAAGAATTTTTTTCTTTTGTATTTTAAGAGAATTTCATGGCACTAATTAATAATTATGCAATAATTATGATACATTTTTGAAAATTACTTTTTTTTTTTTCAAGTATTTTCTATTACTTTTCAATTATGGCAGTATTTCATGTTAAAATAGAGTCAATGCCTTTAAAATCCAATTTTTGAAGCCAGATTATTGCCATCTGGTGGGAGTAAAATAAGAAAAACATCTGCAATTCCATGGTTTAGCCCATAGATTCCCATATAGTTCTATATAAAAGGCCTATAAATTCTCTAATTGTTTTTAGACATAAATACTTATTTTTATTAAGTTGTGGGTTTGGATATATATTTAGACATTTTCAAAGACAACTTTTTGTAAAGATTTCTTTATTTATTTATCTATTTTTCTTTTTTGAAATGTTGATTTAAAGCGTCAGTTTTTGAATTATTATTACTACAGTCAAACCTGAACACAGAGAAAGCATTTTGTTAGACAAATCATTAAAATTCTGTAAAATGTAACAAAATGAACAGGAATGTTTTATCAGAGCTGGGTCTGATCTGATTTCAACCTCTTATTTCAGTTTTCTGACTTGTTATGGCTATATGGGTATAGCCATTCCAATTCATTTGAGTGTGTATAATTGTGTGTGTGTGTGTGTGTGTGTGTGTGTCTGTGAGTGTGTGTAAGTGAGTGTGTGTGTGAATGGATGTGTTGGTTTTGCACTCTTGATGTTTAAGAGTTTCACCCCATCATTGCTGTGTACTTTTTTCTGCATTGTGGCAGATTTGTAGATTGTACATTCATTTCCTATGGTCGGTCATTTTTGACCGAAGACCACAAGTGTGATTTTTTTTTTTTTTTTTTACGACCACTTAGCCTGCTTGAATCAAGCCCTCAATTTTTTGTGTTCACATTGCAAATGCCATAAAACTCACTTCCAGTGGATGGCATCTAGCACAAAAACCTGTTTTGGATGAATGATCTGGGGCCTCATTTATAACATTGCGTACACACAAAACCTGCCCTGAAAGAGGCGTACGCCACTTCCTACGCAAAATGGGGGATTTATAAATAATAAACTTGACGGGACAATTTGCACACCTGCTCACAAACTCTGACCCATGCGTACGAACCCTTTTTCCAGGAGTGAGAAAATTAATGAAGTTTTCATGTCTATATACACATTTACATTAAATATTCCACTCTCATAATGTAAATAAGCACTGAAATTACATTAATTATGCATATTTTTAAACAAAAATTAGGCTAAATGAATTTAGACATATTTGTAATGGATGCGCTTCATCACTTTTCCTGTGGCATGCTATGTTTTAATGACAGCGAGGAGTGCTAGGTGCACAATAATTATAGGTGCACAATAATTCATCTTTAAACTGCAGATCTCATGTTATGAGAAAACATTTTTAGCGAGAAGAATGATCAATGATGCACACTTACTTCGATATTATGGCGCTGGATACTCGGTGTTCGAACGGTCCATTGTCCAATTTGAATAGGTCCAATGATAATAACCTACTGTAACCTACCGCAGCTGCACGGAGGTGTTAATGTCGTGTGAAGGCATCTCCACAACATTATGAAAAATACCACTGTATTTGAAGGATACAACTGGAAGCAAACGGTAAGATTTGCACGATTCATTTTTAAAATAAGTCAGTGACGCGCCGAGTCAGACAATTGTATTTACACTGCAATAAATATAGGCCTATCTGTTTCCACTAAAAATAGCCAGTGTAAAAGAATGAGATCAACTTTATTCTTTATAACTTAAAAACTTTACTCTAAAATATTTATTTGATAACTATTTTAAACAGTTTTAGATATATTTATTCTAGAACATGACAAGGATAGTGGATGACTTTTAGCAAAACAAAATGTTTGGCACAAATGGTATCTATTTATAGTCCGTATCTCATATTTCCTTAATGTCTTGGAACTTTTGACGGTGTTAAACATGGTGTCACGTGGATAGGAATATGCATGGAAATGATATGCAGATGAGGTTATGCATAGTAAAACGAGGCGTTGTAAGCTCCATATATGGTGATTTCGGGGAGGAGTCGGGGTGGAGATGCACGTACGCACAATCTTCCCCTAACTGTTATTTATAAAGCTTTTTGCACAGATTTTTGCACTGGTTCTGGCAAAATCGACCTGTTGTGCCTACGTACACTTTTAGGATGAAATCTACAGAGTTTTTTATAAATGAGGCCCCTGAGCTTTATAAATATGACTGTATATTTCATATCCCCCATACAATCAAGCTATCAAAGTGGTGGCAAATGGATGTCCATGTTTAGACTGCAATAATGAAAATGCTCACTCCTTATCTTAGTTGTATTTTCCCTTTTGCCCATTCCTTTCATAAGAATCTCACCACCAGGCCACCTTTCTTTTCTGTCTACCTCCTTCCTGTACACTTTCCCTCCAATACTCTGTTCCTTACAGTTCATTTGTAGTGTTTGAATACTTTGTGGGTTTTTTGTCTCAAGTAAAATATCCTCCCGTTCTGAACCTTATCATCATTCAGAATCGCCTCCTGTCTTCCGGGCCACCTGTCAGCTTTAGAACCTGCAGCGCATTATTTGACAAGGTAAAACTTCACCTTCATAATGTACCAAACTAAATAAGCAGCATCATTTGACAAAGCAAATGCCTCTACTGTGCAGTAATGAGTCTTAGAATGTGCTTAGAACTTCACAAAAGACACATTGTTTGGCATATAATACCTCTACACCCAACAACCCAAATTTGTTAATTCATATGTTCTGCATTTCTGAATCTCACAAGAATTTATTTATAGGCAAGAGGGTTACTATCTAGGCATGACTGCTACTTGCTAGTCAGGGATGTTCTTGATTTAAAGAAACATGGATTCTATTAATTTTATTGAATAATAATATCTTAGGGTGGCCCTTATTAGGATTTTTTTTTGTGTGTGGGGGGGGGGGTGTTAACCTCTCACCCCCTCTTTTGTTTCTCCACTTAGTTATGCATGTACAATTCCATCCAGATAATTTGTCATTTAGGGTGTGCTCAAAGAATGCATCGTTTTATCACCACGTACTTCAAGAGCTGATTGGTGATATTAGCAAAGATTTTGTTCACTGATAAAATGTTGAATGTTTCTGATATCAGAGATGAGGGGCAGTTGTGGCCTAATGTTAGGGAGTCAGACTTGTAACCTGGTGAATGACCAGCGCTCTCTTCCACCCTCAATAGCACAACTGAGGTGCCCTTGAACAAGACACTGAACCCCAAACTGCTCCAGTTGGTGCTGGAGCAAATGGCTGCCCACTGCTCTGGGTGTGTGTTCACAGTTCGTGTGTGAGTTGTGTTCACTACTCACTGCTCTATGTGTGCACTTGGATGGGTTAATTGCAGAGCACAAATTCTGAGTATGGGTTACCATATTTGGCAACATGACACGACAATGGAAGAACACTCGTAACTTCATTACGAGTGTTCGTTCCTAGGTCCGCAAGCTAGAAATCGAACTCGGAATACCTGTGTCACAGAAGGGCCAGGCTCAGCCCAAGACCAATTACCACGATCCATCTCACCTGAGTTTTGAGCACCCTCACCTGCACCTCATCACTGCTGCAATCACCTCTCACATAAAGCCACCATCCACAGATCACCAGTTGTCCGATCTTGTTGTTTCTACAAGGACCGACTCCATACGAAGCTGCTCTCTGAGTATACCCCCTGACATTATCACTCATTAATACTGACCTGTTTCTCTGTTCCTCTTCATCCTCCGACCGCAGACTCCTACTCCTGGTTCCCGCTGCCATTCCCGTACGCTCCTGAGATTCCCATCTCACAAGGACCTAAGAAAGGGAAAAGGACTGTTAGTATCGAACTTCGAAGATCACCGTCACGAGCGGAGAAGAACCACTAACCTGATTCCACAACCATCACCGTGTGCTGTGTTCACTCACGATCTGTAAATAAACCACTTCACTGAAACCACTTACCTCTGTGTCTGACAGTTCCATTACAGAAGATCGGACCTCGACGACATCAAGATGAGTACATCAGACCCGTTTCAGGAACTAGTCGACACACTCAAAAGGATCCTTACCCAACCAGCTTCAACACCCTTACCATCATCAGCTCCCGCTCCCGTCACTACCATCACCAACTCTTCTTCGCCAGTCATGTTCGCCAGTCCCATGGCCCGACCAGCGCCCTACTCAGGTGAACCCGAGGAGTGCAATGGCTTTCTGTTACAATGCTCCTTAACTATTGATTTACATCCTCAGATGTTCCTCACGATCAGGCTAAGATTGCGTTTGTGATCACCTCTCTCACGGGACCAGCTCTAAGATGGGCAGAGACTATTCTCAGCCAAGCAGGACCCGCTACCCAATCTTATTCGCATTTTATCACCCACTTTAGAGAGGTATTTAGTAGTTCACTAGGCGATTCCTCAGTTGGCGAGCAGTTGTACAAACTTCGGCAGGGTTCCATGACCATACACCAGTTTGCCCTGAAATTCCGCACCCTAGCGGCCGCGAGCGGCTGGAATGAGCCCTCTCTGATTACCGCCTTTCGCCAAGGTTTAAGTCCGCACTTGAAATCACATCTAGCGGCATATGACGATACCTTTGGGCTAGAGAAGTTTATCCAACTCGCTATTCGCTGTTCCAACCGCCTTAAGGCCTGTTCATCAGACACTCCTTCCACTACAGCCATTGTCACTCCTCCCAGTCGCCAGCCAGAGGTCAGTGTTCCCACAGAACCCATGCAGACTGATATGTTCCGTTTATCACCCACTGAGAGGCAGCGACGCATCACATACGGACTCTGTCTATACTGTGGTAACCAAGAGCACACGATTCTCACATGCCCCCTTCGTCCACCACGACTGATGGTGTGTGGTCTCCAGCCCGATATACCCAAGATGAATCTGTTAACTACTTGTGCTAACCTTCTCCTTGATAATGATCTACTACCAGTCACCGTCCTCCTTGACTCCGGCTCTGCAGGGAACTTCATCTCGGGGAAACTCTGCCGACAACTCAACCTCGAGACCAGGAAGACAGAAACTACTTACCAGATCCAAAGACTCGCCGTCTAGTCAAATTCTGTGTTGGACCCTTACAGCTCAGAGTAGGTCTACTTCATCAAGAGGCTATTCATCTGCTGGTGTTAGAAGAATCCACCGTGGACATTATATTGGGGCTGCCCTGGCTGGTGAAACACAATCCTGTGCTGTCTTGGAGATCTGGAGAGGTTCTGAGGTGGGGTTCGAATTGCTTCTCACGGTGTTTCCCGCACTTACCGTTACCTAGACTTCGGGGCTCGAGGAAGCTACCTCTCAACGCCACGTCTATAGAAAGCCCCGTGGAGAAGCAGTCCGTGGAGGTTCCATCGGACTATACTTCCTATCGTGATGTTTTCTGCCCTAAAAGAGCCTCACGTCTACCACCTCATCGGCCATGGGACTGTGCAATTGACCTAGTTCCGGGTGAGCCAGTACCGCGGGGTAGGATATACCCTTTATCCCTACCAGAACAGAAGGCCATGGAGGAGTATGTAGAGGAGGCTCTCCAACAAGGATATATTGTACCATCAACCTCCCCTGCTGCTTCCAGTTTCTTCTTTGTGGCAAAGAAGGATGGAGGCCTTCGTCCCTGTATTGACTACCGTAAACTCAACCTCATAACCGTCAAATATCAGTATCCCCTTCCTCTTGTCCCAGCGGCTCTCGAACAACTCCGCGGTGCCACCATCTTCACTAAACTGGACCTCCGCAGCGCTTATAACCTCATTCACATCAGAGAGGGGGACGAATGGAAGACCGCTTTTGTGACCCCTACTATTAGCTATCACTATGAATATAGGGTTATGCCCTATGGACTCGTCAACGCCCCCTCGGTTTTCCAGAGCTTCATGCATGAGGTGCTCCGGGAGTTCCTACATCGATTTGTGGTTGTCTACATCGACGACATATTAATATACTCCCGGAGCCTGGCCGAACATCGCCACCACGTTGCGGAGGTCCTACAACAACTATGCAAGTATCAACTGTATCTCAAGGCTGAAAAGTGTCTCTTCCATCAATCATCTGTGCACTTCCTAGGATATATCATAAGCAATGGTGGCATTCGCATGGACAAGGGGAAGGTGGAAGCTATCACTTCCTGGCCACGCCCTCCCTCCATAAAGGAACTTCAACGTTTCCTGGGGTTTTCAAACTTCTACCACCGCTTCATTGCCAACTACAGCTCCATCACTAGTCCACTTACAGACCTGCTTCGAGGAGGGAAGAAATCCCTCTCCTGGAACCTCAACGCAACCGAGGCATTCAACCACCTCAAGAAAGCCTTTTCCACCGCACCTCTCCTGGTCCATCCCAACCCTGATCTGCCTTTCGTCGTGGAGGTGGACGCCTCTACCACCGGAGTAGGTGCGGTCCTGTCACAGCAGCAGGGGAAGCCTCCCAAACAACACCCATGTGCCTTCTTTTCCAAAAAGCTCAGCCCGGCGGAACGAAACTACGACATCGGAGATCGTGAGTTATTAGCCATAAAGCTGGCTTTAGAAGAATGGAGACACTAGTTGGAGGGGGCGTCTCAGCCTTTCCTGGTACTCACTGATCATAAAAACCTTGAATATCTACGAGAGGCAAAACGTCTCAACCCACGCCAGGCTCGATGGGCTCTGTTCTTCGCAAGGTTTGACTTCAAGATCTCCTACCGCCCAGGCTCTCGTAATCTTAAGGCTGACGCCCTATCCCGCATTCATTCCTCCGAGGACACACTTGAAGAACCCGAAGGTATTCTCCCTGCTGACATCATTATCAGCCCGATCGTTTGGAACTCTCCTCCAGTTGTCTCCGACACACCTCCAGCGAATCCGCCGGGCTGTCCTCCAAACCACCAATATGTACCCAGGACACAGCGCACACCCCTCATCCACTCCACACACTCCTCACTTGGTACTGGCCACCCAGGGGCCAACGCTACTCTCTCGTTGCTAAAAGATCGCTTCTGGTGGCCCAATATGGCAAGGGACGTGAGAAGGTTCGTTCAGGGCTGTCCAGACTGCGCAATTTCCAAAAGTTCCCGTCATCTCCCTTCAGGCAAGCTGATGCCTTTACCCATACCCAACCGCCCTTGGTCACACCTGGGAGTTGACTTCATCACTGACCTACCACCATCTGACAACAATACCTGCATCCTAGTCATTGTTGACCGATTTTCCAAATTCTGCCGACTTCTTCCCCTACCAGGACTACCCACAGCCATGAGGACGGCGGAGTTACTCTTCAATCATGTATTCCGAATCTATGGAATTCCGGAAGATATAGTCTCCGATAGAGGTCCTCAGTTTATTTCTCGGGTTTGGAAGGCCTTTTTCATGCTCCTAGGTGTGACCATCAGTTTAACCTCTGGATATCATCCTCAATCCAATGGACAGACTGAACGTAAAATCCAGGAGATAGGGCGATTCCTGAGAACCTTCTGCCATGGTCGCCAGAACTCTTGGAACCAGTTCATAGGCTGGGCCGAGTACGCCCAGAATTCTCTCCGGCACGGAGCCACTGGACTCACTCCCTTCCAGTGCGTACTCGGCTTCCAGCCCCCTCTCTTCCCTTGGAACGGCGAACCATCTGACGTACCTGCCATAAATCACTGGTTCCGAGAGAGCGAGGGAGTCTCACCATCATCTACAACAGGCAGTGCGCAGGCAGAAGATCTCAGCTGATGCTCGCCGCTCTCCTACACCGAATTATCTTCCAGGACAGAAGGTATGGCTATCCACACGGGACATCAGGCTGCGCCTGCCTTGCCGCAAGCTAAGTCCCAGATTCGTTGGTCCCTTCACCATACTGGAACAGGTCAACCCGGTCACGTACAAACTTCAGTTACCCTCACACTATAAGATTCACCCTACCTTCCATGTGTCACTGCTCAAACCTCATGTCCCTTCTGTTTCCCCAGAGCCTGGTCCAGTCGAGGAACCCCCTCTCCCTCTCATCATCGACGACGGCGCCATTTACAAGGTTCATGAGATCCTGGATTCCCGGCGTCGTGGTGGGAGGTTGGAATATCTGGTGAACTGGGAGGGCTACGGTCCTGAGGAACGCTCATGGGTCCCCAGGAACGACGTTCTGGATCCGGCTATTCTGGAGGAATATCATACCACTCATCCGAACCGTCCTGCTCCTCGAGGACGAGGTAGACCACCACGACGCCGGGGTCGGCCCTCAGGAGCGGGCCGTGGAGAGGGGGGTACTGTCACAGAAGGGCCAGGCTCAGCCCAAGACCAATTACCACGATCCATCTCACCTGAGTTTTGAGCACCCTCACCTGCACCTCATCACTGCTGCAATCACCTCTCACATAAAGCCACCATCCACAGATCACCAGTTGTCCGATCTTGTTGTTTCTACAATGACCGACTCCATACGAAGCTGCTCCCTGAGTATACCCCCTGACATTATCACTCATTAATACTTACCTGTTTCTCTGTTCCTCTTCATCCTCCGACCGCAGACTCCTACTCCTGGTTCCCGCTGCCATTCCCGTACGCTCCTGAGATTCCCATCTCACAAGGACCTAAGAAAGGGAAAAGGACTGTTAGTATCGAACTTCGAAGATCACCGTCACGAGCGGAGAAGAACCACTAACCTGATTCCACAACCATCACCGTGTGCTGTGTTCACTCACGATCTTTAAATAAACCACTTCACTGAAACCACTAACCTCTGTGTCTGACAGTTCCATTACAACCTGAAGCACAATGGCGCTACATGTCAGTGTGCTGGCCACAAAGCTATCGGCACCAATGTAATTTAACATTTTAAGTCCAACAACACTGTTGTTAACCTGATTCACAGTTTAGTAATGGTTTTGTATAATTATTAATGATGTGCTGTTATTATCATTAAGACTATATTAAGAATTTCAACTTTGTTGAGCACAACCCTAAACGTAGTCCAATCTCAACTAAATTTGGTTTGTGTCCATTTTTCATTAAGTAGAGTTGACTGGTAGGGTGAGAGCAGAAGATTCTAAAAGTCCAAAAATAAGGGCCACCATAATATATATATATATATATATATATATATATCTATACATATACATGCACCTTAAGATGAGTTCATTTAAAAAAAAAAAGTTGTTGGGTCTTTCTTTCTTTCTTTTTCATTCCTATCTCATTTCTCTGATTTCTACTAAAGTGTTTGATGTAAATTTGTTTGCTAGAAATCAAATTTGTTTCTTATCTTATTAAATACTCCCTGAAGTTGACCATGAAAACATATGCAGCCACAGCACTAAAGCCCAATTTATACTTCTGCGTCGGACCTACGCCATAGCCTCTACGCCGTAAGCTGTGCGTCGGTTTTCATTTATACCTCTGCATCGTCGTCCACGTCGACGTGCAGTACACATGCGGACTGCTAGTCTGCAGTGTCCACGGGCATGTTGCTGGTGTAACTCGCAGTGTAACTCGCAGTACCACGGCCAAAGCCGAAGAAGAAGCGTCTCGTCGGAGAAGCATTATAGCCGTGTCGGCGGCAAATAAATATCAGATCATTAAATCATTATTTAAAACTACAAAAAGGAGACAACAATGGAACAGGAGAGGATGGCATTCTTTCAATCTCCACAAGGACGTGTACCACGGCAGATCAACATTGTTTGTCGCGGACAACTACTGATGTATAATGCTATGTACTATAATAAATGATAAGACACTTGTTCTTTGCTTTGTTTTATTTTAAATAAGAAGGTGTAACATTAAACTATATTACAGTGCTCATAAACGCACACAAAACTCAAGTACATATGGAGGGAGGGGTTCTAGCAGACCAATCACAGCGCTTGTGTTCCACGTAGAATTGACACGCTGTTAGATTTTTGGAGAGGTGCACGTCAGTTACGGCGCAAGCCTGTGCGTCTCTGCGTAAGCTACGGCGTAGGTTCGATGCAGAAGTATTTATTGGGCTTAAATGCATGGAAGTGTGTGTATATGTGTTTTATTTATTTATTTATTTTTCTTATTATTATTATTATCTTCCACTTCCCATCTCATTTCTACAGGTGTTGGACACTTCTGTAATCTCTTTCTTACATTTCAGGTTTAGAGTAATTTGTGAGCCAAATGCCAGTTTCCCATGGCCAGAGATAAATATAAAAATGCATGTGATATTTAATCATGTCAGTGTGATCTTTTCACAAATAAGGCTTCTAATTTCAACCTTGTTTTATTCCAGGTCCACCCTGTACAGCATATGGGTTTGTTTAATGCTTACATTTTTAGGAAGTAGTATGCTTTGTTTTCGAATATCTTGATGTTTTAATTACCATGCATTTTGAAAAAAAAACAAGCTGTCTGAATTGAAGGTTCAGAATGTAGTTTAAGTTTCTGAAGCCAAAGCTTCTTTTAAAACCTTTCATAATTCCATCATCATAACATTGCAGCTGATTAGGACATTAGTCACAAACCTCACTTTTGTTGTCAATATATGTGTTTGTACTGAATGGTTTAGATTTTATGTTTAATAGTAAATTATACTATTCTGAAATTACTTTTGGAAATCTCCTAATTGTCCCCTTGATGAAAACAGCTAAATAAAGGTACTAAATAAAGGCTTAATTAAGTCTGTATTTTTTTTTAACGTGTTAAGGTAAGGCAGGTGTAATTACCTTAAACAAATGGATGTCCCTCTGATAATATAAGAACAATCTGGGGGTTTCCTTTCGATTTGGTTCACTAGACATTGCATTAGAGCTGATGCTATGGAGAAACCCTTTCCTCGAAAATACTACTGAAGCCTCATTGAGTAATGGCATTCAAGTGCACGAAATATGAGTAACCGTGAACATCCTCTTACAAACTTTTTCTTCAAGACAACCTTCTGCAAGAAGCTTATCATCTATCAAGTTACATTTACATGCTGCAGCGGACAGCACTCTTCTCATCACCTGCTGTGTCCCATTGAGTCTTCTGTTTAAGACTAGGATGACCTTTCATGATTGCCTCTCCTGCACAGAGCCAATCAAACCATCTGATGGCCATGAGGCATGCGTCCTCTGTCAGGGCTTAGCAGATTTTGTGCTTGGGGGGCATCATTCAAGACGATGAACTTGCCTAACAGGCCTTACGGTGCCCTTCCTCTGCTGCCTCCTTCGAGCCGAGGAGGAAGATGCACAATGTGGACCTGTCAGGGTCAGACTAGACTTGAAAGGAAACACTAGAAAGGCTTGCCCCGGCATCTCACTCTCCCCGCTGCAGGCTCCTTTATGACTACTGATCTTCGCCCCTAGCTTGATAGACAGGATGTGGTGTCCTTCAGGTCTATGAAGGACACTGAGGATGGTGATGATGCCAAAGCAGTGGCCGCATCAGCAAAGAATAACTTGTCCAACAGCCCACTGGATTAGATAGATGCAAGGGACCTCCATCATGTTGATGACGCCGAGCTTTTACACATCCTGGCCAAGGCAGTTGATGAGCTTGTATTGGAGTGGGCCTGCTCCCTTTTTTGTTGCACAACCTCACGGATTCTCCTCTTCTGTAGACACTCTTGACAGAGTGTCCCCAACTAAGCAAACCAAAAGGCAAGAGTAGCTAGGGACCCAAACTACATCTGTGACAGAAATGGAGCAAAATAAAATAAAAAACCTTGGGAGAAACCAGGCTCAGTCAGGGGGCCAGTACTTCTCTGTCCACTATGCAGTGCAATAACGAAAAAAAAAAAATCCCAGCGGGGAGTTGGTTCTTACAGCGTACAGTCCACCTCACCCGCTGTCACAATTTATGTACCATCTCTCTCATGGACATAGAGATTCATGTAAAATCTCTCTCAGAAGAGTGTTTACAGAAACTAATCAGCTCTCTTGCAGTCTTATGGCCCTTTCACACAGGACGCGGCATGCGCTGCGCCTGCCGCTGGGTTCAGCGCAGCCCTTCAGATACAAGGCGATTTGCTGCGCTATGCTCGCCAGAGCGAAGTAGGCGGAGTTTTCAAAATTTTTAGGGGGAGTACTATACGTCTAGTCATTGGATTGCTGTTCCACCTTTCGGTCAGCAGCAAAACATGTATCTGTCCCATGCTAAGAAGCGAGCGATAGCAGTAGAAACACACCTGACATGCCAACTTGAATGGAGATGTGTCTCCATGACACAGATTTTCTCCCGATGTCCCTATACGACCGCAAACTTTTATCGTATAGCTCTGGAAATTCAGACACACAGAGAATCAGCTGTTCATCCATTTTGAGTTCGGCACTTGTTTGGATGCTCCGTTTCTATTGGCCGCGTGGGGGAAACGTCACAGAGCGCAGCGGCAAAAGTTGAACTATTTTGAACTTTGACCGCAGCGCGCAAGCTCGCCGCTGGTGCGCTCCGCTGCGCGTGCGCTTTGGTCGGCGCAGCAACTAACCGCCCTCGCGCAGCGCAAGCCATTGAAATGAATGGGTTTCATAGCGCAGCGCATGCCGCGTCCTGTGTGAAAGGGCCTTTAGTTAGTGCAGTCTCTTCCTCTAAAATATTTTCAGAGGATGCTGTGACTGATGGCTGCCGTATCAGTAGTGTGTAAATTAGGGCTCCTACATATGCAAAGTCAAGTCAAGTCACCTTTTTATAGCATATATATATATATATATATATATATATATATATATATATATATAGTAGCATCTGCTTATGATCCTTGATGGTCGTTGGGGCTTTATGTCTTAAGAGACCCCTTTTAGCCTTTTGACATTTGCATACTTTGTATGCGCAGGTCACATATGCGCATTTAATTCTTTCACAGTAATTCGTTTTTCTGCAAGGTGGCAACCCTGACGTGGGGGCATCGTTTCACAAGGTAGCTGAAGAAAAACTGCATAAACAGAGCAAACTGGAATGCGGGTTATCTACAGTGACAACGGAGGCCTACATAGACGAGAGATTGTGTGAAGAGGTTAGAAAATATCTTAATTTGTACAACTCTAGCATGAAAGAATACAAAGATATTTATATGGGTTTTAACTCGTGGCGAGAGATTGCACAAACACTTATATCATCGCAACAGATCATCGCAAAATAGATACTGTATGTAAGAGCTACAAAAACATTAAAGGGACGAAGAGACCTGGCTCCATTAGGCCAGGAGAGGTATTGCAATTTGGAGCGAAGCGCATACGTACGAGTCAAATGAAGTGTACTTTGCAAGGCTGTGCGAACGACTGTGCACATACTCTAATGTACGCATAAAAAAAAGTTTACTTTGGCCTTAAAATAAAACAGACTAAAATTAGTGTAGATGGCATTTTTCTTACAATGTAACAAGTACATTGGGTGTTATGGGAAGTGTTCCAGGTTCCGGTTGAACTAATTAATGCAGCATGACAATCCTTTAATGAATATGAATTATATGTGAACACTTCAGCTCTGGCTAAAGAGTTGCATGCCACTGAGCATGTGGCGTACACTTTAACACATGGCTGCTTGGATGCTTAAGCCCACTGGCACAATATGAAGTTGTATCGTGAGGGTAATGTCCAAGTGATCAAGTGAAAGAATGTTACAACAAATGTGTCAGGCAGGGCCTGGATTGTGGTACGGACAAGATATCAAGGGGTGGGGTGAACCACAGGGATTGAGGAATATACACTTTAACTGTCAATATGATTTGGAGTGTATTTGACAGGGCAGAAGTGGGCTATACAGCTGAGAAGAGACATCCTCATAGGGAGCATAGGGAGTGATATGGCATATCCCCAGAGTTATGGAATCTTTGTGTCTAGCTTCTCAACAGAGCTCGCCAGCACAAGATGTGCTTTCTCAGTATGTTAAACACTATCTCCAAGGCCAGGGCTCCTTCAACTAAGAATCAGAATCAGAATCAGAATCAGAATGAGCTTTATTGGCCAAGTATGTTTACACATACAAGGAATTTGTTGTAGTGACAGAAGCTCCACAGTGCAACAGAAAGACAGTAACAGGACAGGACACAGGTAATAAAAATAAAATAACAAGAAATAGCCAATAACCAATATACAAAGCAGCAAAAAAATAACAAATACACAATATATAATATATAATATATAATATAGGCGACTATGTATGTACAGGTCAAGTATGTGCAAATTAGAAATTAGAAAAATAAAAATAAAATAAGTGAGTGTGGTGAATGGATAATGAATTAGTTGTGTGTTCCACGTTTATTATTGAGTGTTCATGAGATGTATTGACTGGGGGAAGAAACTGTTCCTGTGTCTGGTCGTTCTGGTGCACAGAGCTCTGTAGCGTCGAACAGACGGTAACAGTTCAAAGAGGTTGTGTGCTGGATGTGAGGGATCCAGAGTGATTTTGCCAGCCCTTTTGCTCACTCTGGATAAGTACAGTTCTTGGAAAGTGGGGAGGGTTGTACCAATGATTCGCTCAGCAGTCCGGACTACCCTCCGTAGTCTT
Organism: Barbus barbus; assembly: GCF_936440315.1. NCBI lineage: Eukaryota > Metazoa > Chordata > Actinopteri > Cypriniformes > Cyprinidae > Barbus > Barbus barbus. Next base: position 11,332,019 of record NC_136733.1, read on the forward strand.
CTGAGGTCAGATTTGGTAGCTGAGCTGAACCAGACAGTTATTGAGGTGCAGAGGATGGATTCAATGATGGCAGAGTAGAACTGTTTCAGTAAGTCCTGTGGCAGGTTGAACTTCCTCAGCTGGCGAAGAAAGTACAACCTCTGCTGGGCCTTCCTGACAATGGAGTCAATGTGAATATTCCACTTCAGGTCCTGAGAGATGGTGGTGCCCAGGAATCTGAATGACTCCACTGCAGTCACAGTGCTGTTCATGATGGTGAGTGGGGGGAGAGCAGGGGGGTTTCTCCTGAAGTCCATCATCTCCACAGTTTTGAGCGTGTTAAGCTCCAGGTTGTTGAGACTGCACCAGACAGCCAGCTCCATAACCTCCTGTCTGTAAGCAGACTCGTCACCGTCCTGGATGAGGCCGATCAGTGTGGTGTCGTCTGCGAACTTCAGGAGCTTGACAGAGGGGTCTTTAGATGTGCAGTCGTTGGTGTAGAGGGAGAAGAGCAGTGGGGAGAGAACGCAGCCCTGAGGAGCTCCAGTGCTGATGTGAATTTGCCAAGCTTTACTAACTGCTGTCTGTCTGTCAGGAAGCTGTTGATCCACTGGCAGACGGAGGTGGGGACGGAGAGCTGAGTTAGTTTATTTTGAAGGGTTTCCGGGATAATGGTGTTAAAAGCAGAGCTGAAGTCCACAAACAGGATCCTCACATAAGTCCCTGGTCTGTCCAGATGCTGCAGGATGAAGTGCAGTCCCATGTTGACTGCATCATCCACAGACCTGTTTGCTCTGTAGGCAAACTGCAGGGGGTCCAGTAAGGGTCCAGTGATGTCCTTCAGATGAGCCAAAACCAGTCTTTCGAATGATTTCATGGCTACAGACGTTAGGGCCACAGGTCTGTAGTCATTAAGTCCAGTAATTTTGTGTTTCTTTGGGACGGGGATGATGGTGGAGCGTTTGAAGCATGAGGGGACTTCACACAGCTCCAGTGATCTATTGAAGATCTGTGTGAAGATGGGGGCTAGCTGATCAGCACAGATTTTTAGGCAGGCTGGTGACACACCATCTGGACCAGGTGCTTTCCTTCTTTTGTTCTTCCTGAAGACCTGGCACACATCATCTTCGCTGATTTGAATTGTAGGTGTGGGGGAGAGAGGGGTTGCTGGAGGTGTGAATGGTTGTGTGGAGAGGTGTTCCGGGCGGGTGTGGGGTGATCGTTCAAAACGACAAAAGAACTTGTTTAAGTCGTCTGCCAGGTGTTGATTCTCCAGAGTGCTGGGGGGGTGGTGTTTTGTAGCTGGTGATGTCCTTCAATCCTAACCACACTGAAGCAGGATCACTGGAAGAGAATTTGTTCCTGAGCTTGTCAGAATAATTCCTCTTTGCCACTCTGATCTCCTTTTCCAGTGTGTATTTGGCCTGTTTGTACAAGACTTTATCCCCCTTTCTGTGAGCATCTTCTTTGGCCTGACGGAGCTGTCGGAGTTTGGCAGTGAACCATGGTTTGTCATTGTTGTAGAATAGATGAGTCCTGGTAGGAATGCACATGTCCTCACAGAAACTGATATAAGATGTTACAGTCTCTGTGAGCTCGTCCAGATCGATGGCAGCGGCTTCAAAAACAGTCCAATCAGTCAGGTCGAAACAGGCTTGTAAATCCCTCTCTGTTCCGTTAGTCCATCTTTTAACAGATCTTAATACAGGCTTTGCAGACTTAAGTTTCTGCCTGTAGGATGGAATAAGATGAACCAAACAGTGATCAGAGAGTTCTAAAGCTGCTCGTGGAACAGAGTGATATGCATCCTTTATTGTTGTGTAACAGTGATCCAATATATTACTGTCTCTGGTGGGACATGTGATGTGCTGTCTGTATTTTGGCACTTCACGGGAGAGATTTGCTTTATTAAAGTCCCCGAGAATGATTAAAACAGAGTCCGGGTGTTGTTGCTCACTCTCTGTGATCAGATCAGCGAGTTTCTGTAAAGCTGTGCTCACATGCGCTTGCGGTGGAATGTAGACACTCACGAGAATGAACGAGCAGAACTCCCGCGGCGAATAGAACGGCTTGCAGTTAATGAAGAGCGTTTCTAGATCTGAGCAGCACATCTTCTTTAACACAGTTACATCTGTACACCACCTCTCATTGATGTAAAAGCATGTCCCGCCGCCGCGCGATTTCCCCGTTGATTCTGTGTCCCGATCTGCTCTGATCAGCTGGTAATTAGGCAGATGAATCGCGCTGTCCGGTATGTCGCCATTCAACCAGGTTTCCGTGAAACACAGAGCAGCAGAGTTAGAAAAGTCCTTGTGTGTCCGGGAGAGCAGAAGGAGTTCGTCTGTTTTGTTGGGTAGAGAGCGGAGATTCGACAAATGGATGCTAGGTAACGCCGTTCTAAATCCGCGCTGATGAAGTTTCACGAGCGCGCCGGCTCGCTTTCCCCGTCTGCGCCTCCTCCTCCTGTAGCGTTTGACCAGAGCTACGGCTCCACCAACTACAATGTCCAGCAAAACGTCCGAAAAATCAAAAACCGGTAGAAGATTTTGTGGTGTGTTCTGCCGAATGTTCAGCAGATCATCCCTGGTAAAACTGATCTTATTTGAAAAACAAAAAACAGGAAAAACAAACAAAAACAATACGAACACTGAAGAGCAACGCACAATAGCTGCCATCAGCGGCGCCATTTTTCACAGATGGCATCTTTACACACAAAAATAGAGAGTTTTCACAAATTAGTCCAGATCACAGGGCAAAGACCCATCTAACTGTCCAATACCAATCATTTTTTCCTTCCTGTAAGAGTGTTTTTTTTTAACTGTACATCCGCCACATTGAAAGTGTATGTGGCTGCTATAAAAGTATTCCACACTCACAAATGCGAGAATATGTAAGAAACATTTATGAAAACCTATAAAGGAGGGAGGGTTAGGTTAGGCCTGCCGCAGTTCAAATATTACTATTGAGCAGCTAACCTAAGTATTTTTGCATGGTGGAAAAAGCGACCCCTTAATGCAGATAGAGATCCATCCTGACTTAGAATGGAACAAGCATTTTGCAATAAGATGTCTCCTGCTGCTCTTAATAGTCCTAGAATTGAGAATAGAATTGAATATGATAATCATTTTGCTGTACATAATGTGCTGAAAATACAGTGGTGGCAAATTGTTAGAACAATAGTATTTTCACTAGCTAAAAATGGTTTTAAGACAGTTATTTTTAATATTTTGCTGTAGTGTGTCAGCAGGAAATATTAGTTTATATTTCCAAACATACTTTTTGCCATTAATTGGAATAATCCAGTGAGATTTTGGTTTGCACAAGGAGTCTGACAAAAGCCAGTGCTTCATACAGAGATCTGATCTCATCATCATCCAGTCTGTCTGGAATGGCATGAAGAAACAGAACAAACGGAGACAGACTAAATCCAGAAGAACTGTGGCAAAGTCTCCAAGATGCTTCAAGAGACCTACCTGCAAAGTTACCCGAAACCTATGCGCAAGTACACCTAGGGCAAAAGATGCTTTAAACGCAAAGGACGGTCACACCAAATGTTGATTTAATTTAGTTAATAGAAGTTAATTGATAAAGAAAATCTATTAATGACATTATTTTTGACAGAATCCTCATTTTACAGCATTTTTAAACAAGTGCCTAAAACTTTTAATAGTACTGTAACTTTGCAGATACCTTCAAGTTATTTCTTGAAGGAACCAAACGATAGAATAAAGCAAAAGATAGATACAGCAATATATAGAAATAACAGACTTAAAAGCATTTTTAGCTGGTGAAAATACTAGTGTTCTAATCATTTTGGCCACCACTGTATGTAAACCGAATAAAACATATTTAAAGGCTTCCGACATGTACCTAGATAGTCCTGTATGTCAGAATCATGCTTTTTCTCCTGGTTTGCTTGATTCAGGTTTTACACAATGGGAGTAGAATGGCATTCAAAGAATAAAAGATCTATAGATAGATGGGACATTTGGCTACTTTCAGCAACTAAAGAAAGCCTTCAATATCAATCTCTCAAATTTTTGACATACTGTGAAACTGACGTTTTGACACGGTGTCGAGATCCCGAAGCGCAGATGTTTCGAAACACTGCTCCGAAGCATGATTCGAAACACCCATGTCAGTTCACTCAGCGGTTGATGTTCAAGAAATGCTCAGCACGGCCACCGCATGTAACTTTTAACAAGATTCACTTTTTTGAAGCACCCTAAATTGTATTAACACTTACTATATAACCATTATGTCGTTTATAAACATCTAAATTAATACAACTCTATGGAAAGTCTCTGCAATCGATCGCAGTTTGAGTAGCCTATAGTTCTGTGTAAACGCATAGATAAACTAACCACTCCCCCAAATCACTTGATAGACCAACTAACACAACATACGTTATAATTAGTGGTGGGCAGAGTGAGGCTTCGTGAAACACTGAAGCAGTTGAAGCAAATGTGTCGAGGCTTCGAAACATTTCGACACCCGTCTCTACAGTGACACCTAGTGGGCATTTTCAAGTATTGCTCTGAAACAGTGTTGACAAAGAAACAGTTAAACGAATTGACGAATTATAACGTATGTTGTGTTAGTTGGTCTATCAAGTGATTTGGGGGAGTGGTTAGTGTGCTCGACTGGAATGCTGTCTCCTTGGGTTCGAATCCTGGGGGAAGTCATCTTCACAAAATTATAATAAACAATTAAAATGTGTGTTTTTATTGTTCTGTTCTTGTAAAGTGTTGAAACATCGGTCTGACATCTGAATGAACTCTTTGTGAATAAATAAGTGTTATTTTGGTAATGAAAAATAGACAATAAAATACATCAAGCCACAATGTCTTACTTCTTTTTTTTTCTTTACATATAAAGATTTTTATTTAAAAATATTAATTGTTCTGCTGTTGATCGACTTAGCCTACTTCTTTTTTTTCGAATCACGCTTCGGAGCAGTGTTACGAAACATCTGCTCTTCGGGATCTCGACACCGTGTCGAAACGTCAGTTTCACGTCAGCCATCCCTAAATTTCGATAGAAAATGACCTCAAATTGTAGAACGTTCATATATTCACACAAACACTAGATCTTCGTATCATATGATAGCTCTCTTCATTCTGAACAACTTTGCCTCAAGAACCATTGCTGTCAATCAAATCATTCATTAAATATTCACAATTATGTTAACTAATTGCTTTTGCGAACTAGTCCTAGTTTTTTTTTTGCTCAATCTCAATCAAACCACTGCAGAACAATTCTCTGGACTCTCTAGAATAATTATTTAAAAAAAATAATAATAATAATAATTTTGTTTTTTGGTTAGCTATAACAGGGTCATTTATTAAAGGAGTGTGGATAAACATGGTAATTGACAGAAAATGGCGCCGCTGATGGCAGCTATTGTGCGTTGCTCCTCCGTGTTTGTATTGTTTTTGTTTGTTTTTCCTGTTTTTTGTTTTTCAAATAAGATCAGCTTTACCAGGGATGATCTGCTGAACATTCGGCAGAACACACCACAAAATCTTCTACCGGTTTTTGATTTTTCGGACGTTTTGCTGGACATTGTAGTTGGCGGAGCCATAGCTCTGGTCAAACGCTACAGGAGGCGCAGGTGGGGAAAGCGAGCCGGCGCGCTCGTGAAACTTCGTCAGCGCGGATTTAGAACGGCGTTACCTAGCATCCATCTGGCGAATCTCCGCTCTCTACCCAACAAAACGGACGAACTCCTTCTGCTCTCCCGGACAAACAAGGACTTTTCTAACTCTGCTGCTCTATGTTTCACGGAAACCTGGTTGAATGGCGACATACCGGACAGCGCGATCCATCTGCCTAATTACCAGCTGATAAGAGCAGATCGGGACACAGAATCAACGGGGAAATCGCGCGGCGGCGGGACATGCTTTTACATCAATGAGAGGTGGTGTACAGATGTAACTTTGTTAAAGAAGATGTGCTGTTCAGATCTAGAAACGCTCTTCATTAACTGCAAGCCGTTCTATTCGCCGCGGGAGTTCTGTTCGTTCATTCTCGTGAGTGTTTACATTCCACCGCAAGCGCACGTGAGCACAGCTCTACAGAAACTCGCTGATCTGATCACAGAGAGTGAACAACAACACCTGGACTCTGTTTTAATCATTCTCGGGGACTTTAATAAAGCAAATCTCTCCCGTGAACTGCCAAAATACAGACAGCATGTTACATGTCCCACCAGAGACAGTAATATATTGGATCACTGTTACACAACAATAAAGGACGCATATCACTCGGTTCCACGAGCAGCTTTAGGACTCTCTGATCACTGTTTGGTTCATCTTATTCCATCCTACAGGCAGAAACTCAAGTCTGCGAAGCCTGTATTAAGATCTGTTAAAAGATGGACTAACGAAACAGAGCGGGATTTACAAGCCTGTTTCGACCTGACTGATTGGACTGTTTTTGAAGCTGCGGCAAATGACCTGGACGAGCGCACAGAGACTGTAACATCTTATATCAGTTTCTGTGAGGACATGTGCATTCCTACCAGGACTCATCTATTCTACAACAATGACAAACCATGGTTCACTGCCAAACTCAGACAGCTCCGTCAGGCCAAAGAAGATGCTCACAGAAAGGGGGATAAAGTCTTGTACAAACAGGCCAAATACACACTGGAAAAGGAGATCAGAGTGGCAAAGAGGAATTATTCTGACAAGCTCAGGAACAAATTCTCTTCCAGCGATCCGGCTTCAGTGTGGCTAGGATTAAAGGACATCACCAGCTACAAAACACCACCCCCCAGCACTCTGGAGAATCAACACCTGGCAGACGACTTAAACGAGTTCTTTTGTCGTTTTGAACGATCACCCCACACCCGCCCAGAGCACCCCTCCACACAACCATTCACACCTCCAGCAACCCCTCTCTCCCCCACACCTACAATTCAAATCAGCGAAGACGATGTGTGCCAGGTCTTCAGGAAAAACAAAAGAAGGAAAGCACCTGGTCCAGATGGTGTGTCACCAGCCTGCCTAAAAATCTGTGCTGAGCAGCTGGCCCCCATCTTCACACAGATCTTCAATAGATCACTGGAGCTGTGTGAAGTCCCCTCATGCTTCAAACGCTCCACCATCATCCCCGTCCCAAAGAAACACAAAATTACTGGACTTAATGACCACAGACCTGTGGCACTAACGTCTGTAGCCATGAAATCATTCGAAAGACTGGTTCTGGCTCATCTGAAGGACATCACTGGACCCTTACTGGACCCCCTGCAGTTTGCCTACAGAGCAAACAGGTCTGTGGATGATGCAGTCAACATGGGACTGCACTTCATCCTGCAGCATCTGGACAGACCAGGGACTTATGTGAGGATCCTGTTTGTGGACTTCAGCTCTGCTTTTAACACCATTATCCCGGAAACCCTTCAAAATAAACTAACTCAGCTCTCCGTCCCCACCTCCGTCTGCCAGTGGATCAACAGCTTCCTGACAGACAGACAGCAGTTAGTAAAGCTTGGCAAATTCACATCCAGCACTCGAACCATCAGCACTGGAGCTCCTCAGGGCTGCGTACTCTCCCCACTGCTCTTCTCCCTCTACACCAACGACTGCACATCTAAAGACCCCTCTGTCAAGCTCCTGAAGTTCGCAGACGACACCACACTGATCGGCCTCATCCAGGACGGTGACGAGTCTGCTTACAGACAGGAGGTTAAGGAGCTGGCTGTCTGGTGCAGTCTCAACAACCTGGAGCTTAACACACTCAAAACGGTGGAGATGATCGTGGACTTCAGGAGAAACCCCCCTGCTCTCCCCCCTCTCACCATCATGAACAGCACCGTGACTGCAGTGGAGTCATTCAGATTCCTGGGCACCACCATCTCTCGGGACCTGAAGTGGGATATTCACATTGACTCCATTGTCAGGAAGGCCCAGCAGAGGTTGTACTTTCTTCGCCAGCTGAGGAAGTTCAACCTGCCACAGGACTTACTGAAACAGTTCTACTCTGCCATCATTGAATCCATCCTCTGCACCTCAATAACTGTCTGGTTCAGCTCAGCTACCAAATCTGACCTCAGAAGACTACGGAGGGTAGTCCGGACTGCTGAGCGAATCATTGGTACAACCCTCCCCACTCTCCAAGAACTGTACTTATCCAGAGTGAGCAAAAAGGCTGGTAAAATCACTCTGGACCCCTCACATCCAGCACACAACCTCTTTGAACTTTTACCATCTGGTCGACGCTACAGAGCTCTGAGCACCAGAACGACCAGACACAGGAACAGTTTCTTCCCTCAGTCAATACATCTCATGAACACTCAATAAATAAACGTAAAACACACAACTAATACATTATCCATTCACCACACTCACTTATTTTATTTTCTCATTTCTTATTTGCACATACTTGACCTGTACATACATAGTCGCCTATATTATATATTATATATTGTGTATTTCTTATTTTTTTTGCTGCTTGTACATTGGTCATTGGCTATTTCCTGTTATTTTGTTTCATTACCTGTGTCCTGTCCTGTTACTGTCTTTCTGTTGCACTGTGGAGCTTCTGTCACTACAACAAATTCCTTGTATGTGTAAACATACTTGGCCAATAAAGCTCATTCTGATTCTGATTCTGATACCCAAAAGCCTATAAAACCTAAATGAAAACTCGAAACTTGGTGAAAATATGTGACAGATGACTCATAACAAGCATGCAAAGTTTTACGGAGATCGGATCAGAGGTGACACTAAAAAAATTTAAAATACCTCAAAAACACAATATTTCTACAGTAAATGATCTCAAATTGCAAAAAAAATTAAAAATAAATCATATTCACACAAACACTAGATCTTCCTATCATATGATAGACCTCCCCATTCTGAACAACTTTGCCTCTGGGACCAATGCTGTCAATCAAACTGTTCATTACATATTTTAGATTAGAATTTATACTTCAGTAGACATACTATATAAAAAGCTATTTTTTTTCTTCCTTTTTATTACTCAAATAACTATTTTTGTATTTTTTAGTGCTCAAATAAATCACTTGTATGATGTCTAAAATTCTGTATATTATTCTATAATTGAAAAACTATGCAGGAATATGTATAATTACTAACATAATTCTGCAATACATTTGGTGGTTATTTTTCCTCAAACAGGGGGGCTGGGGGGATTATAAATATTTTCAGAAAAAATATTGCAGGAATCTCATTTTTCATGGTATCGTCTTCAAATTTGAAATATAAACTCATGAGACACGTGGCTTTTAATCCATTACTTTTCTGGATTGCTCCAGGACTTATTTCATGTATTTGTATATGAAATAAAAAAACATTCAGTGTGGAAAAATATTTTTCAAGGCACGTTAGTGTCTATAACTTTTTATCTTTTTGAGCATTATCAACTCTGGATGATGGATAGTAAAGCCAACAGTGTATTCTTTCCAAAGATACCTAATTTGTTGGTGTAGCACACTTTGTCAGGAAATGTTACCATTCTAATTTAGGTAGGTTATTTTCACCTGCGAGGCCCCAGATGGGGGGTGAAGGTTAACAGGTTAAAAAAATAACTTTTGTGAACTAGTCGTAGGTTTTAAACTCAAAATCAATAAAATCACTGCAGTACAGTTGTCTGGACTCTCTAGGTCAATAATTATCCAAAAATTTTAACATTTGCATTTGGACAGTCATAACAGGGCCATTTATTAATGCAGTCTTGATCTAATGTACGCAAAAGTCTATAACACTTAAAAGAAAGCTCAAAACATCACAAAAATAAACTCATGCATTATGATTTTAAACAATCATGCAACATTTTATGGAGATTGGACAGAAACTTACACTGTAATAGTTATGAAGGTTAAAAACACTACATACATATGCTGTATTCCCTGAAAGTGCAAATACAACCACTCTTGGTGGTAGCAAAGGATCACTCAAATTAAGGAAAGATTAGTTTGCAGGACATCATCAGAGAATGACCCTGACATGCACACATGTAGCCTGGCAGGTGCTGCGTGTTGTTTGTGCTGTTTGTTTAAACCATCTAAGCCCAAATTTTCACTACATCACTAGATTATAGTTCTATATATTGTGGCGCTGTTGTTGCTGTCTATGCAACATCGCTTTAACAAAGAAAACACCTCTGATGGCAGTAGCCAACACTTGTTGTACTCCAAACTTAACATCAATGGATGTGCAAAGATGTCTTCCACATCGCGTGCAATGCCATCTAACCCACGCCATGGGCTCGTTCAACTCACCGTATTATTACTTCTTGCTAGTGATATAGAACGCAACCAACAGAGAAAACACAAACTGGCATCTTTCAATGTGTCCTGTTTGCAACTCTTCTCAACAATTTGCTTATAGCCAATGCTAGGCTCGGACTACCACTGCCCTACATTCCCCTGGCGTTGCCAGGGCAGCCCCTTGTTTGCTATTCGACCAATGGCCTGTTTTTACTTACCCCCTGTGCTGCCGTAGTCTGTGCCGGTCGCTCCGTTGGGGGCCTTTGTTGGTGGCTGTTCGGAGGGGTTCGCTTGGATGGCGCCGTCGGTGGCCGCTGGCTGTGGGCTGTGGTGGAGTCTTCTGGGGTGGCGTTGACCACTGGCCCGGGGCGTCTGCGGCTGGGGGCTGTGTTTGACTTGGCGGATTCCAGCGGCAGTGTTAAGGAGGTCATCTCGTTGCAAGAGCGGAATATTAACATCTCCAGTGGTGAGTCCCGAAATATACCCGATCGTCATGGTGTAGATTTGGCATTGACTATGCCTTTAACTGGATCTAGGAATCCCGTGATGAAAAAACACTGCATCACAAAGTTTTTCCAAATGCTCAGTCAGGCTCGAACTGTGTGGGATCCTCGATGTAAAGCTAAAGGGTTGTTTGGTGGACATTTAAATATTCGGAGTATGGCAACTAAACGCGAACAACTGGAACACTTCCTTGTAAATTCTAATATTGATTTTCTTGGACTGACAGAGACTTGGTTAACTCGTTCCTCCCCAGAGGCCCTTATTGTCATGCTAGGATATGATGTTTTTTGGCAAGACAGAAACCATGGTTGAGGTGGAGTTTTATCATATGTGAAAAGTACTATTAAATGTAAACAAATTGAATGGCATAGGGAAACTGATATTGAATGTGTTGATGTCAACATTTCACTTTCAGCTGAAATGGCATTTAGGTTAATCTGTCTATATCGAAAACCCTCAGCAAAGCTTGAGTTCTATGATCAATTAAAAAAACCTCCTTCATAGTTTGAATTTTAACAAAGAGGTTATATTGATCGGGGACTTTAATATTAATTGGAGTGATAAGGGTGGAAGAAAAAAGCTTAAAAATATTACAGACTTTTTTAATCTTACACAGTTAATTGAACAACCTACAACAACTATCGGTCTGAAACTAAAATAGATTTATTATTCACAAATAGACCAAAAATAATTACTAAGACCTATAATCTATTGACAGGTCTGTCAGATCACAATATCATTATTTTTTCCAGGAAGCTAAAAAAACATTGTTTGCATTCCTCAGCCACACCAATATGTAAATACGAATCAGTTCCGAATAAGTCAACAGGAAAACCTTGGGGTAGCACTAAGAGAGATTGAATGGAACGGGATCCTCTCTAAAGGTGATGTGGAGAGTGACTGTGACCAATTTACATCAACAATTAAGAAAGTTATGGGCCCTACCTCAGAAAGCAGAGTGAAAAGAAAAGCAGGGATACATTGCCCTGGCTACATGAAGAGTGTAGGAAACGTATGAAGGAAAGAGATCAATTATTGAAACATTTTTTAAAAACAGGTCTTACAACAGACCGACAAAAATTTACCTCACTAAGAAATAAAGTAATACAAAGGCTAAGACAAGCTAAAGCCAAATTCTTCATTGATACTATTGAAGAGGCAAGAGGAAATGGGAAGAAGATATGGCAAACCATCAACAAGCTGATTGGCAGAAAATAGAATTATAACAATAAATATTTAGAGTTGAAAATTAACAATGAATTAGTTACAAATCCGATTATTATATCTACAGAATTAAACATCTTCTTTTTAGACTCTGTTTATGAAATAACAAAACATTTTAATTCACCTAGCTGTTCTATTTGCTCCATTAATTGTGCACAGCCGATTTTCCACCTACAAGAAATAACTGAAATAGAAGTAGCAAATACCATCAGTGGCTTAAAAACTTCTAAGGCCATCTATGGCCTTGATACAAATTTTTTAAAAAGGCACAAAGAGACCCTCTTACAGCCCATTACATATTTGATTAATCGGTCCTTAAGACAATCCATTGTGCCATCAGTATGGAAGATAGCCCTGGTTACACCCATTTTTAAATCAGGTGATAGATCAGATATGGCCAATTATCGGCCAATCAGTATTTTGCCTGTTGTTTCTAAAATAGTTGAAAATGGGTGGCTAAATTACTGATTCAACATCTTAATAAAAGCAATAATTAATTTCACCCTATGCAATTTGGGTTCAGGGCCCATCACTCAGCTAACAATTTACAAAGTTTTGTAAAAACAGCTAACTGTTTGTTTTTGGAAAAGGTTAAAGGCTACCTAGAAACGAGTTCTTATGTTGGAGCTGTCTTTCTAGACCTAAAGCGAGCTTTTGATACTGTTAATCACAAAGTTCTTTTATCTAAATGAACATATTTCAATTTCTCTGAACAAGCTCTCAACAGGATAAAATCATATCTGTCCAGCAGAAAGCAATGTGTTCGTATTAATGATTCAAAGTCCCCATTTTGTGAATGTCCAGTAAGGGTCCAATCCTGTTTACACTGTATATAAATGATCTGCCAGAGGCATGTCAAAATGTTGATGTTCAGATGTATGCAGATGATGCTGTAATCTTTACATATGCTATGTACTATCATGAGACAGCATCCACACTTACATCTGCAATGGCTCACATTGATGACTGACTTACTAAATCATGCCTCTATCTAAATACCAAAAAAAAAAAACAGTCTGTATGGTGTTTACCAAACAAAATATGAAGGTGCCACATTCTAATGTGTTCCTTAGAGGACAGGAGCTTGATATTGTTAATGAATTTAAGTATCTAGGAGTCACACCCTAACATTTAAACGTCATGTAAAAAAGGTGGCAAATACAGTTAAATTCAATTTACAGAATTTTAAACAAGTTAGACCGATTCTTGACACCAAAGCTGCCAAGTTGTTCTTATATACTAGGATCTTTTCACATATTGAGTATTGTTTTATAAATTGGTCATTAACTAGCACAACTATTCTTAAAAGTATTGAATCTTTATTTAAGAAAGCCATAAAAACTTTTGATAAAAAGCCATTGTCATTCCACCATTGCAATATCTTAGAGAGACATACATTTTTAAGCTTTGACAACTTCAAACGTCTCAAGTATGCTTGTTTGGTATATAAAGTGTTACATAATCTTGCTCCCCCTCCGCTGCATGGCTTTTTCCAAAGACTTGAAAGCGGAGGTAGTACACGGGCCTCTGTAAATGGGCCCATTTAGACGTACCACTTTTGAACAAAACGTATTGTCAATAATAGGTGATAAACTCTGGAATAGTTTGCCCCTTCCAATAAGAGAGTGTCCTACTTCCAATACCTTTAAAACTCACTTAAAACAGTGGCTTCTAGAAAATCAGAGATGTATTCATTTTTAACTGTCACACATTTATATACACTTTCACTGTTAAATTGAATGCAGTATAGAGGGGGATGAACAATGTATTTTCCATTATGTATTTTTGTTTTGCTTGTTGTTTGTTGTTAATGTATATGTCATCATTATGTGTACTTTTTCATTTATAGTGAATGAATGTTGTATTATTGTTGGCTGTTTTTATGTTACCTACCTAGGGACTGAAGATGAAAAGTAGTTATTGTTACTAATTCTGGCATATTACATGGTGTATTTTTATACAACAATGTTCATGAATATGCATGGTCCCTATTAAATAAACCAATAAAATAAAAATAAAATAAAATAAATTTGGATCATACCAAATTTTGCCATAAGTTAAATATATTAAGTTTATGCAATATATAAATATATTGTGGAAACTTAATTTCCTGTAGAGCTGCTTTGCAACGATTTGTATAGTAAAAAGCGCTATACAAATAAACTTGAACTTGAACTCATTGGCTCATTCTATCACTTATATAGTTATTTCTCAGATTTTATTAGGTACTGACATTCAGATAGTTTAAAATCATCATTACATTTAAAATCACATTTAGTCAAAGTTTAGTACTTAATTTATACAGACATATCAGTTTTGACAATTATGCCACATTATGATTAAATTTAAACCTGAAAAATATTATAAACAGGACACTTCCAGTAAGCATTTTATTACCGGTAAGTTATTTATCTATATCTACAACATAATCTGTGTCTCTGTGTGTGAGCATGCTTAGTATCTATTAAGTAATAGAGTGTGTGTGAAGTAATATAGTTCAACCTTTTCATTACTCTGTGTGTGTGGCATCACGTTTTCCATCATGGAAATGTTCTGGTGTCAGCCATAAATTTCACGTTGGCTGAGACCCCTGACAGCATAGAAGCCATCAAGGCCTTTAAAGGAAAACGCCACCGTTTTTCCATATTCTAAATTTTGTGTCACCATACTTACTCGTGTAACTACTCATGTAACCGTCTTTAAATAGGGAAAACATGGAAGTGTTTGGTGGTTTCTAAATTCATACCTGTTTGGATCCTAAAGAATGAATGGTGCTAAGCTAAATGCTAGCATAGTGGCGCCACGTGCTAGAGCGATTAAGTGCACGCACTGAGACAGGAGAGGTACGTATCAACTCGTCTAAGTTGAGGGAAGAGCATATTGGAATATGGAAAAACAGTGTCGTTTTCCTTTAAGTGCTTGAACCGTGGTAATCGCTGCTTGCAGCTATATTTTTTATTATTACTATTGTAGTTATCTATTTTTTCCTCATTCTTGTTGTTCTTCTGTTTGTTCTGTGAAAAAAAGCAAAAATATTCAAATAAATGTCAAAAAATAATAATAAAATAATAATATTCCACACTAACTTTGATAAGTCACCCAGACAGCTGAACCCTTCCACCCAACCAACTTGAGACTTGGCACTTGTGTTAGATGCTCTCGCGGGGACCCCCATTCAAGCCATTCCAATCATGGTGGACTCATGAAAGGCCTGCCAGTGTCTAAGCAAAGAGTGTTTCACTGGATTGTTGGCACATGATATGTGTTTGTGTAATTTGACATACTTGAGCCACAACCCACGTAACACACGGAATGATTTTATACACTTCAATCAAGATTCTAGGAGAATGACGTTCAGTCCTGCCTTATTTGGTGGGGAAGCCCACCGATATTTTGTACTCTTCAACGCCATTGGCCAGTCTTAACTGGCATGATTAAATAAGTCTTTAGTAGTATTTTTGAGAAAAAAAATTCCACATAATATCAGCTCTGGTGCAATGTCTCATTCCCTCATCTAAGGTAACCAACTTTTTCACTGGTCCTGCTAGTGTCCATTTCATTATGCTTATGCCTGTAATGTCAGTGATCTCAGTCCATTTGACTTTGTAAAGGGTCTTACCAGCATAAGGAATAGCATAATAGCATACTTTCTTTTGCTGCAACGTAGTATATATACTGGGCATACTGTGTACATGGGTGTACATCTGAGTGCATGGAAAGCACAGATGGCCTGCTAAATTCACCAAAATGTGCAGTTTCTCCTTGAATGAACCAGAAGTAATCACAGCCATACTGTTTGAAACTGTTACTGCGGAGTATAATCTCTGCTGTTTCACTTAAGAAGTAGCCTTTTTAAATTGCTAAATATGAATGAACAGTACAGAGATGCATTTGTGATATGTATGATTGTGGATCAAGCGCTCAACACTGTTTGTACTCTGTGCATGTGTGTGTGTCTGTTTGTGAGCACAGCAAGAGGCTAAGACAACTTCTGAATCTTCTATTGCACCTCCGATGTCTGAAGAAGAAGATGAAGAAGAGGAGGACGAAGAGGAAGAAGGAGATGATGATGATGATGAGGTTCCACCTATCATTGCCCCACGCCCTGAGCACACCAAATCTGTTAGTACAGCATTTTTTTTTTTTTTTGATTTTAGATGCATAATACGTTAGGAACAACAACAGTTATACTACTAAAGATACATACTCACTGTACCTTTCTGTAGATCTTCACTCGCTCTGTTATTGAGTCAGCTGCACCTCCTGCTTCTGTCAAAGACGTCACAACCCCTCCAGAGTCTCAAGTACAGCCAGAGAACACATCCAGTATGCTGTACCGTCACACTGACCGACAGAAGAAGAAGTCCAAGATGACAGATGAGGAAATATTGGAAAAACTCAGTATGTAGGCAAGAGTGTTGGTTTTAGCTATATGTATGATGGTAGAATATTATTTAACTGTTATGAGATACTATAGCAATATTTGGTTCAAGGGCTGCAGTAACTTTAGCCTTCAAAAGGTTATACATCTGCTCATAAATGCAAAAAAAAAAAAAAAAAAGTAATTATAAAAATAATTAGAATATTTCAATAAATTGATACAAAATTATTCTTCATTGCTAATTGCTGTGGTATTCATGACTGACATAATTATATTGCAGTATTTTAAGTCACAATAAATTGTCAAATTTGCATTTTAAGGTTTCCATTTTTAAAAGATTCCTCTCAAACAGCAGATAAGAAATGTTGAAATTACCCCTAAGTGAAAAATCCTAAAGGAATGTGGTAAAATAGCTGATATATGCTGCAAGCCGCTTTAGATAAAAGTGTCTGTCAAATGTGTAAATGTAATCTAAATGTCCCAAAAGGGCTATTAAGATTCCCAGTAAAGTAGAATGTTCCTGTATGGCATCAAAAATAATTTCAAGGATTTTTATAATCCAATAAAAGCAAAAGCAAAAAGTCCTGTAGGAATGTCTGTAATTGATTTTTAGATGTTTCTTATTTGATCTTATTAATATCCTTTGGGCTTGGTTCCAAAATCTGATGAAATTCCAATAAGAATCTGACACACATTCCTTTATAATTTTTGACTAGGAATGCAGGTCTGATCTGCGATTCAGATTATCAACATCACTAAGCACTAAAACAGACATAGTTCTTATAAAAGTCAGAGATCACTGTTCTTCCTATACCTTTCCAAAAAACCTTTCCAAAAGCTCTGTTTATGTATTTTCTTCTCTGTGTGTGTGTGTGTGTGTGTGTGTGTGTATGTATGTGTATATATATATATATATATATATAGTGCCCTCCAAAAGTATTGGAACAGTGAGGCCAATGCCTTTATTTTTGCTGTAGACTGAAAACATTTGGGTTTGACATCAAAAGATGAATATGAGTTGAGAGATTAACATTTCAGCTTTTATTTACAGGTGGATTTTCATCTGGATCTGATACACAACTTAGAAGATAGCACCTTTTGTTTGAACCCATCCATTTGTCATGTTACCAAAAGTATTGGAACAGATATAATTAACATAGATTAAAGTGAAAAAGATGCTGCAGGCGGCTCTTGATGACGTCGACTGGGACATGTTCCGGGCGAGTTCATCTGACATCAGCGAGTTCACAAATGTAGCATTGAGCTTTGTAAACACGCTAACCGAGCAAGCTACAGAAACAATAACTGCAAGGACATTCTCCAACCAGAAACCGTGGGTGGACAGAACAATCCGTGCTGCGGTTAACCCACACAATGAGGCTCTTCTGACCGGGAATACAAGCGAGTACAAAGCATCGTGCTATGCTCTCCGACGCGCAGTAAGAGCCGCCAAACACAGATACAAAGAGAGAATTGAGTCTCATTTCCAGCTCAATGACTCTCGATGGATGTGGCAGGGACTGAGGACCATCTGTGCCTTTGGAAACAAATCCTCCGCAGAGGTGAGAGCAGATCTGTTGCTGGCCAACTAGTTAAACATCTTCTACGGCTGCTTCGATTGCAACGGCGGCGGCGCGTTTCTGCCGACCAGCGCGTCAGGAAGCAGCAGGCAGAGCAGGGATTGATCCTGTAATCACCGTGTCAGAGGATGAGGTTCAGAGGGCGCTAAAGAAAGTGAACGTCAGAAAAGCAGCCGGACCTGATGGGATAACCGGCCGTGTTCTGAGGTCCTGCGCCGATCAGCTCGCTGGTTTGTTCACTTCTATCTTTAATGAGTCCCTTGCTACCTCCGTGGTTCCCACCTCATTCAAAAAATCCATTGTAATCCCTGTGCCTAAGAACAATAAACCCTCTTGCCTGAATGACTATTGCCCAGTTACCCTCACATCTATAGTCATGAAGGTTTTTGAGAGACTTGTAAAGAGCCACATCTGCTCCTCCATCCCTGATACTTTGGACCCCCTTCAGTTTGCCTATCGCCCAAACAGATCTACAGACGATGCCATCTCTCACATCCTCCACTCTTCACTCACACACTTAGACAGCAACAATGTGAATTATGTTAGGCTGCTATTCATTGACTATAGCTCAGCTTTCAACACTATAGTCCCCATCAAGCTGGCCTCTAAACTCACAGACCTCGGCCTAAACTCCTCACTCTGTGACTGGATTCAAGACTTCCTCACCGGCAGACCTCAAGTGGTGAAAGTTGGCCAGTTCACCTCAAACTCCATCACCCTGAACATAGGTGCCCCACAGGGCTGTGTCCCGAGTCCCCTGATCTACTCTCTCTACACGCATGACTGCGTGTCCTCTCACAGCTCCACATCTATTATCAAATTCGCTGATGATACTGTGGTTCTGGGCCTCATCTCCAACAATGATGAGACCACATACTTGGATGAGGTAGAGAGACTCACATCATGGTGCCAGGACAACTGTCTCTCTCTGAATGTGAGCAAAACTAAGGAGCTGATCATGGACTTTAGGAAGAGACAGCAGCAGCCCCACACTCCTCTTATGATCAGTGGGACCCCTGTGGAGAGGGTGAGTAGCTTCAAGTACCTCGGTGTAAACATCTCCGAGAACCTGACTTGGACTACACACATCCAAACACAGGTTAAGAAAGCCAGGCAAAGACTGTACCACCTGCGACAGCTGAGGAAATTCAGGGTCTCACCAGCAATCCTGAAAACTTTCTATTCAGGGACCATAGAAAGTGTATTGACTCAGTGCATCTCAGTGTGGCATGGAAACAGCTCAATCAGGACCGCAAAGCACTAAAGAGAGTTGTGCGCTTAGCTGAGCGCATCTCAGGGTCTGCTCTCCCCTCTCTGCAGGATTTACCTCAAACGCTGCAAAAGTAGGGCTGTAAAAATGATTAAGGACTCCAATCACCCTGGTAACCATCTATTCACTTTGCTTCCATCTGGTAAGCGCTTCCGTAGCCTGATGGCAAAAACTGAGAGACTTAGGAGGAGCTTCTTCCCCAAGGCCACCAGGCTCCTAAACTCTAAGTCTGTGTCATAACATCACATGACTCCACGTAAATATCACCATATCAATATTCAGAAATTTTTCTACCTCATATTGCTGCTATTAAATACCCTGTACAACGTTTTGCACATTCCTCTTATTACTATTTAAGTCAACAACATACTGACCTGCACATTTATATTTATATTTTTTATATTTTATTTTATTTTATTATTTTATTTTTTCTACTTTTCTTTTTCTTAATATTTGTATACTTTATAATTGCACTGTCCTTGGAGCGGACCTGACCTACATTTCACTGCTGGTTATACTCTGTATAATTGTGTATGTGACAAATAAAACTCTTGAATCTTGAATCTTTTCCAGGCTTTCACTGCAGCCTCTTTCAGTTTTGGGGGGTTACTCCCTTCAGTCTCTTGTTTTGCAGGTAAAATGCATACTCTACAGGGTTTAAGTGTGGAGATTGACTTGGCCAGTCTAAAACCTTCCACTTCTTGCCTCTGATGAACTCCTTTGTTGTTTTGGCACTATGTTTTGGGTTATTATCTTGCTGCATGATGAAGGATCTCCCAATCCGTTTGGTTGCATCTTTCTGTAAATTGTCAGACAAAATATTTCTGTAGACTTCTGAGTTAATTTTGCTGCTGCCATCATGTGTTACATCATTAATGAAGATTAATGAGCCTGTCCCAGAAGAAGCAATGAAAGCCCAAGCCATTACATTACTTGTGTAATGTGTACTATAATGTACACCTGTGTACACTGTGTTTCAGATGAGCTTGTATGTTTGGGATAATGAGCAGATCCTTTCTTTCTCCAAACTTTAGCCTTTCCATCACTTTGGTCCATAAAATCAGTCCATAAAATCTTGTCCCAGAATTTTTAAGGCTCGTCTCCTATTCTTCTTGCTAATGAGTGGTTTGCATCTTCTGGTGTAGCCTCTGTACTTTTGTTCATAAAGTCTTCTGCGAACAGTAGATTGTGATACCTTCACTCCTGCCCTCTGGAGGTTGTTGCTGATGTCACTAACAGTTGTTTTAGGGTGTTTCTTTACAGCCGTCACAATGTTTCTGTCATCAACTGCAGATGTTTTCCTTGATCTACCCGTTTGAGGTGTGTTACTTAGTACACCAGTGGTTTCTTTCTTCCTCAGGAGATTCCAAATGGCTGTACTTGCTATTGCCAGTGTTTGTGGAATGGTTTGATTGATTTTTCATCTTCTCTCAGCTTCACAATTGCTCGTTTTTCACCCATAGACACCTCTCTGGTTTTCATGTTGGTTACACGTCTAACTAACTATAAATGTAGTCTGCACGTATCTGAGACTGAGTGCAGACATTCAGTGTTATTTATCGTTTGAATAATCAATTAATAGGACACACCAGGGCAACAAAACACACCTGTCAGTCACATGTTCCAATACTTTTGGTAACATGAAAAATGGGTGGGTTCAAACAAAAGGTGCTATCTTCTAAGTTGTGTATCAGATCCAGATGAAAATACCTGTAAATAAAAGCTGAAATGTTAATCTCTCATCTCATATTCATCTTTTGATGTCAAACCCAAATTTTTACAGTCTACAGCAAAAATAAAGGAATTGGCCATATATATATACTGTATATATATAGTAGTTAATATTTGAAGTGGATCAAAACCTTTTCCTAAAACCTAAAAGCGTTCTTGTCTTAGGACAACTTTGATAAACTTTTTTGATCCACTTCAAATATTAACTACTATATATATAGTATGCCACAGCCATATCACCCTGCAGCCCAAGACTGGTTGCCCACTGAAGCTAAGCAGGGTTGAGCCTGGTCAGTACCTGGATGGGGGACCTCCTGGGAAAACTAGGTTGCTGTTGGAAGAGGCGTTAGTGAGGCCAGCAGGGGGTGCTCACCCTGTGGTCTGTGTGGGTCCTAACGCCCCAGTATAGTGACGGGGATATTATACTGTCAAAAAGCACCGTCTTTTGGATGAGACGTTAAACCGAGGTCCTGACTCTCTGTGGTCATTAAAAATCCCATGGCACTTCTCGTAAAAAAGAGTATGGGGTGTAACCCCGGTGTCCTGGCCAAATTCCCTCCACTGGCCTCTGACCATCATGGCCTCCTAATAATCCCCATCCACTTGATTGGCTTTATGACTCTCTCTCCTCTCCACCTGTATCTGGTGTGTGGTGAGCGCACTGGCGCCGTTGTACTGTGGCTGCCGTCGCATCATCCAAGTGGATGCTGCACACTGGTGGTGGTTGAGGAGAGACCCTCAAATGATTGTAAATCACTTTGGGTGTACAGCTGTAATGCCTGATCAATATACACACACATCTAGGTTCAACACATTCCTGATGCAAGGATGGATCAAAGCTCGCATCCCAGATCAGGAAATTCACGTTTTGTCATTTCGAAAGAAAACAGAACTCCCCTTTCTCTTTGCCTAAACTTTATTGGCGCCATACTCCCTTGACTTCATGCAGTAAATCCAAAGACATTTACGACCTAGCAACTATCAGTACATTCCTGAGAATGCGCGCCGTTTCTCTGCAGCGCCCCCCAAAACAGACAAAGGAATTCAATTGGACCATGTGCTAGTGAAACAAAGAGAGCCACACCCTGAAGGATTTTGTTTTAAAGAACAAAGTTAAACAAAATATACTCGAGAAAAGAAACACTATAGACAGATTATCTATACATGTATTAAGAAGTGTGTTTGCGACATTTATAAGCTGTTACATTATTTTTAATCCATGGTAAATCTGTTTCCAGAATGTATAAGTTCACCTGATCACTAGTTGTTCATTTCCGCATGGTTAATATGTGTATTTATCATTTAAGATCGTTTAATCAATGCCTTAACTACGAAATCGAATATAAAGGATATTTGTATGTTGGTGCCTGTTAAAACTGCTACTGTTTGGTCTCGGATGAAAGCTGATTTAATGAATAATAATATTGTGGTATGAATTAAATCTTATCTGTTTTTCATTAACGCCTATTTACAAGATGAATGGAAGTCTGCTGTTATAAGTTTTTATGTGATAAAATACTTGCGCAGATAATGTATGCAACACGCAGCTACGCAGGGCGGGGCTCTGCCCATAAAGACTCTTTCGATTGGACTACGCGCCAAAAGGGGCGGACCTAAATCAGCTCGCTTAAAACGGATGCACGCCCATGAAGTTCGCGGAGTTGGAGTTTAAAACAACAGGAGGACACGCACGCCAGCGAGTCTCTCGTTCTGCTCACGCGGCAAGCGCTTCAGGCCATAACATCACGGCGAAGCAAAGCAACTAACACAAAGACTCAGTTAAACTTTCAAAGAACTTTAATCCTAAACATCATTACGTCAGAACGAGACAACCAACCACTGAAGAGTGCGCTAGTCACACGACCGACCGAACAGCCAATCCGAACGCGGCCCGCAAAGAACTGAATTCACCAAAGGAAAGAGTCTCTTTGAACTGGAGAAAGCCTGAACTGAGTTCGATCAAAACAACTGAAAGACCAAGTAAGGCAAATCTCTTTATTGACTGAAACCGGGATATCTCTCCGCTGAGGGTAAAGATAAAATACTTCTTTGTCTATGAGTTTCCTCAGGTTGAAAAGCTAGCATTAAAACCTAAGTCTCTCTCTTCAGATACAAACAACTCGCTCCCATTTGTGTGTATGTTAAATTGTCTGTTAATAATGTGTTAGAGTAGTGAATAAAACTTTGACTTTATTAAGAAATCTTTTGTCTGTGTTATGTGATTTAACATGTCGTAACTATTTGCCAATAGATCGCGTTTACCTACGCTCATGGGCTAACTTAGCTAACTCAATTTAACTATTTGATTTATTTTAATCGTTGGCCACGAATAAAATAAACAACGTGTTAAAAGATAACTGCTGTTATTAATGCTTGCTGGACAAGTCGTTAACAAGGCATAAGTTGTACATTCTGATTAATAACAATTAATCATATGAAGATCAACTCTTAAGAGTGATTCCCTAAAAGCTAAATAATAAATAAATATATATATGTAGGATTCATTCCCTACAGTATTAATGGTGGAGGATTTTCAGCTGGCATTAGTTTGATTTGAAAAATTCATAACATTAAAAAAGGTGTGTTTTTCTATTTTTAACCGGAAAGAAATAGAGACACAGAGAGTCAAAGTTGGTTTCACTATTCTGTACTTACTTGTGGCAATGTGTTTGTGGAATGAAAGTGTATTTGTGTTGTTTAAGAATATAGCTTAAAACTGCAGTAAGATTAAAAGATGTCCGTGAGACATGTAAGTCGCTCATAGCGCAGAAAAGGAAAGGAGAGAATCTAAGCGTGTTCCTTTTATTCTTCCCCATAAGGCCTTGTTCATAGTGTTGATAGGAAGTGCGTGTCCCACTATTCGATTAACCTATGATTAATGAATCTCCCTTGGCATTAAACATTAACGTAGCTACTTAATATTTTCTGCCACTTGTAAATTCACTAAGGAAGTGAAGTTAGCGCGCGCCACTCAGAAGGAGTGGCCAGATCGCGTCTGTGAGGGAGTATTTTATGGGATCTGATTTTGATAGTGTGATAAAATTATCCACTGTGTTTTGTTTCCTGTGAAGTCACGTGAAGTGATACAGAGAAATACGGCCCGCCGTGGTCAAACTATTAGATTGATAATTAATCTGTGGGTTAATTTGATTCGGTCTAAATAAATTGAGATTGCAGTGCTAGAAAGAAACTAATCTAAAACAGTGCTGTTTGGCTGTTGAATCCTGAAACTAGGGGCGTCATGGTAACGGCCTGAACCGGAGGTGTCAGAAGACTCGCCCGGAAATGTTCTAGTGCGCACGCGCAGCCGCGAGCGCCATTTTGAAGCTATTGTAAACAAATAGCATAGCATTTGAAGCTAGTAGGTAGCATTAAAGCTTAGCCGAGCTGGTAGCATTGAAGGCTAGCGATTAGCACCTAGCATTTTGTGGGTTTGAATGCAGCGTGCTATGCAGTGTGTGTGTGTGTAAACGGTTAACTCTTTCACTGCTGAACCCTAACTCACTTCACGTGTTCACTTCTGAATGTTCACGTCATTCCTCTCTCTTTTGTGCATTACTCATGCTATCTCTTCTCCCTTTTGAAAAGATTTTAACAAATACAGATGTCGATAAACTATTGTTAATTCTATAGGAATAGTTATATTCCAAAGCAGTAAATTCTATAGGAATAGAGGCATTTGGTTAGGATTGTTCCTCCCTTTGAGGTTAGACACAGTTAATATCAGACCTTAACTTCATTCACCTTGATAAAAGGATAATTAATTCAATTGTAAGTGTGCTCATGATTTTGGGGATAATCAGTGGATGAATCGCTATGAAATATTTGAAACTGATAATTTAATTTCATCCCAGATTTGAAATTAAACTCATTTGAAAATAATTTCAGCTCCGGATTCCATATAGACTGATTAAGATAATTATGTGTGCTCTGATAATTTAACAATAACATTAAGATCGTAGTTATTAACTATCAATGTGTTTGATTTTCAGGCCCTGAAATTTTTAGAATTTCCTTTTATAAATTGAGATTAATTTGTTCTGAAGGTTCTGATAGCACAAGGAATTAGTAACCTGTCAGATTTAGGGATGTGGAAGTTGTAAATTAATTTCATAATTAATTACGAATTTGAAAATTCTAATTTAATTTAATAATTGATTACAGTTCCTGTTTCATATTGGTTTCAGTTGCAAATGTGCTTGTAATTTTAATGACAAACCTCATTAAGATCTTGATACTTAACTGCAACTAGGAAGACTATTATAATATTTTAATATTATAATCAAATATATATCCCTCTGAAAAATTAATCGGAATCGATCCTATCAATTTTAATGATGACATCATGAAAAATTTAATTAGGAATCCCTATTTATAATTTGAAATTCTAAATTCAAATTGCAATTAAGTTCGTTCTGTCTACCTTATTCTCAATCCTTTAGTTACTTAATTAACACGGGAGTTAATTTAAATATACTTTTGCTTAGATCAAATAAGAACTTAGACTTCTAATTAGCCAAACCCTTAGGTGTATCGACTCAACAGCACCACCGTGTGGCCATACTTGTTATTAATCTTGATATTGGGAGTAAATTCTAAAGCTCATTTTTCTCTTTTCTCTCTGTCACTATCTTCTGATTTGACTACTGCTACTAGTTGCTGGGATTTTGCCTGAGGGAAATCATAGACAGAACTATAAAGCTATCAAGCAGGTATTTGGAAACTTGAGAACGGCATTTCAAATTGTTTTCATTTTTACCTTCCTCTTTGTGAAATCCTACCCCACTAGGCTGAAGCAGGTCAACGAAAAGGTAGGCGTCAGCGAGATTTCCAACACACACGAGGAACACGCTAACAGGCGTTGCGGTGTCAATCTTGCCATTACGGGACCAGGGCTGTAATTATTATTATTTTCCTTCACCCCAGAGAAAAATATTAGCAATCACAGACTTACAAAAAAAAAAAACATTTTCCTTTCACGATCCTCTGACTAAGAAGCAACCTTCTGATATCAGACTTGACTTAAAAAAAAAAAAAAAAAAGGGAAATCTAATATCAGAAAGATATATTTTGTTTGAGTCCCTCTCCCTCATTTTGGCTTAGCTTAACCTTCGCCCTTGAAAAAAAAAAAAAAGAGAGAAGGGCCTTCTTTTACAGAAAACGGTGAAGCATCCGATTATCACCCTGTTCCTTGCTCCTTTTGGGATTCTTCATTTTCTTTATCTGTTCTCTAGCTGTTCTCCCTGTGTGTGTGTGTGTGTGTGTTCAATTTCTCCCACAGAGGCAACGATTTAGAAGCACATACACCCCCCCAGAGGATCACAGTCACAGAGAACCACACTAGTACACACTCAACACTAGTATACACTCAACAGTGCATATCTACACTCCTTTGTTTGTGATTTGTTTTGTTTGGTTTCTTTTGTTTTGGTTTGTTTTGTTTTTCTCTTCAAGGTCTGTGTCAGTTGCGGTTGGAAAACTTCCCTCACCCGTCAGAACATGTCTCGCGCAACGGAACATGTCGGTCACTGGGAGGATCTGGAAACATGGCTAAGTGCTGCAACCGACAGCCTCCTGCCTAAAGCCGCTGAAACACTGAAACACCAGACACAAGACCAGCTAGATGAAAACATCACAAGTGTCATGGCACAAGACCCAAGTCAAAGCTACAGTCACAAAGAATTAGCCAAGATTACCGGCTCCTTAAGTCACACACTCATCGCGACCCTCAAGTTGAGCGACAAGAACGCTGCACAGCTCCAGCAGGAGTTGACACGCGCACAACGGCGCATCGAGCAGCTACAACTGGAAGCTCAGGAACGACGGGAAAAACCCGATGAGGTGAACCAAGGCGCTGAGGAGGAAATCAAAAGGCTAAAAGAAACCCTAGCAGCTACTAACAAAGAAATGCAACAAGTCAAGGCAGACTACGCTGATCGGTCCGAAAAGCTACAGTACGCGGAACAGCTGCTGGCGAAAGCAAAGGCCGACTTCAGGGACAAGAACGGCAGAATCAAAGCCCTTGAAGCTCACCTGTATGAGTCAAGAAACGAAGTTAGCCGTCTAACCTATCAGCTAGACTATGTCAAAGAAGAAGCTGATAGTTTCCAAGAGGAACTCAAGCATGCTTATGAATTGCGCCGTGAGCCATCAAGGACACGAGACGCACCGACCTCACCCCTGCCAAGCAGGACTGGGTCACCTGTTCCTGGACTGACACGTGAGAAAAAGATGGAGGGCGTGGAATGGAAACCTTCACCACCTGCCTCTAGAGAACTTTACCTCACTCTACCTCAGCCAAAAGAATCTGCGGCAGCCAGCCACAGATCATCGCACGGCTTGGACCTAAAAGACCTCGACAAGCTCGCCAGGAACATTGGCAAATTCACTCCAAGTGTGCCAAACAGCCAAAATGTCCAAGCGTATCTCCAAGACATCGATTTCCATCTGGAAATGCGACCTAACGTTACGGACAAGGATAGACTCTATTTGCTCCGAACCACATCCAGCTCTGAAGTTCGCAGCTTCCTGGACAGGCAGCCTGCTTACACAAAGACTGATTACCAACTGCTCCGAGAAGCCCTCATTAAAGAGTTCTCCGACCCTGAGTCCGATCAAGGCCTAGTGGCTGCCCTGGAGACAAGACAAGGACGTCACGAACCTCCTCAAGCCTACTACAGCCGACTCAGACGAGCATACTTTGGAACTCGTAACGAACCTGACATGGAAGACGAACTAAACTTCAAAACTCTCTTCCTAAGGAACCTTCACCCCGGCGTAAGCCACCATCTTGGCGTTCTCGCATGTCCACGAACAATGACTGTTCAACAGTTGCGAGACTTGGCGCAGAAAGCCTACGGCAAACAGAAAATGGCCTCGGAAAAGAGCGGCAAAGGCCCAGCAGTTCTTGACTTCAACACTAACAGTCAAGGCCTGGCTCTAGAGGGCGCCCAACGCCAAGACAGTGCCAAGCCGCCACCCAGAGAGTGGAATGCACCCTCGTCCAACAAAGAACGAGACTCCCACGCCAGTACCAGATCTAAACCGAGATATGAACGCTGGGATGGACCGCGTGGACGTCAACGCTCACCTGGACGGCATTGGGAAAAGACATGGGACCAGCCAAGGCCTCATGAGAGTCAATGGGAGAGATCGTGGAACCAGCCAAGCTCGTTTGGAAACTCAAGAGAAAAAAACTCATGGGAATCCAACGGAAACGCCAAGGGAAAACGACAAAGTCACCCTGGAGCGACTAGCCCACGGAATCGACGAAAGAATTCACAACGATTCCAAGCTGACCGAGCTCAAACTGAATCCACGCAAGAACAAAAGTCACCACCGTGTTTCGACTCACAAAAACTGATGGAAATGATGATGAAAGAATTCTTCCAACGGAAAGAGGAAGATCGGAGATGGGAAAAGAAAGAGAAACCAGATTCAGCCTGACTAGCGGCCGGACGAGAAGGCAGCGACCAGCTGGCCCAACCAGCCATGGAGAACAGCACTCCTTCATCTCACTCTCAGAGAACTGCAATCACAATAACTTCAGATGGACACAAAACCCCATCTGAAGACCCAGCAACAGAGTTAGACATTAACTCAACACTCAAACCTCTAGATCACAGCAGCGTCCAGCAAACACCTGCTGATGAAACCACTCAAGTTCCTGAAAGTGCTGTCTTGGTCGTCTGCCACTCCTCCGAAGAACACCACATCAGCCCTGATATCCTAACCGTTTCCTCCCAAAATCCAGTCCCTCAACTCCTAGGCGATCTCATTGAGAAAGGTATAGCGAAAAAGTTTTACCTCTCCATCATCATCGAACGACACATCAGAGTCGAAGCCCTTCTTGACACGGGAGCCGACATCACTCTAATGTCCACCGAGCTCCTCGAAAAGGTCCAAGAAAGAACAAAGGGGACTAACAGAACTCTCAGACTCCACAGATGTGAGCTGGACCTCCAAGCATATTCCCACACGGGCCTCCAACTGAAACATGTGGCCCCAATCCACCTAACTGTTGGATCAATGGATCTCGTCCATCCAATATACGTCTCACCACTCAAGACGTATCCACTTCTCATTGGGAAAGATCTGCTTAATCGCTTCAAACCGCTGATAGACTTCAAGCACCTAAAGATGTGGACACAAGTCCGCGAGCCTCTGCCCTGCCAGTCATTAGACTCCAACGAGTCGCAGTGTCAAGTCACAGACACCACCCTCAATCCAGCGACTGATAATGCAGTAGCAAAGCCTGTACCTGGATCAAGCACAAGCAACAAAGACCAGGACCCACTCCTATGCTCACTGCAAGAGCCTGAATCAAACACAGGCCCCCATCGAGTCATGACTGCAATAGACGTTCAAGGCACATCAGTGTCCGACGCGGCACTAGCCCTGTGGGCAGAGAACTCAGCCATCAGCCTGAAGCTATTCAGCACAGTGAAGCAAAGACATCAGAGCCTACCACATGTCGCTAAGCACAGCCGCTTCCCTCTCAGTCCCTGGGCAACAACCATGGCCACCTCCAAGATCATCTGCGCTCTGGACATACGATGGAACAACAGACAGCTGAGTCACTACTTCCTCGTCATTCCAGATCTACCGCACGACATCTATATTGGAGCGGATATCATGGTCCGGCTCAATGCTTACATTGACACTGTGAACGACGTCATATGGGCTCCTCTGTCACACCAACTGACAACTGCAGTCAACCTCAAGAACCTCCAATCTGGTCAAACCATGCCCGATGCATGCGCTATGATCACGGAGCAAGAAGCCATAATACCTGCCTACAGCAAGAGTGTCAGCGTCCGCCTCAACATGCGACCTGGCCAAACTCTCAACAGTAAGCTAAGCTTCTTCCAACCTTCCAGGACCTGCCTGAAACTAGGACTGACCCTGGAAGCCACACCTCTCATCGAAGTGTCATCTCGTGCTGTGTATGTGTTATTCAACAACTGTACGGCCCAAGACATCCACGTTCCCAAAGCCAATCACCTGGGATGGCTCATCAGCCAGACATTCCATGACTTTGAACTGATGGTACCTGTCATAGGCCCTATACCAGCACATCTAATGCCAGACGAACATGAATACGACGACACCGTAATGTTCACAAAACCTCATGGAATCATTGCCATCACTTCCATTCTGCCGGTGTCCAGAGAAAGCGTCTGTCGATCAGAACTAACAGATGACACTCATCTCGCTGTCTATGCTGTCTCAACACAGCCTGCGATGGAATCACCTCCACAGGTGAACACCGGGGTCCAACGCCCCTCACATGACTTAACTGCGGAAGAACCCTACACCGGGTTCAACGCACAAATTCAGCAGATCCTGAGTGAGGCGGATGCTCTTCACAACGAAGTGGATCGCCAAGGACTCAAAGACATTCTGCACAAATACCGAGACTCTTTCGCAAAGGATTCTCTGGATTGTGGACTGACCAACATCCACACGGTGCGCATCCCGACAAACCCGAATGCGCCACCCACATTTGTGCGACAATACAAGATTCCAATAGCGTCATATGAGCCAGTGCAAGAAATTGTTGACTCCATGCTGGAAAAGGGGGTCATCCGGCCCTGCAACAGCACATACTCTGCCCCGATATGGCCAGTCCTAAAACCTAACGGCAAATGGCGGCCCACCATCGACTATCGCAAGTTGAATCAACAAGTACCACTGTCACGATGGCCTATGACCCAATTGGATCAAGAAATCCCAAAGATCAAAGGCTCGACGATCCTGTCAACACTGGACGTCGCCTCCGGGTTCTGGACGATCCCTGTCCACCCCGATGACCAACACAAGTTAGCATTCACCTTTGGCAATCGACAGTACACCTTCACACGGTGCCCCTTCGGCTATGCCAACTCACCAGCTGAATTCAACATCTTTCTAAACAAAGCATGCCCTGACGCCAGAGCTAGAGGCAACCTTGTCTATGTCGATGATATTTTGATGAAAAATTCAAATGTTCAAGATCACCTCAAGGAAATTGATCACGTCCTAAACCAGCTGACAACGGCAGGAGCCAAAATCGCTCTTCACAAAGGACAGTGGTGCAAAACCAAGGTGAACTATGTCGGACTGCTTGTCGGAAGAAACGGCATCGAGCCACAGTCTAACCGCACTCAAGCCATCCAAAGCATAAAAGCGCCGACTAACATCTCTGAACTACGGAGCTTTCTGGGAGTGTGCAATTATTCGCGACAGTTCATCGAGGACTACGCTGACATTGCCCGACCACTAACCTCCCTCCTGAAAAAGGATGAAACCTTCGTCTGGACGGAAGCCCAGGACACCGCGATGAGCCAGCTCAAACAGCGCCTGTGCTCTGCCCCGTGTCTAGCTTACCCAGACCCCGGAAAAGAATTCTACTTGGATGCTGGATTCTCCAATCATTGCCTCAGCGCAGGCCTATACCAGCTCCATGACAAAGACAAGCGAGTGGTCGCTTATGCCAGCAAAACGCTGCTTTCCCCAGAATGCAAGTACTCAGACTGCGAAAAAGCTTTACTTTGCACTGTGTGGGCTATCCAGCGTTTCTCGAATTACATCGGTGCACAGAAAGTCATCATCGAGACTTGTCACCAACCTGTCACCTTCCTCAACAGTCAACGCATCAGAGATGGCGTGGTGACCAACGCACGCATAGCTACCTGGCTAATGACACTCCAAGGACGAGACGTTGAGGCACGATACGCCCAAAACTACAAATCATCATTGGGCAACGGGCTAGCAGCCTGCCAAAACTGTTCAACGGACGCGCTGCACACACCAGCGGAACCCAAAGAACCACCACAACCTCAAATGACGAATCACAGGTACTTCGAGGAGAATGTGTGTGAAGGAATGCCCACAGCATATGTCGATGGCTGCTCCTACAACCACAAGGGCAACTTACAAGCTGGAGCGGGAGTGGTCTGGCTCAACAACGACCCGTGCCCACCGCAACAATTCAACTTAGGCCCTCACTCATCACAATATGCTGAAATAGCAGCCATCCTCATTACACTGCAAATGGCCGCATCCCACAACATCAAAGAATTCCTCATCTGTACCGATTCAAACTACGCCCGTCTCAGCTTCACCTGCCATTTAGCTGGATGGAAACAGAATGGATTCAAGACAGCTAACAACAAATCTGTCAAGCACCAGGAACTCTTCCAAGCAAGCGATGCCATTGTCACTGAACACGACATTATCGTGTATTGGAAGAAGGTTCGAGGTCATTCACGTCAACCAGGACAAGACAAAGACTTCAATGACCAAGCCGATGCCCTCGCCAAAGCAGGAGCATTACACGGAGAGTCCTGGACATTTCAATCCCTCCCACCCAACCCAACGGTGGCAGCCATAACCCGCCGCCAGCACGCCACTGGCGTTCATACCCCCGCCTCCTCCCTCGTTACCCTATCACCTCAGTTCGCTACTGACGATCTGCTCACCCTCCAAACAGCGGATCCCACTCTGCGAACCATTGCGGCTCACATAGCCGATCCATTATCTCATCCTATTTCCACTTCCGACCTAACTGCTTCCTCTGAGCTCCGCACGCTCCACTCAATCAAGCACATGCTGCATCTGAGAGACGGTGTTCTCACATATGTCCCTGAGCCTCTCACTGCACCAAAGCTCGTAGTGCCTCACGGCCAAAGGGGGATTTTGCTGACACACGCACACGATGCACCATGCGCTGGACACCACGGTGCCAAGGCCACATACGAAACCCTCAAGCAAGTAGCATACTGGCCCGGCATGCAGCAGGACGTAGCGGAATACGTAAAAGGATGCCTGGTGTGTTGCCAGTTCCAACCGGCAAACCCAAACTACCGAGCCCCACTGCAAAGAAAGGGAATGACTTTCCCATGGTCGGACCTCCAAATAGACTGGGTAGGACCCCTGCCACGGTCAACACGAGGTAACAAATACTTCCTCACCGTGGTCTGCGAATTCACAAAGTGGATAGAATGTCTCCCAGCTCCCAACGATACAGCAGAAACAACAGCCTGCCTGTTAATGAACCACATCTTCTCAAGATTTGGATTGCCTTTAAGGGTCAACTCTGACCGTGGAACCCACTTCACCGCTGCAATCATGCAGGAAGTGTGGAAACTCCTGGGCATACAGGCCAAGCTCCACATAAGTTTCCAACCAATGTCCTCAGGGCAAGTCGAACGTGGTAACCGAACAGTGGTCAGCATGTTAAAGAAGTATGTGTCCGCTAATCAAAAGGATTGGGATATCAAACTTCCACTGGTATTGATGGCCGCTCGAGCCACCCCACACCGGTCCACCGGGGTACCCCCGTTCACATTGATGACAGGGAGAAACATGACGCTACCACTGCATCTGCTGTACCAACCCGGTGACCTGAACCTTGTCACTGCCTACACCACTCACCAGTACCTGGAAGAGTTGCATCAACACTTGAGAGCGACTTTCGCCTTCGCGCAACAGCAACTGCAGCGAAGCGCAGAAGGTCGTAAAGCCTACTACGACCAAAAGGCCTCTCACCATGAGCTCAGTGTCGGAGACAAAGTGTGGTACTACCGCTTTGCCCAACCAAAGCAGAACACTTCCCATCGCCTAGCAAAGAAGTTCTTACCTCGCTGGACGGGACCCCATGAGATAGTAGACAAGCTCTCACCTGTCGCCTACCGAATCAAAATCAGCCAAGGGCGCAGCGAGCCAATACTTCGATGGGTCCATCGAAACCAGATAAAGAGGCACCAGAGCTCCAGCCGACTGGCAAAGGGGGAAGATCAAACCCACTGACACAGACCGACACCCATACGCTCTACATCACACTAACATAATTTCTGTTGTCTAGGAAACATATAGCGACCTCGCTTAAACATAACACATACACTCTCTCCTCAGCTGCACTACTAGGGCCAGCCTCTAGTAGAGAGGAGGTACTCCACACATGTGACACACGTTTGCGGCCTCACCTCATTCGGTGTCCTTGTGTCTCTTTGTGTATCTTTTTGTTTGTCGTGTCTCTTTTATGTTTTTCCCATTTTCCGTTTCTCAATCCAATCTCTCTTCTCCTCTAGTCCCCTCATCAGGAAACTCCCTTTACAAATTCCTTAAATCCAGGTCCCGAAATTGAGATTGACTCCCTTTAATAAGTCGTTGTAACTCGTTGCGAGAACCGTGGTCAACCGATCCAGGTGACCGGGCCATTCTCCTCAGTTTAACCATTATCGACGCTAATAACATTTACCGGCTCAAAGATGTAGTGAATGTGGGATTTTGGCAAGGGAACACCTATGTCAAAATCCACGCTCCTGAAGTCGTTGCGTATCACGATAACAACGAACAGTTGTATCTGGCCCCAAACCTAAAGATGTGTACGCTCACGAAGGACATTCACTTCCTTTGCCCGAGTAAGCCTTTTATCCGCGATAATACTGAGGGCATCTGCGGCCTAGAATCCATAAGGCCCGACACTAGCTGCCCCGCCGAAGCGACACCACGTTCTCAAGTTGAGGTAACGCAAGCCGAAATTATCGGAAACCGATGACTGGTCAACACCCCAGCGCGAACGGCTACCCTCACATACGATCAACACGACACCGCCACCCGCATTATCCTACCTAACCAAACTCTATGGATCACGGTCCCTAAGGGCTCGATCCTCCATATTAACGATTTGGCGTTGTACCACCTTACCGACGACGAGTATCAGGCTGAAATCGAAATCTCACCTTTCTTCAAACAGCACTCCTTCAACCTTGATCCAGAATTGGAAGAAAGGATCAGGGAGGAAGGAACACAACTGATTGATTTAACTCCCGTCGATACAGCTTTAGAAGCTATCGCTCGCCTTCCGCCCGCTGGCGCGTCGATTATTCGGTCTTGGTCTACCGCTGACACAGCGCTTTGCATCTCTACTATTGTAGGATATGCTGTGACTTTGACCCTGGCCTTCCTCCTACACAAACGAGTGAACGCCGTTCAAGAGTCTTGTAACAAATGCACGTCAGGCGTCCCGCGCATTTTCCGACGTGATAAAACTGACCAAGAACCCGAACCGGAGAACTCACTTAACCTGATTGAGATCACGCCTGTACCGCCTCGTCGAACCCCGGACAACTAAACCAATCAAATTAACCCCACTTCCAGTAACCCAGTTGTCTTCTCAAGTTTCTAACCTGTACATTCCAAAATTACCCTGTACCAGGATTCAGTCAGTGATGGAGATGTTGTTTGTGCCTTGTGTGTGCCTGTTCTCCCTGATTCTTGTTCCAGTGCCCGCCGACGTCCACAAACGGGGACCTCACCGAGCAAAGGGGGAATATGTAATGCCTGATCAATATACACACACATCTAGGTTCAACACATTCCTGATGCAAGGATGGATCAAAGCTCGCATCCCAGATCAGGAAATTCACGTTTTGTCATTTCGAAAGAAAACAGAACTCCCCTTTCTCTTTGCCTAAACTTTATTGGCGCCATACTCCCTTGACTTCATGCAGTAAATCCAAAGACATTTACGACCTAGCAACTATCAGTACATTCCTGAGAATGCGCGCCGTTTCTCTGCAGCGCCCCCCAAAACAGACAAAGGAATTCAATTGGACCATGTGCTAGTGAAACAAAGAGAGCCACACCCTGAAGGATTTTGTTTTAAAGAACAAAGTTAAACAAAATATACTCGAGAAAAGAAACACTATAGACAGATTATCTATACATGTATTAAGAAGTGTGTTTGCGACATTTATAAGCTGTTACATTATTTTTAATCCATGGTAAATCTGTTTCCAGAATGTATAAGTTCACCTGATCACTAGTTGTTCATTTCCGCATGGTTAATATGTGTATTTATCATTTAAGATCGTTTAATCAATGCCTTAACTACGAAATCGAATATAAAGGATATTTGTATGTTGGTGCCTGTTAAAACTGCTACTGTTTGGTCTCGGATGAAAGCTGATTTAATGAATAATAATATTGTGGTATGAATTAAATCTTATCTGTTTTTCATTAACGCCTATTTACAAGATGAATGGAAGTCTGCTGTTATAAGTTTTTATGTGATAAAATACTTGCGCAGATAATGTATGCAACACGCAGCTACGCAGGGCGGGGCTCTGCCCATAAAGACTCTTTCGATTGGACTACGCGCCAAAAGGGGCGGACCTAAATCAGCTCGCTTAAAACGGATGCACGCCCATGAAGTTCGCGGAGTTGGAGTTTAAAACAACAGGAGGACACGCACGCCAGCGAGTCTCTCGTTCTGCTCACGCGGCAAGCGCTTCAGGCCATAACATCACGGCGAAGCAAAGCAACTAACACAAAGACTCAGTTAAACTTTCAAAGAACTTTAATCCTAAACATCATTACGTCAGAACGAGACAACCAACCACTGAAGAGTGCGCTAGTCACACGACCGACCGAACAGCCAATCCGAACGCGGCCCGCAAAGAACTGAATTCACCAAAGGAAAGAGTCTCTTTGAACTGGAGAAAGCCTGAACTGAGTTCGATCAAAACAACTGAAAGACCAAGTAAGGCAAATCTCTTTATTGACTGAAACCGGGATATCTCTCCGCTGAGGGTAAAGATAAAATACTTCTTTGTCTATGAGTTTCCTCAGGTTGAAAAGCTAGCATTAAAACCTAAGTCTCTCTCTTCAGATACAAACAACTCGCTCCCATTTGTGTGTATGTTAAATTGTCTGTTAATAATGTGTTAGAGTAGTGAATAAAACTTTGACTTTATTAAGAAATCTTTTGTCTGTGTTATGTGATTTAACATGTCGTAACTATTTGCCAATAGATCGCGTTTACCTACGCTCATGGGCTAACTTAGCTAACTCAATTTAACTATTTGATTTATTTTAATCGTTGGCCACGAATAAAATAAACAACGTGTTAAAAGATAACTGCTGTTATTAATGCTTGCTGGACAAGTCGTTAACAAGGCATAAGTTGTACATTCTGATTAATAACAATTAATCATATGAAGATCAACTCTTAAGAGTGATTCCCTAAAAGCTAAATAATAAATAAATATATATATGTAGGATTCATTCCCTACACAGCTATACACAATAAAGCGCTATATAAATGCATCATTCATTCATTCATATTAGGCATTCATTCATTCATATATATATATTGACTACTGTGTGTATGTGTGTGTATATGGCCTTCCACATTTACTAGCCACTCAGCATTTTCACTGGCCACAATTTTGTTGTTGCGAAATTATGTTTTATATGACTTAAGCTACTGCATGCTAAAATTTATTTAAATTCATTTCCCGGTCATTCTTGCCTATTTAAAGAGCATTTTCCCTGAGCGTATTGAATGTATGCATCATCTTTCAAATAAAATTCTTACATTTTATTAATAATTTCACTTAATATAATAAGACAATATACGGCTGTTGCCAATCAAATGAAAACAGTATTAACAAAATCTATCTTTTCACTGCAGAAGAAACAGAAGCAGCTGAAGTGACATCTAGAGGCATTTACACGGACAGTTTAATGAAGCTGAAATGCAGCATGAATGCATTTACAATGCAAAATTTTAATAGCATAAATAATGTTATGAGTTTGGAGTTTTAAATCTTTTTTTTTTAATATAAAAATATAAAATGTTGGAAAAAATGCAAAGATAAGCTACTTTTAAATATGAAAGTAAACTGCCAGTAGGTGGCAGCAAGTGACTGTCTTAATGAGTCATTGAGGCATTCATTCAAATGATTCCTTCAGACAGCTGAATCATTCAAGAATAAAGCAAGTGCCTGTCTTTATGAATGGATCACTGAATCATTGACTCAAATGAGTAATTCAAAAATGATGAATCATTCAGTAACGAAACACTGCTGTTTTGCTCAGAGATGCGCGACTGTTCTGCTGTGATCTTTGTTTGGAAATATTTTCGTTAACCAAATCAAGCAAAAATAGTCCAAATTGACAATATTATACTAAAAAGTATATTAACTACTCGTTTGAAAAATCTCATCAAATTTGCAATCGCGGTTTTCAGGGAAAACGACACTCTCTTGGTCGTGTCATGTTTAATTTGGCTATATGTTATAAACATAAAAACAAAGTAAAATTTTTATCGCAGTATGTCTCCTCTGTGTGCAGTTGCTTTTATTTGTTTTGATTTCTCCATGAGATCGTTTCACATAAAGACACATACGCCTCAACTGACGTAAGCTTGTTATTGTTGATTAACCATTATCTATTGCCATTAAAACTGAATGTAATACAACCCCAATTCCAGAGAAGTTGGGACATTTTGTAAAATACAATACAATCAAGAATCTGTGATTTGTTAACTCTCTTTAACTTTTATTTAATTGACAAAGAAAAGCTTTCCAAAGTTTTCGACGAACGTAAATCTATTTTGTAAATATGAACAAATTTAGTTTATTACGGCTGCAACACATTCCAAAAAAGTTATTAAAGTTAATTGGTAATAGGTCAAGGTATCATGTTTGGGTATAAAAGGAGCATTTCAGTCTTTGCAAGCAAAGCTGTATCATGGCTCATAACTTTGTGCCAAATTTCACAAGAGAAGTGTCAAACAAATAAAAAATCACATTTCGCAATGCAAAATTGCAAAGAATTTAGGTCTTTCACCAAGTACCATACATAATATTATGAAAAGGAATCCAGAGAAATCACAGTACATGTAGGGCAAGGCAGGAAAACTCAGTTGAATGTGCTTGACCTTTGAGCCCTCAGATAGCATTGCATAAGAAACCGTCGTGCTGCGGTGTTAAATATAGCCACATGGGCTCAGGAGTACTTCAGAAAAAAACTGTCATTTACCACAGTCTGCTGCTGTATCAAGAAATGCAACTTGAATATCTGTCACTCTAGGAGAAAGCTATACATCAATTCTATCCAGCGATTGATTTTGAGTTCTGAATCATAAAGACCAAAGTTCCCATCCAGACTTTCATTAGCAGCAGAGGCAAAAGTAAACGTCTGTCATGGTATGGGGGTGCAGCAGAGCAAACGGCATGGGTGACTGGTATATGTGCGAAGGTACTATTGACATGGAGGCATATACTGGGATTGTACAGAGACAGATTCTGCCATCAAGATGATGTCTTTCATGGGAAGTCCATGGTTATTATATCAAGACAATGCCAGGTCTCATTCTGCATCTGCTACAACAGCACGGTTTCGTAGACAAAGTGAATGTGCTAGACTGGCCAGCAGATCTGATTCCTATGGAAAAAGTATGGCTAATCATGAAAAGGAGAATTAGACAACAACAATCACAGACTGCTGAGCATCTGAAGTCTTGTATCAAGCCAGATTGGACAAATAATTTACTTACGGAACTTTAACAACTAGTATCCTCAAATCCTAAACAATTAAGTATTACAATTAAAAGGACTGTTGATGTGACACAATGTTAAACATGCCTCTGTCTCAACTTTTTTGGAGTGTGTTGCAGCCATCAAAATCAAAATTTATTTATATTTACAAAATACATTTACGTTGGTCAGTGAAAACTTTGGACATCTTTTCTTTGTACTTTTGTCAATTAAATAAAAGTTAAAGAGAATGAACAACTCACAGATTCTTGGTTTTATTGCATTTTACAAAATGTTCCAACTTCTCTGGAATTGGTGTTGAAAGGTGTAAAATCAGAATCCTTCTCGAGAAAATTGTTGCGTTCCTAATTAGTTGTTTTAATCAGATCAGTTGTCTGGTCGGGCAAGTAAAATTTTCTTTCACTTGCCCCTTCGAAAAATCCACTTGTCCCACACAAGCATTAATATTGAGCTTTGTTACTGTAGGCTATATAAAATTCCACCTGCCAGAGTGGCTAGTGGGAGTGACCATACACTGCTGATATCCACCCGCATTTGGTGGGTTGGCAGCTGTTAATGTCAAGCCCTGCATATATATATATATATATACATATATATTTTAGTGGTTGCCGGACTAATCGAATAGTCGACTTCAGTGCTCTGCCATGACGCTTTTAACCTGACGTCGACTAGTCGCTGGTCCTATAGAGGGTGCAACAGGGTAAGAAGTTTACATTTACGCTCCTTTTCCAAACAGTTAAAATTACAAATTAATTCATACTCTGAAAGCGCTCCACAAGACGTGTGATTATATTACTGGATGGTCAAAACTGAACGGGAGAATGCACGTTTTAAACAGTTTATTGTACAGGTAAATTAATCGCCATTCTAAGGTAATGGCTGCTGCACAGTAACGCACACACATAGGCTTCAGGCAGTAGCGCATACAATACATCACGCGCAGATCTGTGATTTTCTCTCAATAAAATAGCTTAGAAACTAAAAAGTTCAAGCATATATTTCTTAATAACTAAATCCCACAGCTTCACTACTAGTAGAGAGACGCTGCCAGGTAGAATTCATTCACACACGCAATCGTTCTCACTAATGCATTTATTCATATGAATGTAATCTTTACTGTGCTACTTATCTGTATCTGATTTAGAACGAGCAGAAATCTGTAAGAAATATAACGACCCAAAGACGAAAGAACTGATAAAAATAAGCTGTTATAGGAGCAATAGCCATGTGGGCAGTGCTGTGTCATATGCCATAGCTGTGCACAAGGTGTTTGACACAGCTCCAGGCTTGAGTGGCCCAGCCACAGCCTGGTCTTGAACCCAATCTAATATTTCTGCCCCCATTCAACCTGACAGAGCTTGAGAGGTGAAGAGGCGAGGAGAGGAATGGCAGATAATTGCCAAATGATGATGATGAAAGTTTGTTGCATCATACCCAAAAAGATTTGAGGCTGTAATTGGTGCCAAAGGTGCTTCAACAAAGTATTGAGCAAAGGCTATGAATACTTATGTACATGTGATTTTTATTTATTTATTTTAAATTTGCAAAGATTTGTTTGAAATGGGGTATTGTTTGTAGAATGAGAAAAATAATGAATTTAATCCATTTTGGAATAGGGCTATAACATAACAAAATGCAGAAATGGGGAAGTGCTGTAAATACTTTCCAGATGCACATATACATTATATATATATATATATACAGTATGTCACAAAATTGAGTACACCCTTCACATTTCAGCAACCATTTTAGTATATCTTCTCAAGGGACAATACTATAGAAATTAAACTTGATTATATTTTAGAGTAGTCAATGTGCAGCTTGTATATCAGTATAGATTTACTGTCCTCTGAAAATAACTCAACATACAGCCATTATTGTCAAAATAGCTGGCAACAAAAGTGAGTACACCCTAAGTAACAACAGCTATACGTCGTTTAACCATGCAAAGCCTTCATGTTTTTGTCTGCTTGACAGGATTATACAAATTTGTGTATCTTGTATTAGAGTTAGATGGTGCTTTGAGTACAATTCTCTCATACTGACCACTGGATGTTCAACATGGCACCTCATGGAAAATAACTCTGAGGATTTGAGAATTACAATTGTTGCTCTCCAAAAAGATGGCCTAGGCTATAAGAAGATCAGTAACACCCTGAAACTGAGTTACAGTACAGTGGCCAGTGTCATACAGAGGTTTCACAAGACAGGTTCCGCTCAGAACAGGCATCGCAAGGGTCGACCAAAGAAGTTGAGTCCTTGTGCTATGCATCAGGTGCAGAAGCTGGCTTCAAAAAACAGATGCATGAGTGCTGCCAGCATTGCTTTAGAGGTTGCAGAAGCGGAAGGTCAGCTTGTCAGTGCTCAGACCATAAGCTGCACACTGCAGCAAGTCAGTTTGCATGGCCGTCATCACAGAATGAAGCCTCTTCTGAAGCTGGCTCACAAGAAAGTCTGCAAACAGTTTGCTGAAGACATCCTTTCCAAGAGCATGAATTACTGGAACCATGTCCTGTGGTCTGATGGGACTATGATAAACTTGTTTTGCTCAGATGGTGTCCAGCATGTGTGGCGACGCCCTGGGGGAGTACCAAGAAAATTGTGTCTTGCCTACAGTCAAGCATGGTGGTGGTTGCATCATGGTCTGGGGCTGCATGAGTGCTGCTGGTGCTGGGGAGCTGTGGTTCATGGAGGAAAACATGGTTTCCAACATGTACTGTGACATTCTAAAGCAGAACATGATGCCCTTCCTTCAGAAACTGGGCCGAACAGCAATTTTCCAACATAATAATGACCCCATACACACCACCATAATGACAACTGCCTTGCTGATTAAGCTGAAGCTGAAGATGATGGAGTGGTAAAGTATATCTCCAAACCCTATTAAGCACATGCGGGGCATCCTCAAGCGGAAAGTGGAGAAGCACCATGTGTCTAACATCCAGCAGCTGTTATTATGGAGGAGTGGAAGAGGATCTCAGCAACAACCTGTGCAGCTCTGGCAAATTCCATGCCCAGGAGGATTAAGGCAGTTCTAGATGGTAGATAGAACAATGGTGCTCACACAAAATATTGAAACTTTGGACACAGTTTTGACATGTTAATTTAGGGTGTACTCATTTTTGTTGCCAGTTATTCAGACAATAATGGCTGTATGTTGAGTTCTTTTTAGAGGACAGTAAATTTGTACTGCTGTACAAGCTGCACATTGCCTACTCTAAATATAACAAAGTTTCATTTCTAATTTCTGTAGTATTGTGCCTTGAGAAAATATTGTCGTGCGCACAGTTAGTTTCGCAGTTAGTTTCGACCCTCACAGGAATCACTTCACAATCATAGGGCTTGAGTCGATCGTGATGCATGATTCTCTTTTAACGTAACCCCTGGACCTTATAAAGTACTGGGCCACAGCAGGCAGATATCACTAAGGGGCCTTTCCAATGTGCTTGGAGTTTTGGACTCTGTCCTTTTTTCTTAGTACTGTCTCGCATATGCGCTCCCGGGCAACATCATGTGTGTCTCTCAATCCTTTTTCCAAGTTGTACAGAAAATCGGGCACTTCCACACTGTATGACCTTTGCTCTGCCATACCGGACCATAGATCCTGAGGTTGGTAAACTTCCCTTCCAAGCATGAGCCTATTTGGTGTGAATCCAGTAACTGCATGCTGGGAACTACGGTACGCTGATTTAAGGAGGGGAAGATGCTCATCTCAGTTTTTCTGATTCTGGTTCACATAGCATCGAATCATCTGAAGGAGCGTTCGATTGAACCTCTCAACTTGTCCATTGGAGGCAGGATGGTAAGGGGTCGTTCTTGTTTTTGTGATCTGCAAAAGACTACAAACATTTCTGAATAAGGAACTTTCAAAATTTCGACCCTGGTCTGTGTGCAGTTCAAGTGGTGCACCAAACCTGGAGATGAACTCATAGACAAGTGTCTTAGCCGTAGTTTCTGCCCCTTGATCTGGCACAGGAAAGGCTTCTACCCATCGAGTGAACTGGTCAATGATGATTAGAACATACCTGTTTCCTGAACTGGACACAGGAAATGGGCCCAGTATATCCATGTGGATCTGATCCAGTGGCGCCCCTGCTTGGTAATTTTGAAGCTTGGCCCTCTTGGTTGGCCCAGCAACTTTACAGGCATTGCAGTGTCTGCACCTCTGTATGTACAAATGTACATCTCCACCCATTCCATACCAGTGGAAACTTTGACGGAGACGCTCTAAAGTCTTTCCTTCGCCCAAATGGCCAGATTGCGGCGGATTATGGCAGGCTTGTAACACTTCTGTTTGCATTGTGGCAGGTACTAGCAACAGTAGGGAGGGACTGAGTCCTCCAGGCCTTTCCCAACGATAAAAGAGAACACCTTGATGGAGTTCAACTTGTGGCCAGCACAGCCAGTATTTTCTTACTGCTGGACTTTTCAATGCAACATCCTCTTTTGTTGGAAGGGCTCCTTTCTCTTTCCACTTGTGCGGGATGGAGAGATCAGGATCAGCTCTCTGCTCTTGTGCTAGCTTTTCTTTTGAGAATTTTTCCAGCCAGTTCATATGTGGGGTTTCAAACAACTCTGCAGCTGCCCTGTTCTCATTACCCACACCAGGGCTATTGATAACATGTTCCCCTGTTGTACACCCAATGCTCCTTACTGCAAGTGGAACCACATCATCCATGTCTTCTTCAAACCTTTCCCAGTGGTCATGCAGATTTTGGCAATGCTTACACCCTCAACATGGCAGATGTAAAACACTCTTCCCTGCCTGATAGCAGTTGCACATATTGGAGAGCTCGCCACCACATCTTGACATTGCATCAGCATTTGAATAATGCTTTCCAGCTCTGTGCTCGATGTCAAAATCGTACTGACACAGCTCTTCCAGCCAGCGAGCAAGCTGTCCCTCAGGATGTTTGAACCGAAACAACCAGGTGAGGCTGTTGTGATCTATGCGTAAAAGAAACTTCTTTCCAAGCAGGTAGTGTCGAAACTGGCGTGTGTAGCAAACAACAGCTAGCAACTCTCATCTTGTTACACAGTATCTCCTCTGAGCTGGAGGGAGGTGGGTGCTCGCATATGTGATAACTCTCTCCTCTCCCCACTGAAGTTGCAACAAGACTGCCCCAATACTGTGATTTGATGCATCGGTGTCCAGGATAATAATAATAATTAATAATTCATTACATTTATATAGCGCTTTTCTGCTTTTTTTCTAAGCACTCAAAGCGCTCTACATTGTGAGGGGTGGTGTCTCCTCGTCCACCACCAGGAAGTTTCGGATTGTACAATGCTCCGAGCACTTTCCAAAGGGCAATGGAGCTTGTTCTTCGAGGACTTCAGTGGGAAACTCTTTTGATTTACTCGGATGACATCATCATACTGGGAAAAGGAGTCGATGAGAGCCTTGATTGACTTGAAGCTGTATTCCAGCGCCTTTTCAGCTATGGATTAAAGCTAAAACCATCCAAGTGTCACCTGCTTAAAGAAGAAGTTCTTTTCCTGGGCCATGTGGTCAGTGGTGAAGGTATAAGGCCCAACCCATCTTTCATTAGTGATGTGGAAGCTTGGACCCCCCCCCCCCCCACGAGTGTACATGAGCTGAAGGCCTTTCTTGGACTGTGTAACTACTATAGGAA
The DNA here is from genome assembly GCF_936440315.1 of Barbus barbus. Classification (NCBI taxonomy): domain Eukaryota; kingdom Metazoa; phylum Chordata; class Actinopteri; order Cypriniformes; family Cyprinidae; genus Barbus; species Barbus barbus. Next base: position 11,376,893 of record NC_136733.1, read on the forward strand.
GTTTGTTCCAGCATTTTCTGAGCTGGGCCAGCCCTCTTAATGAACTCCTAAGAAAAGAAGCAACATTCCTGTGGACTGAGGAGCACCAGAATGTTTTTTGGGATGTATTTTCCCTCCACTAAAGGATATCCGAGCACGGGTGAAGAAGTTAACTTTTCTTTGAGCTGTGTAAAAACATTCTGGTGCTCCTCAGTCCATCCTATAATGATAAAAAGCCGTCTTACATTTGAACTGACGTGTGTGAGCTGAGAGCTGTCTGCCATTGAGTCCGACTACAATGCAATTGTTGTTGAATGTAATAATGAATTAAGCAGTCATCATTTACTTCCACCATCTGAGCTGCTGAAGACGAAGATGATTAACGTACCTTCGCTTTGAAGTGAATGCGCCGATCCCCGATCTGCCTAAATGCCTATGTACGCACAAATCATTCGTGATCCAGCCTCACCTACAAAAGAAGAAGTGAGTATAACGTTTTTTTATGAAGCTTTTCAAATCGCCTTTCATAATAATGTACTAGTTAGCCAGTTTTGCGGCTAAAGTAAACAGTACTGCTCAAACCCACGGAAGAGAGGGACGGGGCGAGCAGAGCTCATTAGCATTTAAAGCAACATGGACTAAAAAAACGGCTTGATGAAAACAGAGCTGATTTTGACAGGGTAAATAGGGTATTTTTTACACTACCATTGAGAGATTTTAACCAACGTATTACATTTACATTTATGCATTTAGCAGACGCTTTTATCCAAAGTGACTTACATTGCATTCAAGTTACAGTTTTTACATTTTATCAGCTCTTGCTTTCCCTGGGAATCAAACCCATGACCTTGGCGTTGCTAGCGCCATGCTCTACTATTTGAGCTACAGGAAGGCTATACGTATGTTATAGACGTTTCAATAAGACCCTAAAGAATCATATCAACTTGTGGAAACTGGGCATCCCTTTTTTTTTTTTTTTTATAAATTTACAAAGTTATTACAATGCTGTGCCTTACTTTCGCAAGGCACTGTATATATATATATGTGTGAACAGAGGAAGTGTGCAGAACCATCTGCAAAGCTTTATTCTTAAACATGGTCAAAACAGGCAAGGGTCAGACAATGGCAAACAGGTATTAGAGGGCAAGACAGAAGAGTACTCTGATAAACAGGTGTAGGTCGATTGATGGAAAACATCCAAAGGATGAGGCGAGTAATCCACAGACAGATAATAATCCAGGCGAGGTACGAACAGAGTCCAAATGACAAAACGAGAGAAAAATCCAAGACAGGCAGGTGATCAGGAAACAGAAAATCAGGCAAAACTAGCAGGGGTGTGTCTAGAGCATTTTAAATGGGGGGGGGGGGCAGTTTGGGGCACTGCCTTAAAAGAGGGTGGCCGGGGGGAGGGGTTGGATACACGATGTTAATAGACTTATATTATATAGGCTATTAATTGCACAGTGTGAGATTCATTGGTGATTCAACTTTGTGAGATCGCGATGAACAAAGAGTGACAGCTTTATTGGTTATGAGCACTCTTTGCGAGATTTCTAAGCAATCCATTTAAAATGTAGAACTTTGTTTTTTGCCCACACACACGTTGCAAAGTTTTGGGAATGACATCTGCATATTTATGCGGGATTCTCTCTCGAAGTAGCAGCATATTGATAGCAATAGAAGGGACAAAATATGTGAAAATGTGCATTAAGAGAGCACCCCCACTTATTTCAGAAGCAGCCTTAGTGATTATTTCTGTAACCTGGTTGATATGCTTCTATAACTATATACAAAAACAACAAAATACAAATGTACTACATAAAATAATTTAATAAATGCATATTTAACAATTTAAGCACTTAACTAAAATAAGTATTAATAAAATTAATAACTAGAGAAGGCTATCTATATTCAGCTTGCTTCCATTTAGTGAGAAAAGCCTACTCTTCACTTGAATTAGAAAAAAAAAGCTTTTCTGGTCTTCAGTGATGCGAGGATAACGTTTGAGCATACACACAATATCTGAGTGAGACCCGAGCCAATTCATAAAAGAACAATGTAGATTTAGAAGCACACGTCCAGTTTTGTGCGAGTGACTGAAATCCGCTTGCGAGTGGAGAGATTCGTGCTCGCACATTACATGATTATATGATTACATTATGCGCTCTCGACATCTGTCATTTAGATCATGCTAAAATGCCTAAAATTAATAAAGAAGAGAAGAAAGCGGCCCTAGGCAGCTGCCTACACATGCCAAGATACGCCAGATGCAGTTAGAAATTAACTAAAAACAAGCCTATCGCAAGACATCTGGTAGGGGGGGCACCTGGGGTGGCCAGACAAATTTCAGGGGGGGCCGGTGCCACCCCTGGCCACCACGTAGACACGCCCCTGAAAACTAGATGTGACTAAACTGGACTAGAGCAAGGAACTAGGAACTAGACAAAACTGGCAGACAGGAAAGCCAGGAAACTGGCAGACTCTGGATGATCAGTTGAAACGTGACGAGACTCTGGACAATCAACTGTGATGTGACGAAACTCTGGATGATCAGCTGTGACTTGATGAGACTCTGGACAAACAGACAAGACATGACGACAATCTGGAAGATCAGCAGAGATGTGACGAGACTCTGGACGATCAGCTGTGACGTGACGAGACTCTGGAGGATCAGCTGTGACGAGACAAAACTCCGGAGGATCAGCTGTGACTTGACAGGACTCAGAACGAACAGACAAGATGCAACGAGACTCTGGAAGATCAACGGAGACGTGACGAGACTCTGGAGGATCAGCTATGACGTGACGAGACTCTGAATGATCAGCTGTGACGTGACGAGACTCCGAACAAACAGACAAGATGCAACGAGACTCTGGAAGATCAGCGGAGACGTGACGAGACTCTGGACGATCAGCTATGACGTGACGAGTCTCTGGACGACCAGCTGTATCTTGACGAGACCTTGGACGGTCAGCTGAGATGTGACATGACTCAGCCTTGACTTGACTTGACTCGTGAATAGCAGCCGTGACTTGACTTGACTCATAAAGAGCAGCTTTGACTTGACTTGATTCAGGAAAATCAGCTGTGATTTGACTGGACTCTGGCAGATCAGACGAGGCATACACAGGCTCTGATGCGGCAGCCGCAATGTTAATGGGCTCTGATGCGGCAGCCGTGGCGTGACTGGAATCCGAAATAACAACTGCAACATGTTTAGGATCAGGAATGACAGTAGTATCACTACAGTACTTTGTTGTCGCCGCCATTTCGTGAGCACGCTCCGTGGCCGCCATTACACGAGCGGACGCAGTGTCGCGTTCCTCCGTGACACACACAGTGAACGCTGAACCAACAGTCAACAAAGCATAGTCCATAAATAGAGTGAATGAGCTTAGATTTCAACTGTTGATTAATGCCTTCGTAAATCAGAGTAATAAGCAATGGCTAGATACTCTTGAATATAGTCCTCGAGCCATCGCGTGCCCTGCTCGAGGGCTAATAACAGTTTTGCGGTGTCCATACCTAGCCAGTGTCCACATGAAAAGCTGCTGGATCCTCGTGGGGCCGAGTATTCTGTTACGGAGTGAATAGAGGAAGCATGCTGATCCATCTGCAAAGCTTTTATTCTTAAACATGGTAAAAACAAGCAAGGGTTGTACAATGGCAAAGAGGTATTTAGAGGGCAAGACAGAAGAGCTCTCTGATAAACAGGCGTAGGTCGATCGATGTCGAACTTAATCCAAAGGATGAGGCAAGCGAGTAATCCACAGACAGATAATAATCCAGGCATGGTACGAACAGAGTACAAATGACAAGACAAGAGAGAAATCCGAGACAGGCAGCTGATCAGGAAACAGACAATCAGGCAAAACTAGACGTGACTAAACTGGACTAGAGCAAGGAACTAGGAACTAGACAAAACTCAGACAGGAAACTGGCACTGTAAAGTGCTATCACTAGAAGAGTGATAAAAGCAGACAATACTCGGCGATTTGAGAAGAATCTGAGTGGGTGTTATATAGTCATTATAGGGTGTCATTGGTTGCAGGTGAGAGAGTGTAATCAGTGAAGTGGAGCATGGGAAATGTAGTCTGCGGTGACATGTGAAAGCATGTGTAGTGTGAGAGTCAATGTAATGGAAGTATGTATATGTTGTGAAACGTCAGAGAGGTTTGGATCCATTTGCAGCTTTATTAAGAATAGTCAGGCAGTACAGGGTCAAACACCAGCAGATCGAACAGCAGAGGCAAAACAGAGACAGAGTTGAATAACAGGCGTGGGATCAGGGCAGGCGGCAAACAAACACAGTCCGGTATAAACAATCCGGGTCGGGGCAGGCGGCAAACAATCAGAGTAACGGGAGAACAGTCCAAGATCAAACCAAGAAAACAAACACGGGTAGAACGCTCAGAAATGATGGCCGGGGCAAATCAAGACTTCGCAATGAGTCTGAGTGAAAGTGTGGCTTATATATGTGTGTGTGTAAATGAGGTGCAGGTGTGTGGCGTGATCAGTCCCAGGTATAAGGGATGATGGGAAATGGAGTCCGAATGGCAACTGACTAATACAACTAATATAACTTTTGTTATACACTCACCTAAAGGATTATTAGGAACACCATACTAATACTGTGTTTGACCCCCTTTCGCCTTCAGAACTACCTTAATTCTACGTGGCATTGATTCAACAAGGTGCTGAAAGCATTCTTTAGAAATGTTGGCCCATATTGATAGGATAGCGTCTTGCAGTTGATGGAGATTTGAGGGATGCACATCCAGGGCACGAAGCTCCCGTTCCACCACATCCCAAAGATGCTCTATTGGGTTGAGATCTGGTGACTGTGGGGACCATTTTAGTACAGTGAACTCATTGTCATGTTCAAGAAACCAATTTGAAATGATTCGAGCTTTGTGACATGGTGCATTATCCTGCTGGAAGTAGCCATCAGAGGATGGGTACATGGTGGTCATAAAGGGATGGACATGGTCAGAAACAATGCTCAGGTAGGCCGTGGCATTTAAACAATGCCCAATTTGCACTAAGGGGCCTAAAGTATGCCAAGAAAACATCCCCCACACCATTACACCACCACCACCAGCCTGCACAGTGGTAACAAGGCATGATGGATCCATGTTCTCATTCTGTTTACGCCAAATTCTGACTCTACCATCTGAATGTCTCAACAGAAATCGAGACTCATCAGACCAGGCAACATTTTTCCAGTCTTCAACCGTCCAATTTTGGTGAGCTCGTGCAAATTGTAGCCTCTTTTTCCTATTTGTAGTGGAGATGAGTGGTACCCGGTGGGGTCTTCTGATGTTGTAGCCCATCCGCCTCAAGGTTGTGCGTGTTGTGGCTTCACAAATGCTTTGCTGCATACCTCGGTTGTAACGAGTGGTTATTTCAGTCAAAGTTGCTCTGCTATCAGCTTGAATCAGTCGGCCCATTCTCCTCTGACCTCTAGCATCAACAAGGCATTTTCGCCCACAGGACTGCCGCATACTGGATGTTTTTCCCTTTTCACACCATTCTTTGTAAACCCTAGAAATGGTTGTGCGTGAAAATCCCAGTAACTGAGCAGATTGTGAAATACTCAGACCGGCCCGTCTGGCACCAACAACCATGCCACGCTCAAAATTGCTTAAATGACCTTTCTTTCCCATTCTGACATTCAGTTTGGAGTTCAGGAGATTGTCTTGACCAGAACCACACCCCTAAATGCATTGAAGCAACTGCCATGTGATTGGTTGATTAGATAATTGCATTAATGAGAAATTGAACAGGTGTTCCTAATAATCCTTTAGGTGAGTGTATCATCTTATAAATAATCATACCAACAATTATAATACATTATAATGCTTACACATTTGTGGTTATAACTTTTAAGATTATGATAATTTATAACACACAATGAACACCATATTAAATCTACTTTTACATTTATAATGGACTATATATATCTTGACTTATATCTTGTTTATTTAAGATCTGCACGGTATCTTACTACATCTTGTAAGTGGTTAGGTGTGGGGTGTTATTTGAGTGTTCCTTGTGAGGCTAATATTAAAGGATTAGTTCACCCCAAAATGAAAATTGTCATTAATTACTCAAAATTACTCATCAAAAACATCTTAATTTGTTTTCCAAAAATGAACGAAGGTCTTACAGGTTTGGAATGACATGAGGGTGAGTAATTAATGACAAATTTTTCATTTTGTGGTGAACTAACCCTTTAATTGTTATGTGAGCTAGTTAATAACTTCAACTGAAAAAATGCAATGATTATATATTAGGTTACATTTTATTTTGATGGTCCCCTTAAGCCTGAGACACACTGCACGATTTTCGGCTCTCCCAGACGAAAGATTGGTATTGTGAAACAATCGTGGCGAATCAGAAATCGCCATGTTTGTTTCACGATGCCAGTCTTTCGTCTGGGACAGCCGAAAATTGTGCTGTGTGTCTCAGGCTTAAGTCTATTGACTATAAGCAACTTTGTAATTACATGTCAACTAACTCTCATTACAGTATTAGTAGGCTTAGGTTAAGGTTAGGGTTGGTAGAATGTTGATGTACTTGAAAAGTTACTTATAGTCAGTTTGTCTGTTGGGGAACCATCAAAATAAAGTGTTATTTAGCAGAAATACTACTAATACTCCAACGACTGCTAGTTGACATGTAGTTGCAGAGTTACTTATCAACAGCTGTCTAAAGGGTACCATCAAAATAATCAAACTGATATTACAACAAAAAATAGTTCAAAGCAAATGTCATATTACGGTAACACTTTATAACGTTCAGTTATAAGTCATAAGTGATTAGTTAATGATGAACTAATTATTTACAAAACATTCATAAGCAATTAATAAGTGATATGCTAACAATGTGTATGTTTTGTTAATTAATTTAGAAGTCATTTAGAAGTAATTAGCTAATGATGGACTAATCATTTACAAAACATGACTATGCATTCATAAATTATCAATAAGTGATATGTTAATATTTGTATCTATGTTTTGTAGATTTTTTTGTATAAATCATTTTGTATAATGTTTTGTATAAATCATTTACAAGTGATTAGATGATGATGAACTAATCATTTACAAAACATGACTATACATTCACAAATGATTAAGTAATATGCTAACGATTTACAAATCTGTCATAAGTTATCTTTAAAAAATAGCATCATGAAATAATCAAACAGATCCTTAATGGTTAATAGTTTAGTTAGGTTACTAGTTAATATATTATTAATCACTTATAAATCATTGAAATTTCAACATTGTACTATTATCTCAATAAACATTATAAATAATTTACAAAGCTTTCTGCATCCCCTAATCTAGTGTAAAATACTCATCACTTGTAAATGTGTTACACATCATTTGTAGATCTTTCTTACCTGTTACAAATGATCTGTAAGTATATACAAGGCATTTACAACACTTTCTGCATCCCCTAATCAATCAATCAAAATTTATTTATAAAGCACAATAAAAACAACAGTAGTTGACCACTGTGCTGTACAACCTTATATAAAAGACAAATAAATATGAACAGTTTTTGACCGCAATACACAAAAAAAAAAAAAAACACTCTAAGGACAATTATAAGCCCTTGAAAAAAGGTATGTTTTTAACTTGGATTTAAATTCAGATTCAGAAGAAACTAATCGAAGGGAGACTGGAAGACTATTCCACGGTCACCCCTCAACTTCAATCTAGATCTAGGGACCATCAACACTCTTTTCTCCGAAGACCTCAGGGGTCTAGAAGATGTATTTGGATTTAAAAGATCACTGAGATATTCAGGAGCCGTTCCACTCAGAGCTTTAAAGACAACCCATAAAATTTTAAACTCGATTCTGTAACAGATCGGCAACCAGTGCAAAGAGCATAATACAGGAGAGATATGATAAAATCTGCGGGTGCCAGTCAAAAGTCTGGCAGCCGCATTTTGAACCATCTGGAGTCGATTTATATTTGATTGACTTATTCCCATATAAAGGGAATTACAATAATCAAGCCTTGATGAGACAAAAGCATGAATAACTCTCTCTAACTCTTTAAACGACAAAAAAAATCTAATCTAACACTAATCTAAAGTGTAAACTAATCATCAGTTGTAAATGTTTTACAAAACTTTCCGGTTACAGGTTGTTTGTGTGTGTGTGTATATATATATTTATGCACACACAACTGGAAACCATAAAATTTGTAACACATTTACATGTGATGAGTATTTTACACTTTAGATTAGGGGATGCAGAAAGCTTTGTAAATGATTTATAATGTTTATTGAGATAATAGTACAATGTTGACATTTCAATGATTTATAAGTGATTAATAATATATTAACTAGTAACCTAGCTACACTATTAACCATTAAGAATCTGTTAGATTATTTCATGATGCTATTTGTTAAAGATAATTTATGACAGATTTGTAAATCGTTAGCATATTACTTAATCATTTGTGAACGTATAGTCATGTTTTGTAAATGATTAGTTCATCATCATCTAATCACTTGTAAATGATTTATAACAGCAGGGCAACCTGTTTACACGGCTTTTCCCATGTCTTGCCAGTTGTTAAAAAAATGTTGTCGCATAGGTCTTTAGTTGTTTTAAGCCTCATGAGATGCACAAAGGCAAGAAAACAAAGACAAACCTCCTCATCACTCCAGTTCACTTGCTTTCCATCTTTTGACATTTCTTACTTTTCTCTCACTGGCTGCTGTTTACATTTGAAAAGCCCTTAAGTGATTGAATCGCGTTTGTACCAATCTCTTATTACAAAGCAAAAACAAACGCTCTCCTTCGATCCATGAACATTTCTCTCAGTTAATGCAGAGCCGAGTTAATGTATGCAGTCTCACAGTCTGAAGCATGTCATAGCAAATCAACACATGCTGTTGATTTGAAGCATCTTCTCATAGGATAATAACACGCAGTCTCATGAATAATTTAATAGACACCAACGCGTCATCGATTTACTATAGTCCTTTGCCACGTCACAAATTGTGACGTCAACACAATGTAGATTTTAAACCCGGAAGATGAAAATAGCTCAAAAAGCTTAAAATTAACCAGTTTTCGCCAACAGTTAAAATTATCGGATGCTAACATTGTCTTCTTTGATGTGCAACACAAACACCTCTGCTAAAATATCAGAAAAAGTAGTATGGGGTTTCATGATTTTTAATGAAATTATACTCTAAATAATAAACTAAACTACCAGTAGGTGGTGGTAAATATCTTAATGATTAAGTCATCGAGTCATTTATAATTAATTTGGTTCGTTCAAATTGCTGATAGCACACGTACGTCTGCAAGATGTCTGTTAAAGATCTCTTGATCTGGAAAGCATCTGCTGTCTACAAACGTCTGACAGACGTCTTTCAGATGTCAGTTCTACATACATTCTAAATCATAAACATCTTAAAGACATCTAATAGACGTCTATTTGACATCTAAAAGGAAATGTCCTATAGATGTATTGCAGATGAGCAAACACCCTAAAAAATACATCTTGCAGATGTAAATGCAGACATCAAATAGACGTCTCAGAGATGTACGTGTGCTATCAGGGTAGGAGTGAAGTTGTGACACTGTCACACAAAGAAATGTTTTATACCACTCAATATGTATTAAGATGGTTTTATACCTATATATTTGAGTTTTAATGGTTTTACATGTTGTCTTAGCCATTTTAATCCTCTTAATTATTTTATGAGTGTATGTCTTTAAATGTTCTTGGGTCTGCCTGTCATGTAATCAGTCACATGACAGGAATCAGGAAGTAGACCAGTAAAAAGCAAGCAGCATGTCAAACAATCGAGAGTCATGGACCAAACCACTGCACTCGCTGGATTGTGGAGTTATTTCAGGACTTGCCATTCCAGAACTTCACACATCTTGGATAATCACTTTCTTTGGACTGTATATACACCGGTGGACACTTTTACCTTGGGACTTCAACACACTACGATTCTTAAGGACTGTTTTAGGGTACTATTCACATGGACAATCTACTTTTAACAGCCTAAGTTATTCTAGTTTTATTGTGTTGTTTTAAGTTCCTTGTGCAATATGTAAATACACTATTTATTCCTTCTAATTTTGTTGTCTCATCTTTTAAATATTTTACCTCACAATAATTAATCTGACCCCTTTTAATTATTGTGGCATATTCTGATGAGGCCGATCGTTACAAAGTAAGTGGTTCTTTATGAATGGTCCATTGAATCATTAGGCTTGTTCGACTTGAAGCAGATCAGAACGATCGGTGTGTGACCTCAAAGTATCACAAGAGCTATAGAGAGCAGACGGCTCCTTATGCTTTTGAATCACTCCCACGGTCCTTTGATGTCATACACTGATCAGTCTGTGCAGTGCCGCTTCAAATCCAACACGCCTTTGGCCAATGGTTCAATGCACAAAATGGTTCACCCAAATCATTCAAAACGTACATTAAGAAATTAAATGCAGCTGTGTGTTGCTCTGAGACAAACAGTTCTGTTTTGTCTTTATATTTTCATTAGCAAAATCGAGCAAAACAGACAACATTGTGTCTAAAATAACACTATTTACTTTTTATTTACTGAACTGTGGTATAAGATCAGTATCACATTTGCACTTGTGTGATATTGTACTTAACCTATAGCTCATGTGATATTGCTTAACTATATGATGTAAATATAAGACAAAAACTCAAACAGGGGAAGTTTTGCCCCATATCTTGAATTTTAGGGACATTCTAACTATGTTCTTTAGACTCCATCAGGCAGTGAGTTGTTGCCCTGCCTCATATTTGTCATCAGTCAACTGTATGAAATGTCAAATGGCAAGTGCGTTAAATGCATTCATAATTTTAACGCGTTATTTTTCACTGTAATTAATTACTTTAAATAACTTGTTAAATTACCAGCCCTATAGATATTGTATGTGTGTGTGTGTATATATATAGTCTATAGAGTCTTTCAGGGCTCTTTTCTTTCTTCCAGGAAGCATTGTTAGCGTTGGTGATCCCAAGAAGAAATACACACATTTTGAGAAAATCGGACAAGGGTATGTTTATCTACAGTCACCGTTTATGCACCACCCAAACTCACACACTATACCAATCATTTCACATTTTAAAGACATAAAGATATGAGAAGATAAAGACCAGTGGAACAGAGAAGAAGAAGAAAAAGAGAAAGGTAGAGGATAAGGATACGTTCTGAATGAGGCTGATAAGTGTGGTGTCATCTGCGAACTTCAGGAGCTTGACAGAGGGGTCTTTAGATGTTCAATCGTTGGTGTACAGGGAGAAGAGCAGTGGGGAGAGGACGCAACCCTGAGGGACACCAGTGTTGGTGGTGCGGCTGTTTGACATGAATTTCCCCAGTCTCACTAGTTGTTGCCTATCTGTCAGAAAGCTGATGATCCATTGACAGATTGAGCTAGGGACAAAGAGCTGGGTTAGTTTGGTCTGGAGGAGTGTTGGAATGAGGGTTCCAACATTTCTGTAGCCGAACTGAAGTGCACAAACAGGATCCTCACATAAGTCCCTGATTTATCCAGATGCTGCAAGATGAAGTGTAGTCCCATGTTGACTGCATCATCCACAGACCTGTTTGCTCGGTAAGCAAACTGCAGGGGTTTCAGTAAGGGTTCAGTGATGTCCTTCAGATAAGCCAGAACCAGTTTTCAGACTTCATGACGACAGACATTAGAGCCACAGGTCTGTAATCGTTAAGTCCTGTTATCTTGGGTTTCTTTGGGACGGGGGGATGATGTGTTTGAAGCAGGCAGGGACTTTGAACAGCTCCAGTGATATGTTGAAGATCTGTGAAAAGATGGGGGCCAGCTGGTCAGCACAGGTTTTCAGACAGGCTGGTGTGACACCATCTGGGCCTGGTGCCTTTCTTCTCTTGTTCTTTCTGTAGAGCTAACGCACATTATCTTCACTGATCTGAAGTGCAGGAGGGGGATTGCTGGAGGTGTTAACGGTTGTGTAAAGAGATGGTCAGAACGGGTGTGGGGGGTTTCGGATCTACAATAAAACTCCTTTAGCTCTTCAGCAAGTTGTTGCAGTGCTGGGGGGTGGTGTCTTGTAGTTGGTGATGGTTTTCAGACCTTTCCACGCTGAAGCTGGGTCGTTGGAAGTTAACTGATCTTCCAACTTTTTAGTGTAGCTCCTCTTAGCCGCTCTAATCTCCTTAGTCTTGTACAATCAGGCCAGGAACACACTGAATATGTCCCCATTTCTGTAGGCATCCTTCTTGGGCCTGGTGAAGATGTCAGAGTTTTGCTATAAACCATGGCTTATTATTGTTGAATATTAAATAAGTCCTGGTAGGGATGCATATATCCTCACAGAAACTGATATATAAAGTTACAGTCTCCGTGAACTCGTACAGATTATTGGCAGTAGCTTACAAAACACTCCAATCAGTGCAGTCAAAACAGGCTTGTAATGCCCGCTCTGTTTCATTAGTCCATCTCTTTACAGTCTTTACTACTGTCATGTCTCGTGGAGGAAGGGAGAAAGCAGGAGTAGCAACTTAAAGGTAGAATTTGACTTTTAATATAAACAAAACGTAGGGTACACACAGACCAGCAACAAAGTAGAATGGACAAATGCAAAGGGAAAACTGAGGGTATTTGTAAAGGAGAAAACAAAGAAACTAACGAGATGATTAAGGAACTCAGGTGCATGGAATAATGAATTAACTTAACAAGAACAGGAACATAACCATATAAGGAAACTCAGGAACAAGGACAGGGGTAAAGCACGGAAAAACAACTACAGGTTTAGCGGATTTAAGTTTTTGACTGTAGGACGGTATAAGATGAACCAGGCAGTGGTCAAAGAATCCTAAAGTTGCCAGTGGGACAGAGTGATTTCATTCTGTATTGTCGTGTAACAGTGATCCAATATATTACTTTCTCTGGTGGGACATGTAACATGCTGTCTGTATTTTGGAAGTTCACAGGAGAGATTTGCTTTATTAAAGTCTCCAAGAATGATAATAACAGAGATAGGATGTTGTTGTTCTGTGTCAGTGATTTGATCAGCGAGTTTCTGTAAGCCAGGCTCACGTGTGCTTGCGGTGGAATGTAAACACTCACAAGAATGAACGAGCAGAACTCCCACGTCGAATAGAAAGGCTTATAGTTAATGAAGAGCACTTCTAGATCGGGGCAGCACATCTTCTTTAACACTTTTAATGTCTGTACACCACTTTTCATTGATGTAAAAGCATGTCCCGCCACCTCACGATTTCAACGCTGATTCTGCGTCACGATCCACTCTAAATAGCTGGAAGCCTGGCAAATGTAACACGCTGTCCGGTATGGTGTCATTCACCAAGGTTTCTGTTAAACACAGAGCAGCAGAGTTTGAAAAATCATTGTTTATCTGGGAGAGCAGTAGAAGTTCGTCAGTTTTGTTGGATAAAGAGCGGATATTCACCAGATGGATGCTAGGCAGTACCGTTCAAAATGTGCGCTGTCTAAGCTTAATGAATGCGGCATCCCGTCTGTGTATCCTAAAGTGTTTGAACGGCGCCGCTGCTCTGCCAACTGCAATGTTCTGCAAAACATTAGACAGTACAGTAGTACAGTACAGTACAAACAACAGTAGTTGTTTGGTGTGTTCTGCTGAATGTTCAGCAGTTCATCCCTAGTAATACTGATTGTGTTTGAGAAACAAAAAAACAAAAACAGGAAAAGCTAACAAAAACAATAAAACAATTGAAGAGCCAAACTCTGAGGCACCATCTCGTTTGTTTTTATTTATTTAGTTATTTATTTGTTATTATTTTATTTTTTCATTGATTGATTTCCTTTTCTTGTTTATTTTCAATGGTCCTGTGGTGTAACAAATGCATTTGTTAAAATAAATAAATAAATATTACTAAAGAGGTGATCTGAGAGCATTTAAAAAAGACTGCGGCTATTTGCACTAAGTGTAAATAGCAATTAGATGCTATTTACACAACGAGCAAATAGCATATTTGGTTTCACTTCATTTTGATGGTCCCTTTAACACATTCTGTTGACTATAAGTAACGTTTCACCTACATATACACTAACTCTCATTACAGTGTTAGTACCGTATAAGTAGACTGGTAGGGTTAGGGATATAATAAGTTAACATGTACTTGCAAAGTTACTTATAGTCAGTAGATTATCTGTTGGGAGACTATCACTATAAAGAGTTAGCAGATGTTAATCAAACAGCCTACTAATACTCTACTGAGAGTTTGTTGACACGTAAGTGAAAAGTTATTTATTGTCAACAGAATGTTCAAATGGGACCATCAAAATAAAGTTTTACTGCATATTTTCTTAGAGATAGATACTACTTACACTAAGTGCAAATAATGATGGATGCTATTTACACTAAGTGCAAATAGCAATGGATTCTGATAACAGTAAGTGAAAATAGTGTAAATAGCATATTGTTACAAAATACTGCTAAGTGCAAATAGGTATAGATTCTATTTACACTGTTAAAATAGCAACATCTGCTATTTATACTACTTATTGCAAATAGTGGCAATTATCTGCACCTCAGTATTGTAGTACATTATAAAACAGTATGCAATAATAACATATCGAGTGTAAATTATAGTTTTAATTCAAATTATTAAATGGATGCCACCTTATTGGGACAATAAAGCCCTATCTACACCTACCCTAACCTTACCCGATACTTTATTTTCAACAAGATTATTTCCTTCATTTTTATTGAAAATAAATGCCTTTCCGATGCGATATGAGATTTGAAAAGTTTGGCAAGTTCGGCAGGTTCCAACTCGGGTCAATCGCATCAAAAAGCACACGCCTTACCATCTACGTCACTGAAACTGTTGTTAAACAAGCGTCTTTTTTCAGTGTTGACTATCCCAATCACACGTTGGAGGGCGGAGTTAGTGTAAAAAGCCTCTGCCAACAAGGCGGGCTATTTGCACTTAGTGTAAATAGACACTGTTTAAAAAAACAAAAAAATGCTAATTGCTAAATTAAATGCTAAAAAAAGAATTTAATCCAGTGCTGCCCCTATTGGTCACAGATTCATGTATGAATCACTATAATTTATTTGTACAATTTTCAAGTTTTCACCTGCTTATTTGCTGTGTTTTAGGGCATCTGGGACAGTATACACAGCCATTGACATTGCCACAGGACAAGAGGTAAACCAGATTATGTTTCAATTTTAAGAAAGCCAAATCCACATTAGCAATATTGGCCTCATTTCCTTTGCTGACCTCTGTTCCTTTTACTTTGTTCAGGTGGCAATCAAACAGATGAATCTGCAGCAGCAGCCAAAGAAAGAGCTCATTATTAATGAGATCCTTGTGATGAGGGAAAACAAAAACCCCAATATAGTCAACTACCTGGACAGGTACAACCTTCAATCTTACTATATATTAACTGATAAATGTACTTTTCCAAACATTAATTTTGCCATTAAATGTCATAATCCAGTGAGATTTTTGTTTGCACAAGGAATCTGACAACAGCCAGTGCACCAAACAGAGATCTGGGACCGTATGTATAAAGCCGCTCAGAGTAAAATTGTAGTCCTTAGTGTGTCAATTTTAAGAATGAAGTAATTTTACTCTTATTCCTAGACTTAAGAATAAGAGTGATTCATAAAGGTTCCTAAGTGTTAAGACTAGGTCTCAGCACCTAAATTATTTAAGAGAGCTGAAGAGGTCTCCTAACCTAGTTAGGAGTAACAAGATGACAGCAAAGAGGAGACTAACACTTTCCAGCAAAGATATGACATATTGGAGTTATATGATGATATAGTGTTGATAAAATTATATAAAATTGATTGTCAAGGTCAAAAAGTATTTTTTATTTTTTGTAAGTAAGATATTTAATAATAATATTCCACTCAACAAGTCAGTGCTCTAACTGCAGAAATTAAAGTAGTAATTAAATTTTTTTTTGGCTAGATTAATGTAATGTAAATTAATGTA
This sequence comes from Barbus barbus, assembly GCF_936440315.1. NCBI lineage: Eukaryota > Metazoa > Chordata > Actinopteri > Cypriniformes > Cyprinidae > Barbus > Barbus barbus. The sequence goes on from NC_136733.1 coordinate 11,392,859, forward strand.
TTAAAAAATGCAGCAATGCACCAGTGATGACACATTAAGCAGGGTCTTACATATTGTGGCACTTACCCCACCAAACACAACAGTGGCCAAAAGTGATGTGTGGATTTTTTATTTATTTATTTTTATGTATGTATGTATGTATGTATGTATGTATATATGTATGCATTTATTTATTTATTTATTCATTTATTTAATGACCTCACATTTCACTCAAACCATTAAAATACAAAGGACAAAAAACACCAGTGTTGCCAACTGCTTTTTAACTGAAAGTAGCTAAAACTGGTCACTTAATGTTGCTAGATGACCTCATAAAGATGAGTTCACTGATTTATAATTATATTAATATAAATCAGTGAACTTTCCTTTATGACGTCATGGGAGAGTCTCGGAATGTAGATAAGGCGTTGTCAGACTCCTTGTGGAGACGACAATTTTTTTCACTTTCACTTTTAAATTTGTGATCTTGTTGTCACATTTTACAAGAAAACATAATTGTCTGTTGTGCTTATCATGTCTACACCGGATGCTACACAATAACCATTGCAAATCAAATGTCCTTTGTGTCAGTACACAAGGCCGTTACCATGTTTTGAACATTGAGGGAGGGAACCAATATTCTATGTGTATATATATGGGTAGTTGACAAATAGGCCGTAAAAAATGTTTTTTTTTGTAAAAGACCTTTTTTGAAAAAGAAATGCAGATTTATTTAGTGTGAAATCTGATCTTTGAGAAAATATAAAGGGTTACTAACTTCTCTAGGGTCTAACTTTAAAGGGTCAATTCGTTCACTGCTTTTTTAACATTTAAACTGAACTGTACCATAAATGTGTCTTATGGTGTGACATAGCAAAAATTAAGAAAACAAACAAACAAAAAAACTGTTAATAGTTTCTCGTTTGGCTCTCAACGAAGGCGGTCGCATTTTTTCTCTCCCTCTCCTCCCCTTACCTTCCCTTCCCTGCTTTGCTCTCTTGTCTCGTCTCGTCTATTGTCTAATACTGGAGAGACTCTCTCTGCACTGCTCTCCAAACTGGAAAATCATGGATTTGATCAATTGGTCTCTCAACGCAATTGACACAATTTTCTCGACAAGAAGTTTAGGTTGGGGGGAACCTGATTGTCCCAGCGGAACATTCGCAGCTGGATATACGATGGACGCATGGGAAAGGTGGCGGGTCGTGTTTCTTGCAGCTCTTTCCGTGGAGGACATTGAAGATATCTACCTATTCGGAACCATGATAACAGGTCTTCTGCTGATTGGATTAGGCTTTGCCCTGGGTTATCGTAAAATTCAGGAAATGGGTACAGCTGTCAAAAGCCTCACAAGGCTGCCCGTCATGATTGAAGCAGTGGGCAGAGCGGTCAGCACTGAGACTATCAACCGCAATATGGATACCATCACAGAGAAGCTTTCGGATTTGAAAAAAGAAAAAATGATGGATTTGGAGACCAGAATGGACAAAGAGAGTTGCCGTGAAAATTGGAATATGGCTACTTGTCCCAAGACCAAACAATCTTATCTTCTTTCGGCTCTCTCATACCAGCACTGCCTCGGACAAGGTCGTTGTTGGAAAACAACCCCGGGATGAGCACTGCAGTGAGACGCTCTTGCATTCCTCCCCCCTTTCCACAGACACCTGCGGATTGTTGACTCTGTCTGGGTCCTGATCAAGGCTGTCGCCATAGCAACGTGCTGTGTCGCTATCACATTCTGCGGACTGAGACAACTTGATTTGAATGCCAGCGTGGCGGTTCTCCAGGCCTAAAAAAAACATACATACATACACACACACACAGATACGCATTCACCTCCCCTCCCCCGATCCCTCACCTTCGCCGCTTTGTACCGCCAGCCTGACAAGCGGGTCCGACCGGCGCCAAGAATGGCTGCAGGACCGGATGGCTGCTTGCCGGAACTGGATTACCTTCTCTGTTGCAGTCGTGTGATTGACTATGTGCTTTTTGTTGCTGGGGTGTTTTTCCTGTTCTCACACTGTACTCCCAAACGAGCATAGTCTGTGAATTTTTTTTTTTCTTCCCCCCACTTTCCTCATGTCATGCTGTAATCTCTTCCTCACTCAACAAATTCCTTGTATGTGTAAACATACTTGGCGAATAAAGCTCATTCTGATTCTGATTCTGAATAATACATAAATAGCATGAGAGAGATTTATTGTCATTGTTAGACACTTTAATATAATGCTATTTAATTAATATAAAATTATAATTAACATAAATTTTTTTCCACATGACTTGTTGGACAATTTCAAGACAAACTTTGACAACAAGAACAACTTTGCTGTAATCTGTTCAAAACTGCTGAAAATTATACCATTTTAAATTGAGCGATATTTGTATCTCCCCTATTGCAATACTCAACTGTTTTTTTTTTAAGATGTTTTGAGATAAAAACAAATCTGTGGTTCTTTTAAGTGTCACACCATAGGACATTACGTCACACCATAAGACATCACGTCACACTAAAGGACAGAAATGGTCGTTATTAAATTATTTCTATTTAATTTTGAACATGTCAAAAGAGAAAAAGTTTAATTTGATACAAAAAATATCAACATGTTTTTTAAACAAAACAAAAATGCTCATCAACAAAATTCAGTTTCTTAGTCAATCAGTATGTTAATGAAACTCTTCTAATCCCCCCCGCACACACACACACACACACAGTAAAAAAATATTGATATTCAAACTATATACATTCAGATGTAAATGATTAATTTTTTTAACTATATGCCTACTCTTTTTAAGACATAATTTTGATTCTATTTATTTTCTGCATTGTTCTCTTAGGATCTCCTCCCTTCTGCGTGGAGAATTTCCCTGTTAATTTCCTCTATAATATTCCTCTATTTCCGTGTCCTCTCTCTTCCACTAATTTCTCTCCCTCAGTTCTTCCTGTCTCAAAAATAAAGTATCACATTTTATACTTATTTTCATGACACTTTATAACTGTGCAAGTTTTCTGTAAAAAAACATCAGAAAATAATTTAATGTAATTACTGCATTTAAGAACACTGAAAATTATCAAAAAAGACTAAGTATAAATCTTATTTAATTATTTAAAATGCTTTTTAAAGAGACCTTGTCCTGTGGTGTGACATCTTTGTCCTGCGGTGTGACAGTACAGGCGTCACACCGGAGGACATTTTCTGTCACACCATAGGACGTTTCAGCCTTTTTCTGTCAATTAATCACCTTGCTATTCAAAGCTAACCTGTCATTAGCAGTAAGCAAGACACATTTGCATAATTTTCCACGATTTTGTAGTTTAACATGCAGTTAAAAAAAGATAAAATTAAAAAAATATAATTCAGGGGTGTCACACCAAAGGAAAACAAAAGGTAACAATTTTGTAGTGGTTCCAAAAAAGCATGTCATGGGCTTCACAGGGGGCTTCAGTAACATGACCATGAATGGGGTCCTTCAACTAATTAAAGTTTTCTCTGGAAATGGCCGATTTAAAATCAGGATATGGTGTCACACCAGAGGACATGGTTTTCAGAGACAAAATGTATCAAGTTCCTACGCTTTCAGCAATATATGGATGAAAAAAAAATTATTGCCATTTACTAAAATAGACACTTGTACAATTATGCCAGAGGTATTTATTAACATTTTTATGCTTTTCTTTTTCATTTACAGTCATGGCCAAAAATATTGGCACCCTTGGTAAATATGACCAAAGAAGGCTGTGAATTTATCTGCATTGTTGATCCTTTTGATCTTTTATTTAAAAATTCACAAAAATCTAGCCTTTCATTGGATAATAAGAATTTAAAATTTAAATATCATTGAAGTAAATGTTTTTCTCTAATACACATTGGCCACAATTAACTGCACCCTTTTGTGGCAGTCGTGGCCTAATGGATAGAGAGTTGGACTTGTAACCTGAAGGTCGTGGGTTCGAGTCTCCGGTCCGGCAGAGATTGTAGGTGGAGGGAGTGAATAACCAACACTCTCTCCACCCTCAATACCACAACTGAGGTGAGACCCTTGACCAAGGTACCGAACCCCCAACTGCTCCCTGGGCACCGCAGCATTGGCTGCCCACTGCTCCGGGTGTATGTTCACTACTGTGTGTACACTTGGATGGTTTAAATGCAGAGCACAAATTCCGAGTATGTGTCACCATACTTAGCCACACACTACTTCCCTTTCCCTTTTGTTCAACACTTTTTGAAACCTCCATTTGCCAGTTTAACAGCTCTAAATTTTCTTCTATAATGCCTGATGAGGTTAGAGAACACCTGACAAGAGATCAGAATCACTCCAGACCCTTTAGATTCCCAGCTCCAGGTTGGTGCTTCTTGTCTTCAGTTCACCCCAATCATTTTCTATAGGGTCAGAGGACTGGAATAGCCATAGCAAAAGCTTGCTTTTGTGCTCAGTGACCCAATTTTGTGTTGTTTTTGAGGTTTGTGTTTGGATTATTATACGGTTGGAAGATCCAAACATGGCCCATTATAAGATTTCTAACAGAGTCAGTCACTTGTTGATTTTTTTTTATCTGTTAGTATTTGTTAAATTAGTGTCTAAACAAGATGTGCAGGACCTCCAGCAGAAATATTGGCCCACAACATCAAAAATACAGCAGTATATTTCATTGTACACATGGGGTACTTTTTATCCCTGTGTTAATCAAACCCATCTTGAGTGTATGCTGCTGAAAAGCTCAATTTTTAGTTTCATCTGACCATAGAAGCCAGTCCCATTTGAAGTTCCAGTCGTGTCTGATAACTGAATATGCTGGAGTTTGTTTTTGGATGAGCTAGGATAATTTTTCTTGAAACCCTCCCAAACAACATGTGGGGATGTAGGTGCTGTTTGACCATTTTTTTTAAAGGTTTTCTGACCTTCAAACTATTTTCTGCAATTCTCCAGCTGTGGTCCTTGGAGAGTCTTTAGCCACTCAAACTCTCCTTCTCACCATGCATTATGACGATATAGACACACGTCCTCTTCCAGGCAGTCTTGTAACATTTTCTGTTGATTTGGAAATTCTTAATTATTGCCTTGATGGTGGAAATGGGAATTTTCACTGCTCTAGCTCTTTTCTTAAAGCCACTTCACTAATTTGGGAAGCTCAATTATCTTTTGCTGCAGATCAGAAATATATTCTTTGGTTTTTCTCATTGTGATGGATGATTAAGGGAATTTGGGCTTTGTTTTCCCTCCTATTTATATTTCTGTTAAACAGGAAGCCATGGCTGGATAATTTCATGTTCATAATCACCCTGGAGTGTTCAAAATTGTGAATATGAATGAGAATATACTTCAGAGATATTTTACTCATAAGAATTTCTAGGGGTGCCAATAATTGTGTCCATCTGTAATGGAGCCGACGAGACGGGAGTCGAGCGGATCCAAGTGCAAGCTTTTATTCATGGACATGATCATAACATAGGCACGGCCGAACAACAGCAAACAAGTATGGCATGGGCAAGACACACGAGTATTCCTAGGACAAGCATGGGTCTTCGAACTGCAAACAGTATCCAGAGGGCTTGGCAAGGGCTAATCCAATAACGTGAGCAATAATTCAGACAGGAACAAACAGAGTACAAAACGACAAGATTATAGATAGATCCAAGGCAGGCTATAAGCTAGATAAAAAAGACTTAGACTCAAACTAAGAAAACCACAGAAGGGCTCCGTAAAGTAGCTATCACTATGAGAGTGATAAATGCTAGACTCAGCGATTAAAGCAGGATCTTAGTGTTTTATATAGTGAGTGTAATAGCTTTCAGGTGAGCGAGTGATTGAGACAGCTGTGTGTACTTAGTGCAATGAATGATGGGAAATGCAGTCCAGGGTAATATCTAACAGTCTGTGTGGTGTAAGAGTCAATATGATGGAAGAGCGACCTCTGATGGCGAGTAGACGGAAGACCACGAACCGGATTCGTGACACCGTGTATTTGAGAAACACATTTATTTCATAATGATATTTCCCCCCATTTTAAATTATTATTATCCAATGAAAGGTTAGATTTTTGTGTTTTTTTTTTTAAATGAAATATCAAAAGGATTAACAATGCAGATTAATTTTCACAGTCTTCTTTGATCATATTTACCAAGGGTGGCGATATTTTTGACCATGACTCTATAAAAGTTGTAATTTATTGAACCACGCTTGGGACAGTCACACCATAGGAAAAGTTTGAGATTTAGCTCACTGCAGCTTTAATAACCAGTCAACGTAGGACAAATAAATGTTTAACCATTTACTGCATTTTAAACAACGACAATATTAATTATATTCGTTTTTAACTTGTGGGACAGTGAAAATGCCATGTCACGTCAACAACCCATAATATATGTATATATATATATATATATATATATATGTATATGTATATATATATATATATATATATATATATATATATATATATATATATATATATATACATATATATATATATATATATATATATATATATATATATATATATATATATATATATATACATATATATATATATATATACATATATATATACATATATATATATATATATACATATACATATACATATACATATACATATACATATACATATATACATATATGTATATATATATATATATTAGTGCTGTCAATCGATTAAAAAAAAAATCAACTAATTTATCACACATTTTTCTGAAATTAATCGCAATTAATCCTAAATATTTTAATATACTTTTATATTGCAATAATTTCACATTCAATCTTTAAATGAATGTACAAACAACATACAGTATATTTTTTATATTTGTTTAAAAATATACATCTTTATTTTTATGACTGAAGGCCAGTATCACTGACACCAATTAATACTGATTTCCCTATAAAATCAATCTACAGCTCAATTTGAACATTTATTAGACTTTAAAAATAACTTCTAATTTAAGTGAACTTAAAAAAATCTTCAAATAAACCCATTATAATAAATGTCATATTTATCTACCTGTGCCCCTCAGCAGAAATATACAGAAACTGAATAAAGTTATCAAACACTAAATTCTAAATTAAATACAGATGAATCTTTAAAACAATAAAAGTTATTGATTTCTTTTTTTTTTCTTTTGTTCTTGATGAACAGACATCACAGCAGCTGGTTATTAGGTTGTTTTGGCTGTTTCTTTAAGAGCTGCCGCTACCGAACATGATATGGATCTGACACGCATCGTATTTTCTCTCAACTCTACCTTTTCTGACCCATTTCAGGTCGGACCCATTTCAGTCTCTTCTAATGAGCTGACGAGTTGAATTGAGTGTGTTAGATGAGGGAGACAGTGCTAGGATGCCACAGGACAGTTTTGAAAACCATTTCAGACAAGTTCTTAATGTAACTCATATATAACATATTCCATGCATGCACAGTTTTATGACAGCTTTAATCGCCTTTTTGGTAACTTCATGACTTAACTGATCACGACATTGAATGCTCATAGTTTCTTTTGCGATTTGATATGAAATGATACAGGCTATGCGCACGCCGGCACTTTTGTGTGTATTGAAGAGTATGCGCTGTGAGCACAGTTTCCGCACTCATTTGCCTCGCGCCTGATGCTGAAGTGAAGTTGAAGCACGCGTCTGAAACGTCTCCTGTTTGATGTGTTCGTAAAGACGTTCTGCGACTGAATAAATGCACTTCTTGTCAAGAAAAATAGACAGAATTAGCAGTTATGAGTGGGGTGGCCAACCTTAGGCCCCGCCCCTGCGTTAACGGCGTTAAATAATTTTAATGCATTGAACTGAAAAAACTAATCGCCTGCGTTAACGCGTTAATTTTGACAGCACTTCATACATACAGTGTATATATATATATATATATATATATATATATATATATATATATATATATATATATATATATATATATATATATATATATGTGTATATGTGTTCTGTTGGCTGTGGAGTCAAGACATTTACAAATATGATTAAAAGATAAATATGAGACAAAACTACAGAATGTCACATTTTATTATTGGGTGATTCAACACATAGATGTTTTACCAGCTAAGAAGTTCAGCACTTTTAGAGTTTCACCCCCCTATCTGATGTGAGCATAAGTATTGGAACAGTTGCCTCACAGGTCTTTCTATGTGATCAGCTGTGTCCTGTTGCATTAATTCTTCAGATATTAAATGCAGGGAATGTGTCGTATCAGTTATATCCATTACTTCTGTATTCTGAATCTTGCATACGATGATGACACACACAAACCAGGATGAAGATGAGGGAGCTGACTTTGAGAGAAAAGCAAGCAATTTGGATGCTAAAAGAAAAGAGGAAGTCAATTTGAGCTATAGCAAAAACAAAGGTCATGGAGAAATCAAGAGTTTGGAAACCACCAGCGACACCAACAACCAACAACGACCTGATCAGCTGAGAAAACAACAGTAGTTGATGACAGACAAATCATAAAAGTTGTGAAAATGAACCCTAAAAGACATGTCTGTAAAATCACCAACAACTTCCAGAAAGCTGGGGTGATGCTCTGACAATCTACTGTCATCAAGAGACTTTGACACAGAATTACAGATGATACACAGCTAGATGCAAACCTCTGACCAGCACCAAAAATAGAAAGGGAAGATTAGAGTTTGCAAAAAAGCACCAAAGGTGAGCCAGAAGAGTTTTGGAACTGTGTTTATGGACCGATGAGACAAAGATGAACCTTTATCTAAGTGATGGGAAAGCAAAAATGTGGAGAAAAAAAGGGAACTGCAATGATCCCAAGCATACAGCCTCATCTGTAAAGCATGGTGGAGGTGGTGTCGTGGCATGGGCATGCATGGCTGCCTCTGGAACAGGCCCTCTCAACTTTACTGATGACTTAATGTATGATGACAGTAGCAGAATGAATTTGGAAGGGTACAAAACCATCTTGCCAACCAATATTCAAGAAAATGCCACCAGATTCATTGGGAAGTGCTTCATATTGCATCAGGGCAATGACGCAAAGCACCCTGCCAGTTCAGTCAAGGAATTTATAAGGGCAAAGAAATGGAAAGTCTTAGATTGCCCAAGTCAATCTCCAGATTTAAATCCGATTGAACATGATTTTCACCAGCTGGAGAGGAGAGTAAAGGCAGAAACTCCCCAAAACAAGCAACAATTGGAATTGGCTGCATTAAAGGCTGAGAAAAGCATTTCAAAGGATGAGACCAAGAGTCTGGTGACGTCTATGGGTCACAGATTCACTGCTGTGATTGTGCGCAAGGGATCTGCAACTAAATAATATTTTTTAATCTTTTATATCTGCCTTATGTTCAACTGTCCCAATACTTATGCTCACATCAATGAGTGGGATGAACTGTAAAATTGCTGTTCTTTTTATTTGGTAAAACATATATGTCCTGAAACGGCTAATAATAAAATGTGACATTTTGTAGTTTTGTCTCATATTCATCTTTTAATCATATTTGCAAATGTCTTGACTCCACAGCCAACAGAGCAATTTTGTCTTTACTGTTCCAATACTTATGGAGGGCACTGCGTGTGTATATATATATATATATATATATATATATAGTATATATATATATATATATATATATATATATATATATATATAATATTAGGGGTTGCACCGACTAGACGGCTTCAGTGCTCTGCCATGACGCTTTAAGCTTGACGTCGACTAGTCGCTGGTCCTATAGAGGGCGCAACAGGATAAGAAATCCACATTTATGCTCCGTTTCCAAACAGTTAAAATTACAAATTAATTCATACTCTGAAAGTGCTCCACAAGACGTGTGATTTCTATTACTGGATGCTCGAAATTGAACGGGAGAATACACGTTTTAAACAGCTTATTTTACAGGTAAATTAATGGCTGTTCTAATCTAATGCGCTGCTGCACTGTAATGCACACACAGGCTTCAGACAGTAGCGTGTACATCACGCGCAGATCGCGCGCACAGAATCACTCTGCTCGGAAATGTATTGTCAACACTGTTCTGTGATTTCTTAATAAAATAACTTAGAAACTGAAAAGTTCAAGCATATATTTCTTAACTAAATCCCACAGCTTCACTACTAGTAGAGAGACGCTGCTAGGTAGAATTAATTCAGACACGCAATCGTTCTCACTAATGCATTCATCCATATGAATGTAATCTTTACTGTGTTACGTATCTGTATCTGATTTAGAACGAGCAGAAATCAGTGAGAAATATAACGGCACAAAGATGAAAAAACTGATCAAAATAAGCTGTTATAGGAGCAATAGCCATGTGGGCAGTGCTGTGTCATATGCCATTAGCTGTGCACAAGATCACAGCTCCAGGCTTATTTGTTCATTAATGACGTCATCAGCGACTAGTCAACTTCAAATCGACTTTCGTCGAGTCGTCAAGTTGACTTTAAAAAATCAGAAGCCATTCAACCCCAAATAAATATATATATTAGTATTGGAACAGTAAGGCCAATTCCTTTAGATTTACTGTAGACTGTAAACATTTGGGTTTGACATCAAAATATGAATATGAGATGAGAGATTAACTTTTCATCTTTTATTTACAGGTATTTTCATCTGGATCTGATACACAACTTAGAAGATAGCACCTTTTGTTTGAACCCACCCATTTTCCAAAAGTATTGGAACATGTGACTGACAGGTCTGTTTTGTTGCTATGGTGTGTCCTATTAATTGATTATTCAAACAATAAATAGCACTGAATGTCTGCGCTCAGTTTCAGATCTGTGCAGACTGCAATTATAGTTAGTTAGACATGTAACCAACATGAAAACCAGAGAGGTGTCTATGGGTGAAAAACGAGCAATTGTGAAGCTGAGAGAAGATGAAAAATCAATCAAACCATTGCACAAACACTGGCAATAGCAAGTACAACCATTTGGAATCTCCTGAGCAAGAAAGAAACTACTGGTGTACTAAATAACACACCTCAAATGGGTAGATCAAGGAAAACATCTGCAGTTGATGACAGAAACATTGTGACAGCTGTAAAGAAAGACCCTAAAACAACTGTTAGTGACATCGGCAACAACCTCCAGAGGGCAGGAGGGAAGGTATCACAATCTACTGTTCGCAGAAGACTTCATGAACAAAAGTACAGAGGCTACACCAGAAGATGCAAACCACTCATTAGCAAGAAGAATAGGAGACGAGCCTTTCGGGGGTTCGATGCCTTGCTCAAGGGTCTCACCTCAGTTGTGGTATTGAGGGTGGAGAGAGTGTTGGTTATTCACTCCCCCACCTACAATCCCTGCCGGACCCGAGACTCGAACCTACAACCATCGGGTTGCAAGTCCAACTCTCTATCCACTAGGCCACGACTGCCCAGAAAGAAAGGATCTGCTCGTGATCCCAAACATACAAGCTCATCTGAAACAGTGTACACAGGTGTATATTATAGTACACATTACACATGTCATCGCTTCTTCTGGGACAGGCTCATTAATCTTCATTAATGATGTAACACATGATGGCAGCATCAAAATTAACTCAGAAGTCTACAGAAATATGTTCTGACAATTTACAGAAAGAAGCAACAAAACTGATTGAGAGATCCTTCATTATGCAGCAAGATAATGACCCAAACCATAGTGCCAAAACAACAAAGGAGTTAATCAGGGGCAAGAAGTGGAAGGTTTTAGACTGGCCAAGTCAATCTCCACACTTAAACCCAGTAGAGTATGCATTTTACCTGCTAAAGAAGAGAATGAAGGGAGTAACCCCCCAAAACTGAAAGAGGCTGCGGTGAAAGCCTGGAAAAGCATCACAAAAGAGCAATGCAAAAGTTTGGTGATGTCAATGGGTCACAGGCTTGATGCAGTTATTGAAAGCAAAGGATTTGCAATTAAATATTAAGTCTTTTTCACTTTAATCTATGTTAATTCTATCTGTTCCAATACTTTTGGTAACATGAAAAATGGGTGGGTTCAAACAAAAGGTGCTATATTCTTAGTTGTGTATCAGATCCAGATGAAAATACCTGTAAATAAAAGCTGAAATGTTAATCTCTCATCTCATATTCATCTTTTGATGTCAAACCCAAATGTTTTCAGTCTACAAAAAAAATAAAGGAATTGGCCTTACTGTTCCAATACTTTTGGAGGGCAATCTATCTATCTATCTATCTATCTATCTATATATATATATATATATATATATATATATATATATATATATATATATATATATATATATATATATATATATATATATATCAGTGGTGAGCGGTGACAAGGTTTTTTAGCCGGGTATGCTGAGTACTAAGGTTAAGATCCCCTGCCCCCATCGGCTTTTAGGGCACACTCAAAAAGGTAAACACCGTGGGCAGGTGTTGATTTAAAGGGGTGGTTGATTGTGATTTAACTTTTTCACTTTAGTTAGTGTGTAATGTTGCTGTTTGAGCATAAACAATGTCTGCAAAGTTACAACGTTGAAAGTTCAATGCAAACGAAGATATTGTCTTTTAAAATTATGGCAAACCCTGAAATCACATAAACCACGCCCCCGGGAACGTGCAATAAAGGGGGCGAGGCCATGTTTCGCTGCTTTAGAGAAGAGTTGTTGCAATGCCGTCAAAACTAGGGGTGCACGAAAAAAATCTATTCATACATGAATCACAATTCTGTCTTCTAACGATTCTAATGGATTCAAAAGTTTCTAAATCAATTTTCTAAAGCAGCGATTCTTAATGATGTTCCTCTTGTCCCCCTGCTCTGCATTTCTCTCTCTCTCTCTCTCTCTCTCTCATTCAGATCATCAGCTCGTCACAGCTCCATCAAAGAACTGTGTTCCAATTATACACTTTATGTGTATCAAAGACTATAGAATGCCCTTAAAGGGACTTTGATGTGTGTAGACAGATATTTTTTCACATAGCTACAAGAACCGTTAACGTTCACCAGAGCGACCTCGCACTGAACGATCTTTGTTTGCATGTGTCATTGTTTTCTAATAGAATAAATGAAACGGGACAAAGTTAATCTTGTCAAACTATATATCATTCTGAGGGTCTAAGCCTCAAGCATCGACGACAGATCGCTGTTTTTCGATGGAAAGCTTATAAGGAATGAGTGGCACAAATTTGCTACATTTGTGTAAGCAGTACACATCCAAACACGCAGAATAAAAAAGCAGTACGTACCTTTATCATTGTAATAACGAGCCACAAACGCGTCCACTGCTGAAATCCCAGTTTAGTTAGAGAGGTAAGGGTCCACAGAACAACATACCAGCGAGCACTTTTAGTCCAGCGAAACAGTAACGTTGTAATAAGGATGAATATTCCTTTGTTTACGTTTCATTTCTTCAGAGAGTTATTGTTCGCGTCCGTTATGGAATAAATTACGCTCAAAAACAGCGTCTTGGTGGTAAAAAAACAAAACGATGTTACAGCATACGGTTTTACAAACATAATGAGACCGTCCACGGAAAAAAAAAAGTCTCAGAAAAGCGGAATATAGATTATTTGAATTTGGCGCTCCCTCCTGCGAGCTCTGACGCGGGCTATGACGCTTCTGTCATCTGAGCGGGGCGTAACTTAGCGATCTGCTTTATCCATAAAAAAACTGTTTTTTTTTTTTCTTCTACATTTTTTATATGTGTGTGTGTGTATTGTGTGGGGAATGTGGCCGTGTCTGCATGATTATAATATGTATGGACGCACATCAGCGTGTTTATTAGCGACTCTATGACGGCTATCATTGTGATTCATTGATCAGCTATTATTGATTATATGGCCCATCTGTATGATCATCATCTGAATGGAAGCACATCAGCGTGTGTTTACTGACTCTATGACCATGTCTGGCAATATCACTTCACGTCTGGCAGTGATATTTATCATTGTAATAACGAATAACGAAGAATACTTCAGTATACATACTATATACAAAGCATTTTTTTTCTATTTTTTTTCCTTTTTATTACTCAAATAATTATTTTTGTATTTTTTAGTGCTCAAATAAATCTGTCTATTATTTTATAATTGAAAAACTATGCAGGAACATGTATAATGACTAAAATAGCTTGTATAATTCTGCAATCCATTTGGTGGTTATTTTTCCTCAAACAGGGGGGAGGGGGGGGACTATAAATAGTTTCAGAAAATATTGCAGGAATCTCATTTTTCATGGTATCTTCTTCAAATTTGAAATATGAACTCATGAGACCAGTGGCTTTCGATCCATTACTTTTCTGGATTGCTCCAGGACTTATTTCATGTATTTGTATATGAAATAAAAAAAACATTCAGTGTGGAAAAATATTTTTCAAGGCACGTCAGTGCCTATAACTTTTTATCTTTTTGAGCATTATCAACTCTGGATGATAGATAGTAAAGCCCAGAGTCTCTTCTTTCCAAAGATACCTAATTTGTTTGTGTAAGCACACTTTGTCACAAACTGTTACCATTTTAATTTAGGTAGGTTATTTTCACCTGCGAGGCCACAAATGGCAGTGAAGGTTAACGGTTAAACATGGATGGGCTCGCAGTTGCCGTGGTAGCGAGCAATACTTGCTGGCAAACACTTCTGACCATTCTGAAACGTCCTGTAAGAGCCATCCTTGCACAGGTTCTCTTCTCTAATATTCTATGGGTCTCAATCGGGCTCAAACTGATAAGCAATATATATATGGGGTGGCGGGGGGGTCCTCAATCTTAACACTCCCGGTTAAAAAAAGTCACCGATTGCCACTGACACATACGCACTATGGTCTGTCTGACACCGTGTCCTAACTACCCGCGACGCACAAGATTACAGTGACAGGCAATTTGGGTGTCCACACCAGATGCAACATGAGAGAATCAATCAATTATCACAGCCAATTAAAAGCGTGCATGGGTGGTCTCTCTCTGGAAGCACACTGCACTTGCAACAAAATTGATACATTTTTAATCTAATTAAAAAATATCAAACCCTTTTAACATCATTAAATCTACATACTGATTGATTGGCCGTCTCAAATATTTTAAAATTGAAGAGCACTCTTAGACAGATTTGGCAGATCAGCCTAAAAATGTCCTTATTTAAAATTATTTAAAGCTTTTTGTCATTTTAACCATTTTGTCCCCCTCAATGTCTATGATGGTTACGACCCTGCCAGTATGTCATAAATAGAACAAGGCATCGGTTTACTGTCAGGGCGCCGTGCCACAACAAGTCACCAACAGTAAACTACGCATCCAGTGTAGACAGCATCACAGTGGGTTCTACTGTCTTTTGTTGCGTCGAGTCACTTGCGTCCGGTGTAGAGACAATGTTTTACTTTCTAAGACTAAAATGCAGAGTTTGCATGTTTTTTCCTCCTCATTTTCACTGTGTAAACCTATGCTCTCGTAGACACGGGAAGTGTTCGCACTGAAAGTTTAGCAAAGCATTAAACTTTTTGGCCCAAACTGAAAACTACTGAAAACTATTTATATAAAGTCCATAGGTACCATATTTTACTACCATGTTACTTTGCATTCAGTGGTCAGGTTGATGCCTGTAATATAAATTGTTTCTTTCTTTCTGTCTCAGTTATCTAGTAGGAGATGAGTTGTGGGTGGTGATGGAATATTTGGCAGGTGGTTCACTTACTGATGTGGTAACAGAGACATGCATGGACGAGGGACAGATTGCTGCAGTGTGCAGAGAGGTAACATTTACACACAAACTACACAACATATAGTATATATGAGTGAAACAATACTCTCTTGTCATGATTTGGGACAATACTTTAAGCATACTTGAAACAAAGCTAAAATAAAACTATTGCATCCAAAACTTGAATAAGCGTGGACTTGATCCTTCTCCTCCATGCACAGGGCAATGGTGATGCCAGAATAGAAAAAGTCTTTATTCAACGTATCTAAAAAATACAGAATTATGCTATACCCATATTTTCTATCACAGATTACATATAAAACAAAAAATATGTCAGTTATTCAGCAAAAAATCTAATACTAGGCTAAATAATACAAGTAAAAAGTCCTCAAAACAAATACTACAGTCAGAAATACAAAAACAAATTCAGGTAAGTAATGACCTAAAAATTTTTGTAAAGTAATCAAATGTAAAATAATATTGTATAGTATTCACTGTATAAATTAAACACAGATGAATTCTTATTAAAGCTTATTAAAGCCATGGTTAATTTCCGTGAGGGCTCCCCTCCTTTTTTGTCAAGCTCTACATAAAAGGAGCATTGAGTGTGGAACATGAATACTATTGAATGATCTTAATATTTAACATGCATCTTAGGCAGAGGCGGACAGTAACTAAGTACATTTACTTGAGTATTGTACTTAAGTACACTTTTTGAGTATCTGTACTTTACTTGAGTATTATTTTTTCTGAAAACGTATGACTTTAACTTCACTACATTTGAAAGACAAATATTGTACTTTTCACTCCACTACATTTCTATCAAGGTCCTCGAAGTAGAAAGTTATTAGCAGCTTTGAAAGTCAGTGGGTGATTTTATTTATTTATTTAATTTATTTTTTTTACTTTTTTTTCAGACAGTTTATCAGTAATCACTCTTGCAGGGCTACATGAAGTGATTTCCCAGCATTTTTTTAACACTGACCAGTTGCAAATATTTATTTACAACAATTCAATAATAAGAAGTTAATATTGTGGTATATATTAGACACAATTGTGTGTCTCCTAATAAAACACAATAGGTGTTGGACTTGAAGCAGACTGCACAGACTGTTCTGTGTGTGAAATCAAAGTACTGTGAGAGCAATTAGACAGCATTTTTATTTTTTTTGTTTTGATGTCAAATAAGTTTTGCTTTTTTGTTAAAGCAATGTTGCTGTTGTAAAGTTATACAGCTACAGTTGTGTTGCTGGGTTTTAAAGCAGGTTTGATTTTTTTTTTTCACTCTGTATTTAGAGCAATTTCACTGTCCACTCTGTTTAAATGTGGATGAATGGCTACACATAGATGTGTGCATTCGCAATAACCCAGCATGTGTTCTGTCCAATATTTACCAGTGCTGGGTTGCCAAATAACCCAAGTTGGGTTGTTTTTAACCCAGCATTTTTAGAGTGTATGTGTTATGGATTGCTTTTCATTATTATTGTGATGATGGTGAATTGAAAAGTTTTCATTGCGACTAATGTGAAGACTCATGTTGGATACGTTTGCTTTTGAATTCATGATTTTGGTGTAACGTTTTAACAAGAAAAGATTATCTCTTGCAATTACATCTTTACCCCAGAGAGAGTAAAGGCGACTGTGTCAAAAATTTGATTGATGAGGGTCATAAAAATTCCACCCACACACCCTCCCTCCCCACCCATAACTGGACACCTGTTTGGACACCTGTCATGTCCACCCCCACCCGTCTAACTGGCCATCTGTTTATCCACCCCAGCAATCAAAAGGAATTTATGACTGAATGTGTTTTTTTGTGGGGGGCCGGTTGAAATCTGTTCAAAAACTATGTGCTTTAAACTTTAAAATGTGAAAAGATGTATTGGTTGTTAAACGGGATCAAGGGGAGTTTTTATTAAAGATCACACACATATCAAGAAAACACATTTAGCATACATCGAATATGAGCAATATAGATGTCAAAGCGATCACTTAAGTGTTGTTAAACAATTTAAAAACTAGTTTGAGTTTGTTACAAGTTATAAAATAAAATAAAAAGAAGCTACTGAACATCTTACTGTGATTTAAAACAAACCCAAAAAATATATCAGAGGCTATCGTTAAAACAATACGGCGGTTGTCAAAATCTATGTTGTAGTCTAACATTACAATTTTAGGACAAGCTAACGTTTGTCACAAGATAGAATAGTTAAACAAAATAAAACGAACCAAGCATCTTGCGCTAATCTGGCACAACCATCCTCACACGCCGCTGACCAACGTAAAATGTGTGGTAAAAGATTTAAACAAAATAATGTTTTTAACATTAGAACAAAGTTATTTTTAATAAATCTTTCACATTTATTAATTGATGAGAAGCATTCACCGTTCATCCTAAAGCTTTTCACTTAAAAAATTAGGTTAGACTATTCAAGTTCCTCTTCAGGAACTCGAGCTGCGTCAGGAGACGCTTTGGGGAATGCCTACAGCGCAACCGGCTCTGAATACCAATGAAATCTGTCCAATGGATGGGAGGGACGTCACGGGCGAGGTGATGTAATGACCAGCTGGTATAAAAGCAGGTGCGGTGAAACCACCGTCAGCTTTCTGTCATTCAGCTAGCGCTCTGTTTCTGTCAGTCTTATTTACTGTTGTCTGTCTTTAGCTATGTCTAAAAAGAGCCAGTTTAAGGCTTGGAATATAGGAGAAGCCCAATACGAGCTGTGTGTTCCTCCCTGCAAACGTTTTTTGTGTGCGGGGGATACACACAGCTTGTGTGTGTTTGGCGTTCCCCGCGGCGCTGCCCCGCTTCCGCTGAGGTGGATCGAGGACGGCGCTCGTGGGGTTCGCATCGGGATCTGATGGAGGGATCGGAGACGAGCGAGTCTCTATCTCCATCCTCACCTGTCAGATCCCATGACCGCTCCTCGAGTTCGGAAGCCCGCCTTGCGGTTACTTCCCCTCGGGCAGCGGCGTCGGCGTTTCTCGTGTCTTCCTCCGAGGAGGTTGAAGAGGCCCGCCCGGATGAGGGTGAGGGATTTAGTGCGGAGGACATCCGTGAAGCCCCATTCTGGCCGGGCTGAGTATGGTTCTCGGACCTGATTTCCCTCCTCGACGGCTCTCCATGGGAGATTCCAGTCAGGAGGGATGACCTCTCACAGGCAGGAGGCACCTTGTGCATCCCCTCCCGGAGTTGTGGAAGCTGTGGGTGTGGCCCCTGAGGGGGCACGGCTCGGAGCTTCCGATCCCTCAACCGAGGTTGTTGAGACCATTCTCCAATCCAGAGCTCCCTCTACGAGGAGACTGTACACCCTGAAGTGGAGACTCTTCACTTCATGGTGCGGAGATCGCCAGCTCGACCCAGTTAACTGCCCGGTTGGTACAGTGCTGGAGTTCCTGCAGGCTCGACTGTCCACAGGGTTAGCCCACTCCACCTTGAAGGTTTTTGTGGCGGAAATTCGGCCTACCACACCCTTCTTGTGGACAGTCAGTGGGCAGACACCCGCTAGTTACACGTTTCCTCCGTGGTGCACTGAGGCTAAGGCCTCCAGTACGGTCCCGGGCCCCCCCTTGGGACTTGGCTGTGGTATTGATGCTCTCTGTAGGCCTCCATTCGAGCCTATTTAGGAGATATCAGATCGCCCTGAAGACCGTGTTTCTTCTGGCAATTTCATCTCTGAAGAGAGTTGGGGATTTGCGGCCCTGTCAGTGGCCCCTTCTCACTTGGACTTTGCGAAGTTACTTCGGTCACGCCACAGCCTGTCGTACTGCAGGCCTTTAGTCCTCCTTTTCGGGAGCCTGACCAGCAAAAGCTAAATCGTATGTGTCCAGTGTGAGCACTGGACGCATACGTCCACAGAGCTGGCATGTGGAGAAGAGCGGACCAGTTGCTTGTCTGCTACGGTCCACCCAAAGAGAGGCCTCCCTGCTTCCAAGCAGACCCTCAGTCGGTGTATTGTGGATGCCATTCAGATGGCCTATGAGTCTTCTGACCTCCCCTCGCCGATGGGAGTCAGAGCTCATTCCACTAGGAGTGTGGCGGCCTCCAGGCCTTTCTCACAGGTGTCCCTATCCAGGACATCTGCAACGCTGCGGGATGGTCTACGCCCCTGACCTTTGTCAGGTTTTATGGCCTAGACATGCGAGCCACTCCAGGTTTTTCCGTTCTCTCGCCCTAGCTGTGCTCCGTATGGATACACACAGGGCAGGGACTTGGAAGTCTGGTGCCATGGGTATCTCGTTCCCCAAAGCGTCTCCTGACGCAGCTCGAGTTCCTAAAAAGGAATGTCTTAGGTTACGTATGTAACCCCAATTCCTCGAAGGAACGAGAGGCTGCATCGCGAGGCCACACTTCCGGCATCCCTGCCAGCGCTTGCTTCATTCTAGAAGCTGACGCCGGTTTCACCGCATGTGCTTTTATACCAGCTGGACATTACGTCACCTCGCCCGTGACGTCCCTCCCATCCATTGGACAGATTTCATTGGTATTCAGAGCCAGTTACGCTGTAGGTATTCCCCAAAGCGTCTCCTGACGTGGCGTCTTGTTCCTTCGAGGAACATACGTAACCTAAGACATTTTCTTCTAAACAATCACATCTAAGCCAAAGGAAAATGTTGTTTTATTTTATTTTATTTAGTTATTCACACTTAATTCACCTATTCCTTTAATCGGTCTTTGTTTTTTTGTCAAGATTAAGACTTCTCGCGTGCTATACCATAGAATATCAGTGTAATTGAATATCGGATGTTGGTACAGCGCTCTCAGAGGAAAACATTTTGAAGAAAGTCATCAGGATTCATCTGTGGTTCAGGTACCTGATTCAATAAAATAAAAAAAATAAAAAAACATTTGTGAGCATGTTAATGTCAGGAGCATCTTTTTTTATATATATATATATATATATACTGTATATATATATATATATACTGTATATATATATGTTTTATAGACTCACACATGCTTTGTACTATCGTAAACAAAAGAAGACATTTTATATCTGAGAAACTAATTATTATTGTTTAGCGCCTTATTAAAATCTATTTTTGAACAGAATAGGCTATTAATAATAAACATAGTATTCATCATGTTACAGTGTATACTCATATTACTTTTATTGTTTTATATTGAGCATGAAAACATAATCAGTAAGAAATTTGAATACAATGAATTGCCTATCATATTCAAAATGTTTTACTCAATTTCAATTGGAATAATAAACATGGTCTAAACATTCTTAGATGTGTAGCATTCATCATGTTGTCGTTTGGGAAAAAACCAAATAAACGTGTTCAAGTTTATGTCACAATAACACATTAGCTAATGCAAAAAATTAACATTACTTACTCATCAAATTGATCTTCTCTTCTGGATGAAATATTGTTCTTCTTTTGAGGGAAATCCAGCCTTTACTCAGCGCGTCTTCATCCAGAAACGAACAGTAGTCGCGATGAACGTTCTCCTCACTCTTGTTTATGTTGGGCATCTCCATGTACATGTAGCTCATGTGGATATTTACATATGAACGGTGCGAGCCGCAAGGGGGCGGGATCTCATTAGAGATAATGAGTTAGACGGGAAAGACTGAACATCGTGTTGGTTTCATATGGATTACTTCATCATAAAATATTTGTTTTCGATGAGAAAACTTCATTTAAAAGAAGACACTTCAAGCTTTCTACAGATATAACTCCCATGTCTGTGTGTTGAGATTTCGCTGAGTTAGTTCATTTTAGTGACATGTTTCAAAAAGCAGTTTGTGGAGACGGAGAAGACAAAGAGCGCACCCAGTTTGTTTACTTTTTTTTTTCCAAAACCACAAAGTTTTGTTGTAATTGTGGGTGTACACAAAAAAGTAGACACTTAACTGTTTCGATTGATGTATAACACTTCTTTGTGTGACCAAAATTATTTTTAGTGTCGTTTGCACTAAGAAAAAAAAATTTGCTCGTCTCTCCGGCAAGACCGTCGACCCCAGAGAGTTAACTTATAGCGTGTTATATCAGTTAAAACACACGAATGCACGCACAAATATTTAACTGGAGTGAAATCAAAATGTTTTTGTTTTATACCGTGTAATAAATCAAGACGGGATCCCTCTTTGATTTTCTTGCCGCAAGATTTGCGGTCTACTAGTTAAAACACATGTATGCGCTTACAAATATTTAACAGGAATGAAAGCAAATGTTTTTGTTTCAAACCACGTAATAAAATCAACACAGTATTCCTCTTTGATTTTCTTGCCGTAACTGTAACAGGGCAAATGAGACATGAGACGTGCAGATCCATTTGCAAGCTTTATTCCAAGACGTGGTCAAAAACACAGGCAGGGTCAAAACATGAGCAAACAGGTATAACACAGGCAAGACAAAGAGTAATCCTAGGGCAAGCGTGGGTCTTTGATCGGCGAACAATATCCAGAGGACTTGAGAAGTAGTCCAATAACATGAGCAATAGTCCAAACGAGGTGCAAACATAGTCCGAACAGCAAGACAAGGGTTAATCCAAGATACACAGGCAGGAATCAGGAAACAGGAAACTAGCATCTATTTTATGGCATGCACCTGCGAGTGTCAAAAGTTTAAGCAAAAGTTCAGTGGTGGGGTCAAAGGATGTGTAGCCTTTTGAACCTTTTTTATGACACTGTTGGATTTGCGGAGGGTATCTGGTGTTAAAACGTAGGTAAAGTTTAGGAAGAAAATAATTTTCCTAAGAAAAAAAAAACAGGTATTTTTATCATGTAGATCTGGTGAATGTGGCTTCAAACTGATGTTCAGGATGAAATTAGATAGATAGAGAAAAGACAATAACAACAAGGTGAAATAAATAAATAGGGAGAGTCAAAGTGATTGTTTTAATAAGATGATCTATGCTGTAGGAAAATGTTGTTTAATTTTAGTTAACTTCATTTGGTAACACTTCAGAATAGGGAACGCTTATTCACTATTAACCACGACTTTTCCCTCAATAAATTCCTAATTTGCTGCTTATTAATAGTAAGGTAGTTGTTAAGTTTAGGCACGCAAACACACGCACGCACATACACAGACACAAGCACTCAAACACACACAAAATAAACACAAACACTCCAACACACACAAAATAAACACAAACACTCAAACAAACACACTTAAACACAAACACAAACATATATACACGCAAACACAAACACTCAACATAATAATAATAATAATAATAATACATTTTATTTGAAAGCGCCTTTCAGGACACCCAAGGACACTGTACAAATCAACGAACAAAATACACTTAAAACATCAGAGCAGGTAACCGTTAAAACAAGGTGCAACATGACAAGGTAAGTACATGACTAATCGATGTAAGACAAACGAAACAGATAAGTCTTGAGTCTAGATTTGAACAACGGAAGAGAGTCTATGGCACGGAGATCTGGGGGGAGGGAATTCCAGAGCTGGGGAGCAGCGCAACCAAATGCTCTGCGGCCCATGGTCACAAGTTTAACGGGTGGAACAGAAAGCTGAAGAGTAGAGGAAGAACGAAGAGTGCGAGCTGGAATAACAATATGAAGAAGATCCGAGATATAAGAAGGGGCCAGACTATGAAGTGCTTTAAATGTAATGAGGAGTATTTTAAAGTTAATTCTTTGTTTTATGGGGAGCCAGTGGAGTTGTTGTAAAGTAGAAGTGATATGGAAAAAGTTCGGAGTCTGAGTTATGATCCGTGCTGCAGAGTTTTGAAGGAGCTGCAGTTTCTGGAGGGATTTATTAGGAAGACCATAGAGAAGCGAATTGCAATAATCAATCCGGGAGGTGACGAGGGAGTGCACGAGGATAGCAGTGGTGTGGGGGGTGAGTGAAGGACGAAGACGAGAGATATTACGTAAGTGAAAATATGCAGATCGAGTGATAGTATTGATATGTGACCGAAAAGATAATGTACTATCGAGGATGACGCCCAGGCTCTTAACTTGAGGGGAAGGAAAAACAGATAAGTTATTAATGACTA
Organism: Barbus barbus; assembly: GCF_936440315.1. Taxonomy (NCBI): domain Eukaryota; kingdom Metazoa; phylum Chordata; class Actinopteri; order Cypriniformes; family Cyprinidae; genus Barbus; species Barbus barbus. The sequence continues at coordinate 11,416,419 of NC_136733.1, forward strand.
TTGAAGAGCATTTGTATTTGGAGAGAATGGATGGGGTACCTATGAGAAGGACTTCTGTTTTGGAATTGTTAAGTTTAAGAAAATTAGCGGAAAACCAGGAATGAATTTCTTGTAAACAGAGAGCAAGGGAGGATGGAGGGAAAAACTTGAGTGGTTTAGTGGAGAGGTAGAGCTGGGTGTCATCGGCATAGCAGTGAAAGTGAATGTTGTATTTACGGAATATATAACCGAGTGGAAGAATGTAAATGATAAAAAGGAGGGGTCCCAGGACAGAGCCCTGAGGGACACCGGCAGATACAGAAAAAGAGTCAGACCTATGGGATTTGAGTTGAATAAATTGTGTGCGACCAGATAAATATGAAGTAAACCAGGCGAGGGGGATGTTAGTTAAACCAATATAGGAGAGTCTGTCAAGAAGGATGGAATGAGAGATAGTATCAAACGCTGCTGTAAGATCAAGGAGAATAAGGATGGAGAGCAAACCCGAATCACAAGCTACAAGTAGGTCATTTGTTATTTTAAGGAGAGCTGTTTCAGTGCTGTGAAGGGGGCGAAAACCGGATTGAAAATTCTCATAAATATTATTAGTAGTAAGATGGGAATGGAGTTGCATAGCCACAGTTTTTTCTAATATTTTAGAAACAAAGGGAAGATTTGAAATAGGACGAAAGTTATTGAAATTAGTAAGATCCAAACCAGGTTTTTTCAGAATAGGTGTGATTGTGGCTGTTTTGAATAACCGAGGGACAATACCAGAGATGAGGGATGAATGAATAATATTAGTGATGAGGGGAGCTAAAGAAGAGAGACAGGATTTCACCAGAGTAGTGGGGAGGGGATCAAGCTGACAGGTTGAAGGTTTAAATTTACAGATGAGTTCTGAAACATCTTTGATGGAGGGAAAAGTAAAACTGGAAAATGTGGATGTTATAGATACAGAAGGAAGGGAAAAGTCCATACCAGCAGCTGCAGCTCCACATGAGGTTAAGTGTTGATGGATATCAGAGATTTTCGAAACAAAAAAGGACATGAGCGAATTACAAAAATCAGAGGATTGTATGTGATGAGGAAGAGAATCAGGGGGTTTCGTTATAGTAGTGAGGAGTGAAAAAAGGGTTTTGGAACTATGTTGATTTGAATGAATTAAACCAGACTAATAAACAGATTTGGCAGAGGAGAGATGATTCTTGTATTCAATAACATGGTTATTGTACATTTCTTTATGTATAGTGAGACCAGTTCTATTGTAAAGTCGTTCAAGTTGACGTCCTTTGGATTTAAGTTGACGGAGGGCAGGGGTGAACCAGGGCGCTGAACGAACGAAGGAAACAGATCTGGACTTCAGTGGAGCATGGATATCTAAGAGGTTATGGAGCGTGCTGTTATAGTGGAAAACCAAAGCATCCGGAGAACTGTCAGGATAAGTACTGAGGAGGTTATTGATGTCTGATGAGAAAGTAGTAATATTTATGTCTTTTATTTTACGAAAAGAAATAATTCGGGGGAGGATGATTTTAGAAAGGGTGAGATTAATAGTAAAAGTAATAAGCACATGGTCAGAAAACGGAAGTGGATGAGGTTTACAGACCGTGGGAGTGATACCAGAGCAACAAACCAAGTCCAAAATGTGATTTTTACAGTGAGTTGGGAAATGTATAAATTGTTGCAGACCAAAACTGTCTAAACAGGATGAAAACTCTTTAGAGAGAGCATTATTGACATTATCCATATGAATATTAAAGTCACCAAGGATAATAACATTATGAGCCAGAGATGACAAATGTATCATCAACTGAGAAAAGTCATTCAAAAAGTCCTTGTTCTGTTTTGGTGGACGGTAGAAAATGACAATAACTGTTGGAATAGGTCCAGAGAGAAGGGAAGCAGAGTACTCGAAGGAGGAGAACACAGTAGCAGCAGACACAGGAACGACTTTCCAGCTCTCGCGGTGTAACATCGCGAGACCTCCGCCCCGGCGGCCACATGTACGGGGCTGGCAGATGTAAACAAACCCGGACGGAGTAGACTCGTTCAGAGAGGCAAAGTCATTAGGCTGCTGCCAGGTTTCAGTCAAACACAGAAAGTCAAGCTTATGGTCAGCGAGGACATCCTGAATGAGATGACCTTTATTGCTGAGGGAGCGAATGTTAAGAAGGCCAAAGTTGACAGAGGTGGAACTATTCTTAACTGCTGCGGTGCTTGCCGATTTAACTAGGCTAGCCAGAACACTGTGATCAACATCCCGAGGAGGACGGCGGTAGCGGCGGCGAGTAGAAGACCAAAAAGACTTTATAGGATGAGAGTTATTGTACTGGAACTTGCGGCGAGATCCACGGTGGACATATCTCCGTCGGGGCTGGAATGCAATGTCCGGGGGGATGTCAAGCCCCCCGGAACCAAGCCCAAGCCCGGATGGCAGAGAGAGAGCAGAAACATGGTGGCGAAGTTTTAAGAGTTCAGCAGCAGAGTATTGAAGGAGTCCATCGGCTTGCAAGTAAAAAAAGGACAGAATGATCCAGATAATAACAAACCAGCGCCTTGTTTGGTGGATCCACATCATTGCCCAAAAAAGGAAACCGACAGCCAGGAGTCCCAGGTAGGAGTATATCCACAATAAATCCAAAGCAGCCGCAAAAGCGACTGACAGTAGCAAAGTTTGTAGAAGCAGCTTGTAATCCTTACAATCTCTGGATAGTCAAGACATCCAATATCATGAAGACAGTTTAATTCGGCTTAATTTGGTGAGCAGCGGCAACAACACGCGCCAGCGTTCACTCAACCGGAAGAGGACATAAACACAAACACTCAACACAAACATGTACACAAACAACACTACAGTTAAATATTTAGACTTTTATGATGTCTCCTAAAAACATTTTACAAATTAAAACTTTTAGTATCACACTGGTGTAGGATATCAGAGACTGAATCAGACAATTTTAAGATGCATCAGAACATTGAAACCTGAGGAGCTGGAATGCAGAGAGGCCTTAAGGAACAGGACGTCATAAATCTAGTTTGAAGCAAGCAATCCCAACTAGCAAGCCTCTTTCACCAAACAACTTGCAACACTGAGGAAAAAGAAACACTTATTGATAATTCCAATTCAAGAAGAAGACTGTCAAATTTGTTGCAAATAATCAAGACTGATTGTCAAAGAGATGGCCATCACGTGTTCCACGATTGTATTCACAAGCTTCCTTAGACTGACTTCTCCCCCACATAGAAGACAGTCCAAACCAACATTCCTTTGTCTAAAGAACATGCCTTCGTTCTCCTTAGAACTGCACAAAGACTTTCTTCTCCATATGCACATAAAATCATCCTAAAAGGACATTTTTATGTTGTACCCACATATCATGTTTTAATCAGATAATATGTATGTCCTTTTAATCATTATTGAATAGCTGAGGGATTCCAAATTATGTTTAGTATCTATGAGTTTGAAAATGCATGCTTTAAATGTTTCTTCCAATCAATTCTTTGTCAAATGCATCATAGTCTTATGGAAATCAAAAGGTTTACTTTGCAAGAGCCTGTAAAGTTCAGACCTCTGAATGAACAAATTTATTAGAGGGGTGGAGGAACAGAGCAACACCCCAAGCAAGGACAGTATCTAATTGGTCAAGACGTCCAGAGGGGACGGTCTGGAAGCTGAGTTTAAAACTCGGGACATCGTAAAATTCTCTCTCTTGGTACCCTTTTGCTCTTTTACGCTCTTTCAGGCTCTCTGGCTGCGCTCTCTCACTTCTTCTCTTCTGGCCCACGTGCCATAATGAGAAGAAAACAACTTAGTCTCGTCACATCCTTTTAATTTTATTCTTTTACTTTAGTTTCTTTTCTTTCCGTGGAGTTTCGTGTGTTAATGTAAGTTTGATACAAAGTCCAGCTTCGACTGCACTCGCTTTAAACTTCCAGCAGACCCAACTCCGCATGTTCAGCCAACGCCCAACGCTTCAAAGACTACTGAACTTGGAATTTGTATGACCCCTCATCAATCAAATTTTGACATATAGTGCAATATGTTCTCTCTCGTCATAAAGTAGCTGATGCTAAAGCCCAAAATATACTTGAGTTTTTCACGTACATGTACAGTCAAACACATAGTCTTTCAAAGTATACAGTACTCCATTTGATAGCGTGCACGAAAGCAGGCAGTCGACACATGCGCTCTAGAAAGCTTCAATCTTTGTCCAGCCTCTGATGTATTTTTCTCCAGAAGTTATGACCAATAAAATGTCTTTGTACTCTTTTAAAATAAAGCTGCATTTATCTCATAACCCTCTTACATAAGCGCTTGTCAAAATGGCCGTCTGTACTTGTTGCAGTCTCTGCTATTTTGTTGTTGTTGTTTTGGCTCTTTAGTAAAAAATTTTACTGTGAAACAACGGCCTTGGCCAGTGCTGCCACCTCGTGGAACAACTGAATAGTGCGAAACCAAGTCAATGGACATGTGCAAACTGCGCGTACATAGTACGGTTACAAAAATTAGATGGTGAACGTACTGTTGTGGTGATGAAAGTTGTATCGTGCACTGCATGCTGACCCTTACGTATGTGTAAAACCGAAGTATACTTTGGGATTAACCCTCTAAGCGCCAAAGTCGCAAAATTGCGACAAGATGTCATACTTTATAAAATCGACTGTAGTTCCTAATATGGTGTAATATCTCATTTGTATTCCCTACCACTAGATGGCAGACATGGAGTACTTCAATTCTAGACCAAAAGTACATCATGTTCCCATTCAAAGGGGCAGTCGTGGCCTAATGGATAGAGAGTTGGACTTGTAACCTGAAGGTCGTGGGTTCGAGTCTCAGGTCTGACAGGGATTGTAGGTGGGGGAGTGAATAACCAACACTTTCTCCACCCTCAATACCACGACTGAGGTGAGACCCTTGAGCAAGCACCGAACCCCCAACTGCTCCCCGGGTGCCGCAACATTGGCTGCCCACTGCTCCGGGTGTATGTTCACTACTGTGTGTACACTTGGATGGGTTAAATGCAGAGCACAAATTCCGAGTATGGGTCACCATACTTGGCCACACCCCACTTCCCTTTCCCTTTCCTTTCAAAGTGTTCGAGGAAATAGCAGAGCAAGTGAGCTATCGTGTCATTGATACGGAAGCAGTCCAGTTCACAGCCTGCAAGTAAATTGTGAGATTTGTGAGAGAAAATCGCCAAATGGCTAATAAAAAGTTGTACCGTGATGATGTTGCAAAGGTTATTAACCTGTTAACGTTCACCAGAGCGACGTCGCACTGAACGCTCTTTGTTTGCATGTGTCATTGTTTTCTAATAGAATAAATGAAAGGGGACAAAGTTAATCTTGACAAACTATATATCATTCTGAAGGTCTAAGCCTCAAGCATCGACGACATATTGCTGTTTTTCGATGGAAAGCTTATAAGGAATGTATTTGCTACATTTGTGTAAGCAGTACACATCCAAAACAGAGTAAAAAAGCAGTACGTATCTTTATCATTGTAATAACGAGCCACAAACGCGTCCACTGCTGAAATCACAGTTTAGTTAGAGAGGTAAGGGTCCACAGAACAACATCCCAGCGAGCACTTTTAGTCCAGCGAAACAATGACGTTGTAATAAGGATGAATATTCCTTTGTTTACGTTTCATTTCTTCGGGAGAGTTATTGTTCGCGTCCGTTATGGAATAAATTACGCTCAAAAACAGCGTCTTGGTAGTAAAAAAACAACACGGTGTTGTAGCATACAGTTTTACAAACAGAATGAGACCGTCCACGGAAAAAAAAGTCTCAGAAAAGCGGAATATAGATTATTTGAATTTGGCGCTCCCTCCTGCCAGCCATGACGCGGGCTATGACGCTGTCATCTGAGCGGGGCGTAACTTAGCGATCTGCTTTTTACATAAAAAATGTGTTTTTACATTTTTTATATATGTGTGTGTGTGTATTGTGAGGGGAATGTGGCCGTATCTGCATGATTATAATCTGTATGGACGGACATCAGCGTGTTTATTACCGACTCTATGACGGCTATCATTGTGATTCAATGATCAGCTATTATTGATTATATGGCCCATCTGTATGATTATCATCTGAATGGAAGCACATCAGCATGTGATTACTGACTGTATGACCATGTCTGGCAATATCACTTCATGTCTGGTAATCAGAATACTTCAGTATACATACTATATACAAAGCATTCTTGTTCTATTTTTTTTTTCCTTTTTTATTACTCAAATAATTATTTTTGTATTTTTTAGTGCTCAAATAAATCTGTCTATTATTTTATAATTGAAAAACTATGCAGGAACATGTATAATGACTAAAATAGCTTGTATAATTCTGCAATCCATTTGGTGGTTATTTTTCCTGAAACAGGGGGGTGGGGGGACTATAAATAGTTTCAGAAAACCTATTGCAGGAATCTCATTTTTCATGGTATCTTCTTCAAATTTTAAATATGAACTCATGAGACATGTGGCTTTCAATCCATTACTTTTCTGGATTGCTCCAGGACTTATTTCATGTATTTGTATATGAAATAAAAAAACATTCAGTGTGGAAAAATATTTTTCAAGGCATGTCAGTGTGTATAACTTTTTATCTTTTTGAGCATTATCAACTCTGGATGATGGATAGTAAAGCCGAGAGTGTCTTCTTTCCAAAGATACCTAATTTGTTTGTGTAAGCACACTTTGTCACAAACTGTTACCATTTTAATTTAGGTAGGTTATTTTCACCTATGAGGCCCACAATGGCCCACAAGGTTAACAGGTTAACCGATTCTGACTCTGAAGGGGAATATTTGCCTTTTGGAAATAACGATCGGTCATCTGTGCAAGGCGCGAGTGTTTACGAAGCACAAACAAATGATCATTTTGACCCTTTGCCCAACAGGAATGGGGGTGGCAGGGGTGAACGTGGTCATAGTGTCCATAGGTGAGCTGTTGCTAGAGGTATATTATAGTAATATAGTAATAATTTAGTACATTCTCCTGTTTTATTGTTGGTTTCCTCTTTTCTGATCATTTGGAATGAGGATAAAAAAGACAAAAAACAAACAAACATGCAAATAAGTTCAAACATCAATTCAATATCTACTATTTCCTGAATATTATGAAATTCAAGATGTCCGCCCCCCTGGTGACGTCATAATATGCAAATTAGATAAGTATATTTACACTCCACATAAACTTTCGGTCATGCCCAACATTTTTCTAATTTACAGTAGATCTCTATCCTTAAGCCCTTTCAAGCCACAAGCTTTTGAAATTTTGATGTCAAAATCCAGCACTTTCCCAAACATCCCTGGTGCCTAAAGGGTTAAGGGGGAATCTCCTTTCCTCAAGTCAAGTCAAGTCACCTTTATTTATATAGCGCTTTCAACAATGCAAATTGCGTCAAAGCAACTGCACGATATCAAAATAGGAAAACAGTGTGTCAATAATGTAAAATGACAAGATTAAACACTCAATTTTCAGTTAAAGGCATTTCATTATTGAATTCAGTGGTCATCATCCAGCTCAGTTCAGTTTAAGTAGTGTCTTTGCAATCAGGTCGACGATATCGCTGGAAATGAAGTGTCCCCAACTAAGCAAGCCAGAGGCAACAGCGGCAAGGAACCAAAACTCCATCGGTGACAGAATGGAGAAAAAAACCTTGGGAGAAACCAGGCTCAGTCGGGGGGGCAGTTCTCCTCTGGCCAAACGAACCAGCAGTTCAATTCCAACTGCAGCAAAGTCAGATTGTAAGGGCTCAACTGGTTCCAGTGGTCTTTTCCTGATGGCTGTCTAGGTGACGGGGTCCTCACTGGGGATCTGTCTCTGGGGTTCATCTAGGTGTCCTGGTCTCCGCTGATGTTCAGGGCTGTAGAGGTCGTCTCTGGGTGCTGATCCACCATCTGATCTGGATACGAACTGGATCTGGTGACTGCAGTGACCATCTGGGCTAAATACGGACCGGATCGGGTGGTTACAGTGACCTCGGAATAAGAGCGAAACAGACTAATATTAGTGTAGATGTCAATCTTCTTACGATGTAACAAGTACATCGTATGTTATGGGAAGTGTTCCCGGTTCTGGTTGACCTAGTTAATGCAGCCTAACAATCCTTTAACAGATTTGAATATTAGAAGCATATTAGTGTGTTATGTGTACGCCGGGTTAAAGAGATGGGTCTTTAATCTAGATTTAAACTGACAGAATGTGTCTGCCTCCCGAACAGTGTTAAGTAGATTGTTCCAGAGTTTGGATGCTAAATAGAAAAAGAATCTGCCGCCGCAGTTGATTTTGATATTCTAGGTATTATCAAATGGCCAGAGTTTTGAGAACGTAATGGACGTGGAGGACTATAATGCGATAAGAGCTCGCTCAAGTACTGAGGAGCTAAACCATTCAGGGCTTTATAAGTAATTAACAAGATTTTAAAATCTATACGATGTTTAATAGGGAGCCAGTGCAGTGTTGACAGAACCGGGCTAATGTGGTCATACTTCCTGGTTCTAGTAAGAACTCTAGCTGCTGCCTTTTGAACCATTTGTAGTTTGTTTATTAAGCGTGCAGAACAACCGCCGAATAAAGCATTACAATAATACTTTCCTCCTAGAATACTGAAGCCCTATTGAATGGCGGTGTGCGCATCACACCTGCCAATGATGTTCAAGTGCGCGAAAAAGGGTGGGTATTCCCATTAGATAAATCCCTATTGACATCATTCCATCAAAATCTTTTGACTGAGAGAGCCATAGGTGACCATGCACCCAGAAGCTGAGTGTAATGTAACATGGCAACTTATACAATGGCTTGTTCCCTTCTCTCACGGAACCAGGGTTATGTTGAGTAACCAGAGACATTCCCTTTTCAAGATCGTTTTCTCAACATTGCATCATAGCTGACACTAAGGGGACAATATAACTTCACGCTGTGTTACTAGTGAATTCCGCACAGTCCAGGCAGAGCATCGGCCGATACATGTTAAAACAGCTCTTGACAAGCTTAGTAATGTGGTAATAAATGTATGTCAATATAACATGGCAAAAACCATACATGCCAGGCAGTGAACATAAGTCTGCATGGCATTTTACAGTCCCTGTAAACCAAAACTGATTGAGGATGGGCAAAAGGGTGGGAATAAGGTCACCTCCGCCTCTCACAGACTAGAAGCGGACGTTTGCACAGGGAAAGATCAGGAATGCTTAGTGACTGTAGTCATTCTCATGGCGTTAACCAGCGCCTTTGTTCATCATGATGACGGCAGCGGCCACGCTTAAACTTATCATGAGTTAAATCAATGAAGAAAACAATTCATCAGAATAATTTACATGTATAAGCAGGCAAAGTACACAAGCTCAAGAGATAATGATAGAACACGCTAGTATTACAGGCATAGCAGCAAATACATGAACCTCTGAGTCGCAGTCATTAAATAAAGAAAATAAGGAAAAATTGGTGGTGACTTTGCTGGCACCATCACTCACAGGTCTATACGACCTAGTGGAAACCACTCAGCAATCCAGTCAATTGTTATAACTAAGAGGACAAACAAACAAGGGAACATCCAGATTATAAAATCTGGTGAAGGTATTTGGCAATGACCAGCCAGCTGCCAGACAAATGTCTTGAATAGACATTCTTCTCGTCCATGACCACAAGGATATCATGCCTCTGGTAGAATGAGCTTGCAGCCTGCTCGGCCATTCATTGCCATGTGATGTCCAATGAGGCAGTCTTTGTTAGAGATTGGCAGTCCTTTAGAATGCCGACAAAGCACACGGACAGTTATTCTGACAGCTTAAAACAGCTAGTTTGTGATTTATGTAAGCCACCAGTTTGTGATTTATGTAAACTACCGCTGCTGTATTTTCTGCTTGAACAAGGACATACACATAATGGCGTATATGTGGAAAGAAGCATTCTAGTCCAGGCTGAACTGCTTTCAATTCTAGACAGTTTGTGTGCCACATGTCAAGATGCCATAAGCCAGTCTGCCATTGCATAGGGCACACCAGCCCATGCTTGATGCATCCATAGTAACAGCATTCCTCCTAACAACTTGCCCCACTGTCCCTCCCTGGCTGTACATTCTATCACTTAACCAAGGTTTCAGCTCGTCCCTGTAGCTGTGAATCACTTTGATGCACAGTTTGTCACTCTGCCGTGCCTGGCGTGGAATGCAAACTTTCAACCAGAGTTGAAGAGGGCGTATGTGCAGCAGCCCTAAATGGCATATTGTTGACGTGGCTGCCATTAACCCTAGTGTCTTCTGGAAACACTTCAGGGGTGGTGATCTCCCCAGCTTGAACATGGTGAGAGAACTGATTATAGAATGAGAGTGCTGTCGAGAGAGGTGGGCTCGCATTGACAGTGAGTCCATCTCTATTCCTAAGAATTAAATGGTCTGACTGGGTTGCAACATGCTCTTCTGCACATTGACAAAAAGACCTAGACACTGCAAGTGGTGAAGAATCTTTGATTTGTGACTGTTTAACACATTCTCGGAATGTGCTAGAATTAACCAGTCATCCAGATCAGGATACACATTCCGCTCTAATTCAGAGGGGACAGTGCAGCGCCTGTGATGCGGGGCTATCTGAATGTGGAAGTAGGTGTCTCTCAGGTCTACTGAATCTAACTAATCCCCAGGCCGAACGTGCTTGAGGATTTGTTTTATAGTGATCATTCTGGTGTTCTGCGATAAAACTGCAGAGTGTAGTCACTTAACACAGTTCTCATTACCGAATCTAAAATGCCCGGAATGACTCGCCAGGCAGGTTCATAGTTTGACAGAGGTTGAATAATTCTGGGCTGCATACAGGGCAGTCCGCCACTTTGTGACAGCGGCTTTTCTGAGCGGTCTGGCATATCTTTGTATGCTTTGAATGAAACTGCTTGTCGCTCTGTAGCAAGGAGTCGTTTGTGTCGCACAAACATTTCAGATTGTTCATCTATGTTACATGAACCAGCTCGCTGCCTTGGAGCAGGGTGCTGTGTGAGTGTGTGTGGGCTTTCATCTACATCAGTGTAAGCCACAAATGATGGGTAAGCACCACCAAACTTCCCATACTGTGGCTGATGGACTGAGCGGTTTTCTGAGCCAGGTCAGTGGAGCTCCGAAGCTCTCTAAATGTTTCTGGATCTGGGTGGTTCTCATCCAGTAACTTAAGTCAGTTTCCCTGGTAACAGCAGTACACAAAGCCACAGTGCCTGACTTTGAAACTGCAGCGCTCATATTTATTCAGTGAAATCACAGCCTTTTGAAGTTTAATCAACATATTAATCTACATAGCAATTCTTGTCTTTCCGTCCCCAAATTTAAGACCTCTTAAAATTCATACTTTTCGTACCATTTAAGAGTTTTCATGGCCTTAAATTTAAACAGTTAAACCCATGGAAACACTAAGTACAGAAACCCCCTAAGAACCACAGTTCAGCGCAAACATTTCTGTCATGCATTTTGCAAAAAGGTTTTGTTAACTATGCATTTTATCTTTAAAATTTGATGCAAGTGCAACTCTGGTGTCCTTGTTGTTTGTGAGCAGTGGAGTGATGGCGATTTAAATAATACACATTTCCAAACAATCCAAACATATGGGTATGCCATTGAACTTGGTAAAAAGATAATCTGTTGACAATCTTGACTGGAAAATACTGTTTTCATGGCCAGTTTTTAATTTTTTATTTGCTAATGTTAGTAAATGTTTACGTTAGAGTGCACGTCCTACTGCACTGTTATTAATAGGTAAGCGGTTGAAAATAGTGACCTCTCCTGTTTGGAGACAGTATTAACATCATAAACTGAAAGTAGAGACCTGCGTGGGACAGATTTTTCAGTCAATGTCAGCATCAGCTCTAAAAATCACCAATCCGCAGGCTCCTTCAGAGGGGCAGAAGGAGTCTTCAGTGTCGATCTGTCCCTTACTCTGGTGTGGATGCGTCGTCTCTGTGTGGCGCATGAGCTGCACGTGGACTGCTGGTTTGTCGGCTGTCTTGATGTTTGCCGGATTGTTGTTTTTCCAGTTTCTGCTGCGAGTATTATGCCTGATAGCTGCCTGATAGCATTGGCTTTTTCTTTACACATGATGTAATTCAACGTAATCTCCAAGCTGACTCAGTGGATTGCAAACTCGGACTGGACTCTACATGCCACGGATCTGGAGTTATTTTTGACAGACTACTCACTCTCTTCAAAATCTGTGGTTTGCAAACACGGACTGGATTCTAACATGTCACGGTCCCAGAGCTGGTTTTTATCAGATTTCTCACTGACTTTTAAAGGGAGATTTTTTTTTTCTTTGTTGCACTGTTTGTTTTATTTGAGCAGTTCTGTTGACGTTCTAAATAACTGTCAAGCCCCAATTGCAGTACTGTCTATTCCATCTATACCTGACAGAAGCACATGCTCAACCAGCTGCCCACCATGGGACAAGGCATTGCCTTTATCATGTCCAGTCATCACCAGTTCATTTTTTTGGTTCATATAATCAGCATCATGGGTCATGGCCCTACAGGACAATTTGTCCATGCCCCTTCGTCCTAGTAATACTGTTAATAAGGACTTTACCATCAAATTGATGTCTTTGTCTTATTCTTTTGTTATTGATGTCAGGGAATATTCAACCAAATGCTGGGCAATTTGACTGTTCGTTTTCTGATAGTTTGGCAAACAAACCTATACATTCGTTAACTTTTGACTGTTTTTGTATTCATAAAGATCTTGGACTAATGCATTTGAACATAAGGGGCCCTATTTTAACAATCTAAGCAAAAGGTCTAAAGCGTAAGGCGCAGGTGCACTTAGGGTGTGTCCGAATCCACTTTTGCTAGTTTAACAAGAGGAAAAACTGTCAGCGCACCTGGCGCTTGGTCAAAAAGGGTTGTCCCTACTCTTTTAATGAGTAAGGGGTGTGTTTTGGGTATAATGTGCAATAAACCAAACAGAGTCTCATCTCCCATTCCCAGTTGCGCTCACGCCATGGCGGATTCGCTATTTACACGGCGGAATTTGCAAGAGCGAAGACTGAACGCGTCTCCAGAGAGGAAACGGAGCTGCTCATGCGCGAGCAAATAGGTAGCCTCATTCTGATACATGTAATGACTATCCATTATGGCTTGTAGGAATTTTTATATTTATGTAGCCTACACAATAATCTTTTACAATGCAATCCTATAATTTGTAATATTTGACATGTTTGTGTGCTGCTACGCATCCCTTTGTGTGTAATAAGCAGAGTGTATGCACGTTGTGGACCCGCCTATAGGCACATATTACTAACGCGTTCTTTAAATAACAAAAAAAATAAATACTGTGTCATTGGCTTTAGACCAGGTTTTAGTTGGTCTATGGCGTGGTCTATTTCAGTTGCCTCAAAATAGCAATGCGCCAACAATGCACCTGAACACACCTCGTTTTCAGACCAGCAAGCCCATGGGCGCACAATTGAGTGCAAATGCATTTGCTATTTAAACAACGTGGCGCAGGACGTGAAAATGATAACTGCATCGGGCTGAAACTAGCAAAAAACATGCCTGGCGCTGAATTGTGCTTTGATAGTTTTCTCCCTAAAGTTGACGAGCTCACTGCATATGTTCACACTGCAAATCCTGATATTCTTGTCAACTCTGAATCATGGCTTAAGAAATCAATTTCCAACTTTGCTGTCTCCATTCCTGGTTACAATATTTTTATGTCAAGATGGTATTTCTGAAATGGGATATGTTTGACCCTCCATTATCCTTACAATTACAACTAGATGCATTAAACTTGTCCAAGATTGTGCAGGCTCCTACAAGATATGAAGTGAAGTGAAGTGACATTCAGCCAAGTATGGTGACCCATACTCGGAATTCGTGCTCTGCATTTAACCCATCCAACGTGCACACACACAGCAGTGAACACACACACACCGTGAACACACACCCGGAGCAGTGGGCAGCCATTTATGCTGCGGCGCCCGGGGAGCAGGTTGGGGTTCGGTGCCTTGCTCAAGGGCACCTCAGTCGTGGTATTGAGGGTGGAGAGAGCGCTGGACATTCACTCCCCCCACCTACAATTCCTGCCGGCCCGAGACTCGAACCCGCAACCTTTGGATTACGAGTCCGACTCTCTAACCATTAGGCCACGACTTCCCCAACACCAAACCTATGGAATCTGGTACATTAATTGACATTATCCTTACCAATAGGCCAGAGAGGTATACACCTGGAGTGTTCTGTCAAAGCCTTAGTGATCACTGTAATACAGGTCCTTCTCAAAAAATTAGCATATTGTGATAAAGTTCATTATTTTCTGTAATGTACTGATAAACATTAGACTTTCATATATTTTAGATTCATTACAACACAACTGAAGTAGTTCAAGTCTTTTATTGTTTTAATATTGATGATTTTGGCATACAGCTCATGAAAACCCAAAATTCCTATCTCAAAAAATTAGCATATCATGAAAAGGTTCTCTAAACGAGCTATTAACCTAATCATCTGAATCAACTAATTAACTCTAAACACCTGCAAAAGATTCCTGAGGCTTTTAAAAACTCCCAGCCTGGTTCATTACTCAAAACCGCAATCATGGGTAAGACTGCCGACCTGACTGCTGTCCAGAAGGGCATCATTGACACCCTCAAGCAAGAGGGTAAGACACAGAAAGACATTTCTGAACGAATAGGCTGTTCCCAGAGTGCTGTATCAAGGCACCTCAGTGGGAAGTCTGTGGGAAGTGTTAAAGTGTGGCAGAAAACGCAGCACAACGAGAAGAGGTGACCGGACCCTGAGGAAGATTGTGGAGGACTGAGTCTGGAGTAGAAACATCCAGAGCCACCGTGTACAGGCGTGTGCAGGAAATGGGCTACAGGTGCCGCATTCCCCAGGTCAAGCCACTTTTGAACCAGAAACAGCGGCAGAAGCGCCTGACCTGGGCTACAGAGAAGCAGCACTGGACTGTTGCTCAGTGGTCCAAAGTACTTTTTTCGGATGAAAGCAAATTTTGCATGTCATTCGGAAATCAAGGTGCCAGAGTCTGGAGGAAGACTGGGGAGAGGGAAATGCCAAAATGCCTGAAGTCCAGTGTCAAGTACCCACAGTCAGTGATGCTGGTGTTGGTCCACTGTGTTTTATCAAGGGCAGGGTCAATGCAGCTAGCTATCAGGAGATTTTGGAGCACTTCATGCTTCCATCTGCTGAAAAGCTTTATGGAGATGAAGATTTCATTTTTCAGCACGACCTGGCACCTGCTCACAGTGCCAAAACCACTGGTAAATGGTTTACTGACCATGGTATTACTGTGCTCAATTGGCCTGCCAACTCTCCTGACCTGAACCCCATAGAGAATCTGTGGGATATTGTGAAGAGAAAGTTGAGAGACGCAAGACCCAACACTCTGGATGAGCTTAAGGCCGCTATCGAAGCATCCTGGGCCTCCATAACACCTCAGCAGTGCCACAGGCTGATTGCCTCCATGCCACGCCGCATTGAAGCAGTCATTTCTGCAAAAGGATTCCCGACCAAGTATTGAGTGCATAAATGACCATAATGGCCATTCTTTTATTGGTCGGATGAAATATGCTAATTTTTTGAGATAGGAATTTTGGGTTTTCATGAGCTGTATGCCAAAATCATCAATATTAAAACAATAAAAGGCTTGAACTACTTCAGTTGTGTTGTAATGAATCTAAAATATATGAAAGTCTAATGTTTATCAGTACATTACAGAAAATAATGAACTTTATCACAATATGCTAATTTTTTGAGAAGGACCTGTATAGTCTGTGCAGTGGTGTGCGGTGGTGTTTCAAAATGAGGAGGCAGTTTTATATATATAAAATGCATGTGCCTGATACGTTAATGTTTACACTAAGTGCAAATAGCTAGATTATATTTACATCTAGCAGGGTTTTCTGCTATTTATTCTACTTTTTGCAAATAGTGGCAAATAATTATCTGCACCTCAGTATTGTAGTACATTATAAAACAGTATGCAGTAATAACATATTGAGTGTAAATGATCATTTTAATTCAAATTATTAAATGGATGCTGCCTTATTGGGACAATAAATCCCTCCCTACACTTATCCTACCCCTACTCGATACTTTAAGTTCAACTTTTAGATTATTTCCTTCATTATTATTGAAAATACATGCCTTTCCGATGTGATATCTGTTTTGAAATGGTAGGAAAAAACGTTCGGCAAAACGTTGTTTCGAACCCAGGTCGATCGCATCAAAAACGACTTCACCACGTACTTCACCGTCTGCGACACTGGAACTGTTACTGAAAGATAGTCTTCTGTAATGCTTTGAAATCACACGTTAGTGGGCGGAGTTAGTGTAAATAACCTCTGCCACAAAGAGGCCTGTATATGCACTTGTAAACAGACTTTTTATTTGTGAACTGATGTTGAGCTGTTCTTTTTAAGTCAACTTATTTTCGGGTCATCGTCATAAAAGCCCTGTCACAAATATTGTCACAAGCACGAAGATACATCTTTCGTTTCATCAAGCTGAATGCTCACTAAAAACTGACAGTCATCAAGTTTTCAAGCCATTTCATGTTTCATTCTGACATGAAAAAGCAATGATATCCAAGCGGGACAGTTGCTTACATTATAATTAGTCAATAACGCCATCATTTTCTTCATTCAGACCGAGCTGGCACGAAAACAAGATGTGAGATTTATCGCAAGAACCAATCACATTCAATCCTACCGATCATATCCAATTATTGGATGCTCCACTCTCGAACAGGAAGTACGTCACCTCCACTCAGTGTTGCCACGTTTTCCCTCGGAATTGGCCTACTTTAAAATCAGTTGCCGTGGGTTGTTTTTCATGTCCACAGGTTGAAGCGAACCCAATAACATGATATTTAGCCCTTGCAATGCGAATTTTACCAGGGGAACATCGCCAAAAAAAAACTTAAATTTTACGCACCAGGAGCGGGACCCCCTTGAAACGCAATTGGGCTGGTTTGGGCTTCTTCTTTTTTTATTCAAAGAACAATAACATACAATATTTTATCAAGAAATAACATCAAAAAAGATGTTACAACATATAAAAATAAACATAAAAATAAATTACAACAAATAGGACTTGCCAGGGGGAGGCAAGTATTAAAGTTCAAAGACACAAGATACATATACATACACGTATACATACCAAAATTAAATAAAAGTTCACAAGCTTTCAAAGACCTTACAGCTTTCTTATTCAAAGATTCTCTGATACTGTCTATATATACACACAGGGCTCGAATTGAGGGGGGATGGTATCCCCCTGATCGAAAAAAAATGACAAAAAGCATCCCCTCTGTAAATCCACAATCCCCCCTTACCATCCCCTTTGGATTATTAATTTTGTGTATTACCTAAAACTTATCAGGCACATGAAGTGTTAAAATTCTCTACTGATGATCGTTTACTAACTAAATAACGGCGATTGGCCATTCAGAACTTGGTACTGTATCAAGCTGCGCAGAAGCAGAAGCAATTTCGTCATTTTTTGCGCAAAATTGTTCAAGCGCAACTTTTGAAGTTCTTTTAAAAGAAGACAACAGAAGCTATGATTTTTCCTCGATTAGAATTTAAAGACATTCTCCTGACATAATGTATGTGTGACTGTGAGGGACTGAGAGACGATAGGAGAGCTGACATTATTCAACTTTGAGAGAAAAAAAAACACGTCTTGAGAGTCCAAAAGCATTCACTGCATGATGAAGCCCGTTAGAATACAGTTAGAATGCCCTTATAATTCCGACAATGAAACAAAAAATACCCATGTATGAGTTTTTACGTTTTTATATTCATTGCACAAGCAATGTACTTTCATCAGTACATTTGCTGAGGCCGCAAGCACAATGTGCTATTAGTTTTATACAACAGTGCATAGCAACACAATGTTTCATTCTGTGAGTGAATCCGCTTTTGAACGAATCGAGTGAGCCAGTGATTCAACGGTCCATTCAGATGGTCTGCGTCCCAATGTACATACTATCCATCCTAAATTCTATGTAATAGTAATTTTCAATACTATTTATGGCAGATAGTATGCACATTGGGATGCAGGGTCGGTCTTACTTTTGTTTCTATTGAATCAGCCGTTTTGGAAAAATCATTTGATATGAATGATTCAGTAAGTCATTTATTAAAACAGGGACTTACTGCCACCCACTGGCGGTTTTATTGTCATATTTATTCATCCATGACAGACCTAAACAAGCCAATGTGTCAGCACAAAAACACATTCAGCAAAATATTGTTTAATTATCAATACTGACCAAAAATCCTCTATTTTCAGGCCCCAGAAGGAATTTTTTTTATAAATAATAGTTCATTTAATAAGACTAATTTTTCATTAAATAGAAACCTTTTTAAAAATGAGACCAATTTTGTAATCATTGTAATCACAAGACCCCCCGCCGACAACACCATTGCTCCTGATTTTTTTTTTTTTTTTACAATTCGACCACTGCATATATATTAGGTGTACAACGGTTCTCGGTAAAAAAATCGAACCGTCCCGTTCTCCTCCCACGGTTCGATACGCACGTGAACCGCGTTTGCTTGACCACGCACTTACAATACAGTTCGGTGAAAAAAACAATCCATAAAACAGAGTTCAGCTAATGTATGGTTCTGAATACGCCCCACGTGCGTTTCATGTGAGACTGCCATCCAATCAACTCGTAGTATGTAAATATGTTGCTATAACGACACAGTTCCTCACGTGTTGGTGTTTTTGTGTGTTGCGCTTGGCTTGTGTAACGTTACTGTTCAGCATGGCGAGTGGAGGAGATAAGCCGTTAATAGAGCCGCCACCCGCTTCATTCAAGTCTGCTGTCTGGGAACATTTCGGGTTTCCAATAGATTACAGCAGCGATGGTAAAAAAAACGTGGACAAAACAGTCACGTTATGTAAAATTTGCCACGCACGAGTGCCTTATGCTCACGGCAATACATCTAATATGACGAGCCATTTGCGCCGATACACAGATCCTAACCTCCAAGAGTATCTCAACAGGGCATCATTCCTTGATCCGAGATTTAAGTCTCTACCTTACATGAATGCAGCCATGTACGCCAACGTCTGCAGTGGAGTCATCAAAGAAATCTCTGAACAAAAGCAGGTATATTTTTTGAGTTAAAAATGTGATATTTTTCTTTTATATATATATATATATATATATATATATATATATAAAAGCTTAATAAAATGTTTAAGAAATAAATATTTAAGGCTGTGTAAAATGTATTCTATATTTTTATATATATATATATATATATATATATATATATATATATATATATATATATTTGCAGAGTCAGCCTGTTGCAGCGGAAGCTGGACCATCTGGAAGCCAGAACCCCTCAGAATCTCCTCCCCAGAAGAAGTCTGCTATGACAGAGCTATTTGGACATTTTTTTACAGCACCTAACAAGACAAAGACTTTTACTGATATTATAGAGGAGGAGGTGATGTCATACAAGGCAGAAGATTGCATTGAGACAGTTGCAGATCCACTTGCATGGTGGAAGTTGCATGAGAGCAAGTATCCTCATGTTGCTAAACTTGCACAACAATACCTTTGTGTCTGTGCAACATCAGTGCCAAGCGAGAGAGTGTTCTCCACTGCGGGAGACATTGTTTCTGCAAGCAGATCTCGACTTGCAACTGAAAATGTTAACAAACTGATTTTCTTGCAAAAAAACTTGAAGATAGTGGAATAGATATGAAAAGAATATGATTAGAATATGAAAAATTGACCCAGTGTTCTTGGTCTGAGCTATATTATGTTTGTTTTGAAATGCACTTTATGTTGGTACTCTAAAGTAGGCTTCTTTTGAGTTAAAATGTTGGTTTTAGCAGGGATTAAAAACTGCTTGGAATTTTATTTTTGTAAAGAAGCCTGCTGTGATCAAGGGTTTAAGTATGTGTAAACCAATAAATATTTTTTTTTCTTCGAATTTGTCAGTAGCATTTTGTTCCCTAAACACACACCGAGCCGTACCGAAACCGTGACCCTAAAACCGTGATACGTACCGAACCGTGACTAATCTGAACCGTTGCACCCCTAATATATATGTACATATATATAGTTCAGCCAATAAATCCATAAATTGGGTTTCTTATTAGATTTAGATCAGATTCTTATTAGATTTGATAGATTTGATTCACAGTATAAGTAAATAAATTAAGTAAAAATACTGCTCCTCTTGGAAAGAAGTAAAAGAGTACATTTTCCCATAGGAGTGAAAAAGGTCTTAAACACTGAATATTTTCATTGATAAAATTTTGAACTTTACACCATAGTGTAACTGAATATGTACAGTGCCAAAATAAGTGCAGTTTCCTCATATTCATTGCAGAAAATACCATTTACATTTAAATTTTTGTAAATAATGATTTGCTAAAATCTGTGAATGAGCTTATAAGAAACTTCTTTAATCTTATTTCTACGATGATATTTCTGCGGTAACAACCACACTTTTCTCCAGCAAGTAAATTTTCCATTTAATAAAGAGTTGCAATGAGACAAAACATAAGGTAGAGTAACAATTTTTCTTTGAAAAATAGTACAAATAGCTTTATTATTACTCTTGGGATTTCATGAAAAACACATTTAACCAACGTAAAAAAAAAACAATTGTAACATCAAGAGACGCTTAATTGGGAGAATGGTCTTTATCAATTCCTAACATATGAGTACTTGAAGGGATAAAGCCCTCCTCGTGTGAAGACCAAAGAGTGTAAAGACCATCGACTCTACCGGGCGACTCCACCGGGTAGGGACACCGGCAAACAACATAAGTATCGATTTTTAATTATCCTCATTCCTACTACTTGTTTCACTTCTGTTTTAGTTTATATAACCTATTCTTACTATGTGTTTCCAGATCAATACTATCACTACCACTCGCAAACCACGCATCACGCACTGTAGACAGCACAATCCTATCAACCTGCGCACTTTGCCTATGTCTGCTAATACATTACTTTCTTTTTCTATTGGTTTCTGGAATTGTCAGTCTGCTGTCAACAAAGCTGATTTCATTTTCTAGTCATTGAAGGTTAAACCTCATGGCCCTGACAGAGACCTGGATCAAACCAGAGGACAATGTTACACCTGCAGCACTCTCCAATAATTTCTACTTTTCCCACACCCCCCGTTTGACTGGAAGAGGTGGAGGTACTGGTCTGCTCATCTCTAATAATTGGAAATTTACTCCTTTACCATCTCTGAGTATCAACAGCTCCTTTAAATCACATTCGGTTACTATTACCTACCCTCTAAAAATCAATTTTGTAGTTGTTTATCGTCCTCCAGGATCACTAGGTAACTTTGTGGAAGAATTAGATTTATTGTTCTCAATCTTTCCCGAGGATGGTACTCGCTTAGTCTTACTTGGAGACTTCCACCTAGATAAACCTCAGGCTGCAGACTTCCACACTCTGCTTGCCTCTTTTGATCTCAAGAGAGTACTAACTACGGCTACTCACAAATCAGGCAACCAACTGGACCTTATTTACACACGACACTGCTCCGCTGATCATGTGCTGGTTACTCCACTGCACTTAACCTCAACATGATTCCTGACACATCACATACCCCTCCACGTCACTTTTCGACGTAACTTGCGTTCACTCTCCCTCCCGGCTATCTGCTATGGTTTCATCTTCGATTCCTCCCCCTAAACAGTTATCCTCTCTTGGTACTAACAGTGCTACTGATACTTACTGTTCCACTCTGACATCTTGTTTAGATACTTTCCACCCCTTCTGCCCCTTGGCTATCTGATGTTCTCCAAAAACATAGTTCTAAACTCAGGGCTGCGGAAATGGTATGGCGCAAATCACAAAATCCTACTGACCTTAATTTATATCGATCACTCCTTCGACTTCTCTGCTAATGTTTCCACTGCTAAAAGGACATACTATCATGACAAAATTAACAATTCTCGTATGCTCTTTAAAACATTTTCCTCCCTCCTTTGTCCTCCTCCTCCCCCTCCTTCATCATCTCTAACAGCTGACGACTTTGCCACATTCTTCATTAATAAAATTACAAACCTCACTGCACAATTTTCCACACCACAATCTATCAAACATATCTTACCCGCAAACATACTCTCGTTCACATCCTTCTCTCCATTCTCTGAGGCAGAAGTCTCTAAACTCATCCTTTCCAGTCATCCTACTACCTGTCCGCTCGATCCTATTCCATCTCATCTCCTTCAAGCCATTTCTCCTGTAGTTGTACCTGCACTCACTCACATCATTAACACATCCCTTCACACTGGAATTTTTCCCTCAGCATTTAAACAGGCTCGTATAACTCCACTTCTTAAAAAAACCCACTCTTAACCCAACTCTTTTAGGGAACCATAGACCGGTTTCCCTTCTTCCTTTCATTGCAAAAACACTTGAACGACTTGTGTTCAACCAAGTCTCTGTCTTTCTCACACAGAACAACCTCCTGGACAGTAACCAATCTGGCTTCAGAAGTGGACATTCGACCGACGACCGAAACTGCCTTGTTTTCTGTTGTTGAAGTCCTAAGACTTGCAAGAGCGGCTTCCAAATCTTCATTACTTATCTTGCTGGATCTGTCTGCTGCTTTTGATACGGTCAACCATCAGATCCTCTTGTCAACCCTATTGAGAAAGGGCATCTCAGGAACCACACTCCAGTGGTTTGAGTCTTACCTCTCTGATAGGTCCTTCAAAGTATCTTGGAGAGGTGAGGTATCCAAGTCGTAACATCTAGTTACTGGGGTGCCTCAGGGCTCAGTTCTTGGACCACTTCTCTTTTCTGTCTACATGGCATCACTAGGTTCTGTCATTCAGAAACATGGCTTTTCATATCACTGCTATGCTGATGACACTCAACTCTACCTTTCATTCCATCCTGATGATCCAACGATAGCTGCTCGCATCTCAGCAGTCTAACAGACATTTCGTGCTGGATGATGGACCATCACCTTCAACTCAACCTAGCTAAGACAGAACTGCTTGTAATTTCAGCTAACCCATCGCTTCATCACAATCTCACCTTCCAGTTAGGCTCATCTACCATAACAGCCAGAAACCATGGAGTTGTGATTGATGATAAGCTAAATTTCTCAGACCACACTGCTAAAACTGCCCGGTCCTGCAGATTTGCATTATACAATATTAAGAAGATCAGGCCCTTTCTCTCGGAACATGCAACACGACTCCTTGTTCAGGCTCTTGTTCTGTCCAGACTTAACTATTGCAATGCTCTCTTGGCAGGTCTTCCAGCCAATTCTATTACACCTCTACAATTAATCCAAAATGCCGCTGCAAGATTAATCTTTAATGAGCCGAAAAGAAGGCACGTCACGCCTCTGTTCATCAATTTGCACAGACTACCAATAGCTGCTCGCATTAAATTCAAGGCATTAATGTTTGCCTACAGAGCCACCACTGGCTCTGCACCCCTTTACCTAAATTCATTACTTCAGACTTATGTGCACTCTAGAAGCTTGCATTCTTCAAGTGAACGACGCATTATTGTGCCATCCCAAAGATGCACAAAAACACTTTCACTGACTTTTTCATTAACTGTTCCAATCTGGTGGAATGACTTGCCCAACTCAATCCGAGCAGCCGAATCCTTACCCATCTTCAAGAAACAGCTAAAAACTCATCTGTTCCATATTTACTTGACCCTCTAACTCTAGCACTCTCTATTCTAATTTTATTTGATCTATATGTCTTTTTATTTAAAAAAATAAAATAATAATTATAATAATTATCTGTACTGCGTTAGGCTAACCAAGACTTGTAATAGCACTTGCACATTGTTGGTCTTTTGTTGGTTTTGATTGCTTCTTGTGTCCTCATTTGTAAGTCACTTTGGATAAAAGCGTCTGCTAAATGACTAAATAAATAATATTAATAATAAAGAACAGTGTTTTCTTTACACAAAAAGAAAAAGAAAAAAAAAATACGGAAAGAGATGGTTTCAAGAAAACAAAACAAAGGCTAAGCCGCATCGCATTTTATTAGGCTATTATTTAGAAATGATGTAGGCTAAAATGCCGGTAAATCAAAAATGTTTACAAACATTATAAACACAGTTATTATTTTCTCTCCAAAACAAATCCTCTAAACTTAAAGCTGCTATAAAAGGCTATAAAAATGTCGATCCAAAAACTAATTAAAGGTGAAACTGATGCCTACCTCTCTCACTCGGCACGAATCCAAATGTTTCCATATTCTCGACGTAAAATAAAATATTATTTAATGGCTTTTACTTTCATCGACGTAAAACATCATCCTTCACATCGGCAATAACAGCACAGTGAAGCGGTGGTCACGCTGAACGCAACAGATTGGACAACGGAGCACTGTAACTTTTTACACGTTCCTTTAACTGTATTTTATTTTGATAATGAACTGGCTGCAATGTCGCAAAAATATGTCTTTGTGCGTATGAGGCACCAGCGTGAAATGGCCATACCATTGCTGGTTGGTATACAGTAGCAAGAAATCATTCTAAACTAATCTATTGCAAAACAAATAAAACTGTAAAAAAATAAAAATAAAACTACTTTCTGCCATCTCGTTTTCTTTTCCGAGAACATTGGAATGCGTCACAATGAACCGTAGGCCTAACTCAGTATATTTTTTTTCGTTCGTTTTGTTCATCTGTCAATGATTTACGTGAAATATATTTAGTGTATAGGCATATATATTCCTTTTTATGTAAGCCTATAGTTTTATTGTGTTTTTTCCGTTCACAGAAGCGCTGCAGGTGCATAAGATCTGTTGAATCCATCTTACACTGTCGTCGGATAAACTCTAATGCTGGTGTTCTGACGATTTGTGCTACCCTGTCAGATTTTGCTACCTCCCATTAAAACAGATGGTAGCAGAATTCATTGCCATTGCGACTAGAGTTCACAGCTGAGCGCGGGCGGGCATTTTACTCGCTGGATGCGTCATTTGCATAGTCATTTGCATAGTCTGTACTACTTGAATTCCTGATTGGTTGACAGCAAATTTCAAATATTAAATGGAACGATAAAATAACGTTATTAACCGGTTAATGGCCATTTCAAATTTTCGATTCTGTTCGGAACTATAAAATTTGATTTCATTTCTGTTTCCGGTTCTGTTCCAGTCAAAATTACGTTCGTTTCCGGTTTTCGTTTTCAGTCCTTGAACCAGTTCAGAGCCCTGGTTACAAATGACCTGATTTTATCATCTGATCGTGGTTGTATCTCTCTATTAGTGCTACTGGATCTTAGCGCCACGTTTGACACTATCGACCACAACATTCTTTTAACTAAATAAATAACTGGAGACTGGAGAGTTATTTTTAATTCCATGTAGATCACAAACCACTGAAATTGGCTGATAAATGTAAACATTATCGTGTTTTTAACCAGAAAAAAATGCAGCTCCTCCATTTACCTCCATTTGTTTTTAAGGCAGTCTTACCCGGACCAACATAGCGGACGCGTCGCTAGTGGAGGTGACGTATTGTCTTGCCCTGACTAACATGGCAGACGCGTCGCTAGAGGAGGTGACGTATTTCTGCTCTTGAGTGGAGTTCCACTCTCCCAGTATGTCTGTAGCCAGGCCCTACTGAATTATAGCGCGATGGAGACATTGCCTCCTCTCACGTGACTATCCCCCATTCATCTCAATGAGCCTCCAGAAAAGCCACACACACGCTTTAGGGTCTCTGTTGTAAGTCTATGGACCGAGGGGAGGCAAGCCTCTGCTGTAACTTTATCTGCGGGTGTCGCTGTTGTACAGTGTTATTTTATAAAAATACTTTTAGACTTTTAATATAATATAGTCTTTTATATAAGAGTTTTAGACTTTTAATATCATATGTAGTCATATTTGCGCTGTTTTATTTTTGTAATATCGATTATTTTCTCATCCAATTTTGAGGAGAGGAGACACTGCCTCCCTTGCCTCCTCGGAAGAAACGCCCCTGAGTCTGTGTTCGCAAGCACACCACCTTAAGAAACCCTCCGGTGCTCGTTTTCAAACATTTAAAAAATAATAATAATTAATGAACGGGCTTGCTTGTATGACCTGGCTGATATGGACTGGTACAGAATTGGGCTTATTCCTGAAGTCGAAGAGGCTTGGGCATATTTAAAATTCTTGTTCAGAATTGTTTTGAACAAACATGCCCCTCTTACAAAGGTTAAAGTAAAAAAATCATCTTATCCCTTAGTTCAGTCCAGGTTTGTCTGAGCTTATTTGCCAAAAACACACTCTATGGCATATCTTACTGGCAGTCATACAGGACTATAAGGTATAAATGTACTCATTCTATTAGACAGGCAAAATCAAGTTATTTCAAACACCATTTGACACCGAAATGTTTGGAATTCCATCAAAACAATGGGAAACATTTCTTCCCGTTTGCCTACTGTAATTAAATATTATGGTGTTATTACTACAGACAAATCCAAAATGGTGGATCAATTCAACAGACATTTTGTCAATGTTGGCTGTGTTTATGGCATCTGTTACCCAGTCAACAATTTGATCTCACAATGATGTCACCATGAGCTCACATGATTCTCATGATGTGGTCATAATGTGTGGGTCACAGTGAGCTAAAAGTGTAGCCACACAACACATTCACTGTGTGATCATACTATGGTGAAAATATGAGGTCACTGCACACTCACTGTGCGCTCAATCTGTGGTCATTGTGAGGTCACTGCACACTCACTGTGTGCTCATAATGTGAGCTCACCATTTGAGACCACTGTCATATCATTGTGTTAAACTCATTCTGTTAATTAAGTGTGTTAAGTGTTATCTAAAAGTTCTCTAATATTGGTCAGTAATATCACACACACACATGTAGAATTTAATATTTTATTTCCTTCAAAGTATTTCTACAAATCAGTTTCCTTGTTTATTTTGATTTATTTTCAGTTTGGTGTTGGCACAAACATTTCAATTCGACAGATACATCCTGCTTCTGGTGTTGTTTTGGTGACTCCTTTTCGATTCTTAACTTCGATTCTTTGTCCCCTTGGAAAGACTTGACACATCCTGAAACACAGAGAACAATGTGTAATTGCAATCAGTTGCTATCAACCTAACAGGTGAAAATAACTATTAGTTCAACAAAATATGAAACAAATCATGCATCCATGCTCCCACAAAACATGCTTGTATAGTTACTGAAATATGATCCCGAGTTAGTAATATAGTCTAGTAATTATCTGATTTGGGAAGTATCACAAATCATAAATAGTGCACTAAAGCCAGGGACACACTTAAAGACTAGCTGAAACATTGTAAGTCTGAACAGAACACACTTATGATTTTAAATGCTGACTGTAAACACTGACTGAACATAACTGGCTCTGATGCGTTTGGGTGTGATCAGTTGTAAGTATCAAATTACATTCATAATCAGTCTTACAGTTGTAGTGTGTTCCTGGCTGAGCTGGCAAGATGGCTGGTTCACATGTACCTGGCTAATACGTGCACCTGGCTAATTTGATAACATGGGGCCAGGCCACAGTGCATATTGGCATTATAATATCATATCAGCGTATGTGAATAGCAAATAAAGAAACCACTCACCATTGCTCAAGAACAAAACAGCAATTCCACGGTGGAAAGATTCTGACACAAATGTAAATCACTATAGTGATGTTCGAGTCCTGAACGAATTGTTCTTTAAGCCTGTTCATTCATAGGAAGTAACCGAACTGAATCTAATTTTATTTCTGGGCTAATGACGCAAGACGCACTGCCGAAATTTGCTGACCGTTCGTTGATCCGTTGATAAATAACATTTTATTAAAACCTTCAAATTCTTGTCATCACTGATTGTCATGTGGGCAGCGTGCCAACATGAGTGTGAATCCCGGCTCGAGGACCGAAAAAATACCAATGCAAAATCATTTATGTAGAGAAATGTAAATAAATTGTACTGTAGTACTATAGTTTGTGCATGCAGATTAGGCTATATTTTTAATTGTTACACAAAATCAAGGAGCTTATAAGGACTTTATCTCTATATACTTTAGACATGTAGAACATCAGCGTTTCTGCATCAATGTATGTAATGTGTGCTGTAGGTGCGAAACTTTTAGGAATCTTATCCAAGATGTAGACGATCTTATCCCCAGTGAACGATATTTAAATTGCCTCCTTACAACCTGCTCAAAATTTAATTCATAATGAGCTCACATATTACTCACACTGTGAGGATCGCAGTATGAGGATAGTTTGAGTTCATACTGAGCTTGCATACTACTCACACTGTGAGGATCACAGTATGAGGATTGTGTCATGTCACTGTGATCATCGCATGATCTAACGTGTTGACTGGGTATTCATTCACCTGCCTTAGGCCCCCCTCCTTCTCTTTTCAGTCGATACAAGAGACCGATGTACTTGGGGAATTGCTCAACCTGGATATTCATAATTCTGCTGGATTGGATGAATTAGACCCATTATTTTTAAAGAAAGCATCTTATATCATGGAAGGGCCTATCTCTTTTCAAGAGTTTTCAAGAGTTACTGTTCTGGTCATTTACAATCAGAGGGTGGAGAGGCTTCTGTCAGATCCACTGCCCCTATTTAAAGGAGTCCCACAAGGAAGCATATTTGGGCCTTTACTTTTTTTTATATTTATGTTAATGACATTGCCCTTGCCGCAGGTGATTCTCGTGCACATTTATATGCTAATGACACTGTTATTTATGCATTTAGTTCTTCCTTGACTACTACATTATCTTTATTGCAGGCCAGTTTTACTCGCATTCAAAACTCTAGTCTTCATTTAGTTTTAAATACAAATAAAACAAAATGTATGGTTTTTAACAGAAATCGACTACATGTTGAGTATTTTCTCAGTGGATGGCTCTGAAAATGCTACAAATATCTTGGTATCTGGTTTGATATCAAACTGTCATTTGAAACAAACATAAATGTACTGCTCACGAAGGTTAAAACTCGTATTGGTTTTCTTTATAACAAATCTTCTTTTACACAAACTTCGAAACAGCTTCTGGTTAAAATGACAGTGCTCCCAATTTTGGATTATGGTGATGTAGTTTACAGGTCTGCTTCAAAAACTCTCCTTCACAAACTGTATGTTATTTACCACGCTGCAATCCGCTTTGTGACTAGAGCTTCATTTAACACTCACAATTGCCACTTGTATTCTTTATTGAACTGGCATTCTCTTCATTCTCGCAGACAAAGACCTTATCGCCAGTATACCTTAAAGCTTAGTTCATTCATTCCGCGCTCTTCCTTTAAAAATTTAATTCAGTCAATAATACAAGATCTTGTACTTGTTTTTAGCTATTTGCTTGTTCTTATACAGTATGTCACTGTTTATAATTGTTATTTGTGACTGTGTAATGCTTTTGTTTTGTACCTGCTTTTTATGCCAGGTCATCATTTTAAATGAGAACTGGTTCTCAACTGACTTACCTGGTTAAACAAAGGTTATAATAAAGTAATCCACTTTGATTAGGCATTGATTAATGTCAAATAGTGAGGCTCTGCAGCATGTGCTGTATGGAGCAGAGCAGATGCTTTCAGTTTACAATTGTAACGATACAGTTGAACTATTTTTTTTCTATATCTTTGTCAAAATGACAGTGGGGTCAGTACTGCAGTGGGCAAGTAATGTATTTGGTAACACCAGGTAATACCGGTAACACTCACTACCACAACAAGCCCATCTCTTATTCACGAGCATGCAGAACAAAACTCCAGCGTTCTGAGCATTCAATGCATATTGTCATAATTGTTGTACAATAATTTATGATGGCACGGTTACACCCTTATTATTGTTACACCCTTAATATATATACATAGACTGAATTACTATGAAGATGTGATCTGACTTGACTCTTTTTGGATGTGACTTCACAGTGTCTACAGGCTCTGGATTTCCTCCATTCTAATCAGGTGATTCATAGAGATATCAAGAGTGATAACATTCTGCTGGGCATGGACGGTTCAGTGAAACTGAGTAAGTTAAACACAATCCAAACCTATTAAACTGCCTTTTTATTACTGGTGTTACAAACACAACTCACATTTCTTTAGAAATGTTCTGGTATACATCAAAGTCCAAGATCTTAACCTTCTTTCTCTTTCTAAAGCGGATTTTGGGTTCTGTGCTCAGATCACACCTGAGCAGAACAAGCGTAGCACCATGGTGGGAACACCCTACTGGATGGCCCCAGAGGTTGTAACCCGGAAAGCCTATGGTCCCAAAGTAGACATCTGGTCCCTGGGTATCATGGCTATTGAAATGGTGGAGGGAGAGCCTCCATACCTGAATGAGAATCCACTCAGGGTAAGACCTTTATAAAGCAAGATCATACTTTTTTTTTTTTTTTTTTTTTTTTCTTCATCAAAACAATCCTAAATGCAGTGATTCCTAAAACAAACTGAAGCTGATTAGCCGTTCTATTAGGGCTGCAACAATTCCTCGATTCTATTTGAGTATTCGATTTTAAATAATTTTCCATTTAATTTTGCCCGCGTCAAGTAATCAGCTAAATACCAGAAGTGGTATTTCACAGACGAGAATCCATGAAACGCATATATATATTTCATTGAACATACGTAAAGGGAAAACAAAAACACATTTATAGCTCAATACAGATTATTATAATAACAAAACTAGATATAGTTTTGATATTAATAATAATGCTTATATCAAACAAACAAAATGTTACAGTTTTTACATTTTATC
The DNA here is from genome assembly GCF_936440315.1 of Barbus barbus. Lineage (NCBI taxonomy): Eukaryota > Metazoa > Chordata > Actinopteri > Cypriniformes > Cyprinidae > Barbus > Barbus barbus. The sequence goes on from NC_136733.1 coordinate 11,447,134, forward strand.
AGCTCTTGCTTTCCCTGGGAATTGAACCCATGACCTTGGCGTTGCTAGCGCCATGCTCTACTATTTGAGCTACAGGAAAGCTAAGTATTGAATTAAGTATTGTTAACAACTAAAACCTTTTTTATAAAGTGTTACCCAAGTTTTATATATTGTTCCCATTGTGTGTGTGTGTGTGTGTGTGTGTCCGTGTGTCAGATTCACACTTTTATATTCTAGAGTAACCCTTTCATTGTTTTGTGCTGACCATAACAACCAGACTGCCAGAGGGTTAAATGCATGTGCCCACTGTGAACAATCTTCCTGATGGCACCAGTGTGGCGTTGGCACTGGTGGCTTGGGCTCTTGATCGCTGCTTGCAGCTATATTTAGGGGCCAAGCACAGAGGGTGCGTAGGCACCTATTGTATCCGTTAGAATTCTTCTTATTATTATTCTACTTCTAATTCTTCTTCCGCTCTTGAGTCTATGGCAGCCCATAGAACTGCTTGTGGGAAAGTTGTGAAATTTGGCACACTGATAGAGGACATTCTCAACATTAAACATAGCAAATTTGAAGTCTCTAACCCAAACTCTCTAGCGCCACCACTTGTCCAAATTTTCACTCATGTTTATGCTAATAACTTTTGAACCATAAGGCACAGAAGGAAAATTATTTTTTTAGAGTCCTTGTCTCATGCCATGTCAAATGAATTCCAAAATTTAAAAATCATAAGGATAATTTTTTTGCTATTTTAAACCCTACTTTTTAGAGTTCGTCCTAGACGGTTTCTCTTATTTTCACCAAACTTGGCTCAGATCATATTCAGACCATGCTGACAAAAATGTATGGAATTCAAATCAATTAGTCAAACCGTTCTCGAATGACTCACAAAAATTCAACAAAAAGCACGTGAAAATGGATCTGAGGCTGTATCTCCGCAACAATTTGGCGTGTTGAGACCAAACTAGGTGCGTGTTATAACATGCATGACCTGAGACTACCTGCAGTGTTTCGGCACTGTGCCACCTAGTGGTCAGGAGATATGAAAAAATGCATATTTTTGCTTATAACTTCTGAATCGTTTGGCCAAAAAATCAGAAAACTGGTCTTTAGAGTCGGTGCATCATGCTGAGTTGAATAATACCCAATTTTCCCATGTCAGCCATTTTGGGGTGCTGGCCATTTTGAATTTTGTCATAAAATGCTATATTTTACGAACGCATTGATGTATCGTTATGAAACTTCGTATGAGTCATCAGCACGATGCCCTGAAAGAGCCTAAGAAGTTTTGAGCCTGCGCCACCTAGTGGTAAAGTCCAGCGATACCAAACATGCCAGGTTTTGCCTTATGGTTTGTGCAACGTTGCATTTTAGCGCTTAAAAAATATTTGCTAATATCTTAGAAACCGTTACTCCAATCAGCACGAAACCATCATAGGAAATTCGAAAACATAGCGTGCCGGCTATACGCTAATGCCCAATTGCCAAAATTTAGAAAGTAGCAAAAAAATGCAAATAAAATCGGCCATCAGTAATTTTTTTCTCTTCTCATATGTAAAAATGTTTATAACTCCAAAACAAAATGAGAGATTTTCACCAAATACGACACATATATATGGGCACACTCTAAGGACACATAAAAATTTGGTGGGATTGTGCCTCTTGGTGGCGCTATAATTGAACAAAACATGAAATTGCCATTGTCTACTATAGAGTATTGCGATATAAAATGCTATATTTTACAATTGCATTGGTGTACTATTACGAAACTTTGTATGTACCATCGAGCCATGACCTGAAAGTACTCAAAACCTTTTGAGACAGTGCCACCTTGTGGTCAAAAGTTATAATGAACTATCAAATAAATGCTGATAGCTTTCTGTGAATTTTACCAATGAGACTGGTATTAATAGATTTCTTGGGTCATGCTGAGAACAGTGATACCAATGTTGCCATAGTCAGCCAAACTTCCTGCCATTTTGATTTTCTTTAAAAACCTACTTTTTCGAACTCCTCCTAGACCAGGCATCCTCAAATCTGACCCATTCCTGCAGAGTTTAGCTCTAACCTTAATCAAACACACCTGAGCATGCTAATCAGAGTCTTCAAGATCATTAGAAAATCACAGGTAGGTGAGTTTGATCAGGGTTGGAGCTAAACTCTGCGGCAGATTGGACCTCCAGGGAAAGATTTGAGGAACCCTGTCCTAGACCGTTGGTCCGATTTTCACCAAAATTTAATCAAATCATCTTTAGACCATGCTGACAAAAAATTTTGGATTTCGTGTTGATATACAAAACCGTTTTTGTATAGCACCGCAACAAATTTGACGCATAATGCCAGATTATGTCTGAGGCTGTATCTCTGCAAAGCTTTGACATAATGACACCAAACTTTGTTTGTGCCATTGTTACCTCACACAGAACACACCACATCGATTTAATAACAGTGCCACTTATTGGTCAAATGTGATAAGCCATTACATAATATTACCAGAAGTTGTGTTTATGATTTTTCAGCCATTTTGCTTCAAATCATCCTAAACTTGCTTTACTCATTGTTGCAGTAGGTCTGATGCTCCATGCCATGCTTAGCTCCTCATTTTGCCTCTGGAGTGCTTGGCCCCATAATTGCTGCATGCAGCTATATTCATTATTATTCTCCAAAGTGAATCGCATTTTGAGGGCCTAAACATACCTGAAAACTTATGAATCTTTGCACACGCGCATGAACTGGTGAAAATTTATGTCTGATACATGTTTCAGAGGTGGGTGTGGCAAAATGGCTTGACAGTGCCACCTATCCCCTTCCGCTACGTTTCATTTACGTGCACAAAAATCGATAGACCAATAAGTTATTTAGAATTTTCTCAGCAAATTTTGAGTTGTTTTTGCCATTTTTATGCGTTGTGCTTTAACAAACTCCTCCCAGATATTTAATCAGATCAACACCAAATTCGATCAGTGTAATCTAAAGGCTTTTGCCATGTTAAAATGGAAATATTTTGAGTTCTCATTGAAGGGCGTGTCCGTGGCGACCTGACAAATTTCTATGTTTATCCATGAAACAGGAAGTTGTTATAATTCAGGCATGCAATGTCCGATCTGCCCCAAACTTAACATGTTTGATAAGAGTCCTGACCTGAAGAGATCTTATTCAGTTATAGTCATAGCACTACCTGTTGGCAATTCATGTTTAATGCTGTAATGAACTCCTCCTAGAGATTTAATGACATCAACATTACATTTGGTCAGGCTAATCTAAACGCCTTTGCAATGTTAAATTGCGAAGCTCTTGAGTTTTCATTAAAGGGCATGTCTGTGGCGGCCTGACAAATATCAATGTTTCTCCATTGAAAAAGTTGTTGTTGTAACTCAGCCATACAATATCCGATCTGCCCTAAACTTCACAAGTTTGATAAGAGTCCTGGCCTGAACACTAGAGCCTTGCACGGACCTAAAATTTAGGCTCTAGCATGGCCTGGCCCTGGCCCGAGATGCTCAGGCCCTAGCCCAGCCTGTGTCAGACAGCTTATCAGAATTCTCGGCCAAAGTCAAACCCGAGCCCTTCTCCCAAAACAGCTTATACTACTGTTTCAGCTATTAAAATAGTTCAGTTTTGTATGAAATGTCAAACAGTCATTCTTGAGAAGTGGGACAAAACAGGGTGCAAAATTGAAAAAATGAAACTTTGTACACAGACAAATGAAACTACATTTATGTATCTTATATGTACTAAGCTACTGAGCTATGCTTTGTTAAAAAAAAAGAGAAAAGTTAGGAGGTTGCATCAATGTGCTTTTTACCTTGGACTGTGTGATATAATTTCAACTTTATCTTTAACAGCATTCAAGATGTTTTAACATTTCAAAACACATTCTCATGTTAGCAGATAGATTACACTTTCATATTTGACCAACAATTCCACAACAAATATAAAATATCATAATGAAATATTGTCAAAATATTCATCTGACGGAGTTGACACATCTGACGGTGGTGATGAAAACCTGAATTTGTTGTCATTTTAACTATCAAATACATTGGATCAATCAATTACTGTATTAAAACAAACACAACAAACAGTGAGTTTGTTATTGTTTATAAAGCTTTTATTTAAGAGTCACATTTAAGTACTTTGATATATTATTGGAACACAAAATCTGACGGTGGTGACATCTGACCGTGTTGACAAATTTGGCTTTTCTTTCTCAAAACAAATAGAGTTCATGAAGTAGCCATTTAGTTTTTTCTGTTGATGCTAGATGCCAATGGAACCTGCTTCAGGAGAATAAAAATATCTAAATATTTCAAATAATTTCCTCAGAAATTGGAAGATGGTGTTGACATATCATGGTTGTGAGCAGGAAATATTAACATTAGGATTTAAAATATTCTAAAACTATAAAACTTAGCAGAGCCTGTCTGACAGTGATGTACTCTACGGAGAAGGATTGTGGCGAGGGGGTTCTTTAGAGTGACAGCTGCCCCTGATATTCCCTGATTTTATTACATTTTAATAAATGTCTGACGGTGTTGACAAAAAGTGGGGACACAACTTTGAAACATGCATGTATCACTGAAAAACAACCTTGCTTTGATATGAGACTTTATTAAGTGTTACTTTTCATAAGACAAGGTCTTTTTCATCATTAAAAATCATTTTTATCCATTTTATAGCATATGAATGATTGAACCCTTCTCTGTGGACACACTGTTTTAGATGTAGTGAGAAGACAATAAGTGTCATAGATTTCACATAATAATGATTAAATCAAATTGAAGCGGATAATGGTGTTAAATACATTTTATTAATAATCCCCATAACATTTACAATTGAAAATATGTTTTATTTTTAAACCTAATAGCAGTTAAAATTGCTGGACATGTTTTGTCCCATGTCTCAAGAATGACTGCAAAGTGACTATTTTGTTTCATTTTTTTTTATTAAGTTAATTTAGAAAAACATTTGGAGCATTTTTTAATTTGTTAAATGTAAGTTTTTGTTTTTTTAAAGTAAGGACCAGTGGCAGACATGCTATGTTTGATCAATTTAGCTTTCACAAATCATCATGATTAGTCTAAAATTAAAATTCATATCAGGCATCATCACATCGCTGCCTGCATACAGCAAAGTCAGTCATATGTGAGGCTAATGCACAATCAAATCTAATAATCAAATTAATGGACACATCTATCTTATGATGACTTCTACAACAAACAAATGTTTTGTGCGGGACACAGTAAGAGAGGGAGGCGGCGCGGTGTCAGCGAACCGCCAAGCAGCCTAGTCACTCCTTCAAAATGCGCAAACGCGCACAGACAGCCACACACACTATTGGTCTGGTGACGGCGCACCAGGATTTGAATAGGCTACAGTCAGAAAACATTGTGTCAGCTTTAAAGTACAAAAACGGCTTATTCGCTCCTACAAACTGCGCTAGGCGCACACACCGACACGCAATGAGCATCTGGCGACGGCGCACTAGGATTTAAAAAAAGAGAACTACAAAACAGCATTTTAACCCTTACGAAATGCACCATAATCGCACAGATAGACATACAGTACAAATGTGGCAGAGGTGACGGTGCACCAGGGTATGGAAGAGAGAACATTTTGGTGTCAGCGCACAGCAGGCCTATATCCCACCATCAGACAACACACACAAGCCAATATAAGGGTTTTAAAAATAATAAATAAATAGTTTACGTTTTAAAGGGGGTGCTTACTTTTATTTGTAGACGAAGTCCATGCGTCTATCCCTCTGGACAAAGATGTCAATTCCCAGACAGCAAGCAGTGTTGGCCTGGATCCGGCCCACATCTGGCCTGCATGGATTTCACACGGGCCAGATGTGGGCCGGATCTGGGCCAACACTATGTTGCTGTCTGGGTTACTTTGTTGTAAAAGTCCTCTTTGTTGGGTGTATTTCTCAATTTCAAAAAAGCTCTTTTTTCTTCATAGGACAATGTTGAAAATCTTTTTAAGTAATAAATATCCATAATATCCAAATATCCAACGGTTCACAGCCGTCGAACTAGGTTGACAGCCAACGCTAGGCGCCGCTAGATGCAAAGTATCGGGAAGCGCGGATTGAGTGAGAGCGAGTGGATCACGTGACATGAAGCAAACTCGGTCTCTGCCTCAATGGTGATACTTAAAGACAGCATGAGAACTGACTGCGCATGCGCAAATCTACGTAAACTACGTTCTATGGACCAAAGAGGCACTGCTAACATCTGCCTCAATGGCCATGGCCTTGAATTTCCTGCATGAAACAATGGTTTTTAGGAGCAAACAATGGCAAAATTAGTATATTATATGTGTATTCCTGAAAGTTTTTGTTACAAAAATTAATATTTGGAATAAAATAAATGCAATTAATAATGTGGTTTGTGGTGAATTAATAAAGCTCTTGGAATTAATAAATGTAATGTCAACATTGGTGAGGCACTGCCTACCCTGCCTACCCTGACCGCACCTCCCTGGCTACTAATAACCTGTACGGCTCATTAAGGAGAAAACAGTTGCTAGAACTGCTATAATCCTATACCAATAGGGAAGATGGTGATGGTCAAATAACTACATTAATATAAAGGTAAAATGGAAATGTCCTAATAGCATTAGGAAACTAAAAGGAAAAGTAAATAAATACATTGATTTAATAAAATTTCAGAATTAATTAAATCAACTTAGCTGAATTGGTACATTCAAGCTAAACAAAGGTAAATAAAGGGAATAAAAATCAAAAAGAGGTAGAATAAAGTCAAAATAAAAATAACAGTCCCACTTTATATTAAGTGGCTTTAACGACTATGTACTTACATCAAAAAATAAGTAAAATGTACTTACTGTTACGGGGCAAACAAGACGTGAGACGTGCGGATCCATATGCAAACTTTTATTTATAAACAGTCAATTGACAGGCAGGATCAAACGACGGCAGACAGGTATGGCATGGGCAAGACACAGAGTAATCCTAGCGTGGGTCGACGATCAGTGAACAATATCCAATAGGACGAGGCAGAGAGATAATCCAGGTACAAGCAAAGATCCAAACGAGGGGAAAACAGAGTCCAAACGGCAAGGCAAAGGGGTTAATCCAGGAGACATGGGCAGGAATAAAAACACAGGAAAACAGGCTAGGCAAGACTTGGAACGGCTTGGTAGAGTAGCTATCGACAGAGACTGTGACAAATGCTAAACAATACTCGGCAGTGACAGAGAGGAAGTCCAAGGCTTATAAAGCGTGTGTGATTGGATGTCAGTGCAATGGATGATGAGAAATGGAGTCCAATGTGCTGTGTAGTGCATGTAGTGAGCGGGTGACCTCTGGTGGTGAACAAATGGAGGTTCATGGCCTGGATTCGTGACACTTACTGTGTTCAAATTGTATTGCAAAACACTTATGCTGCTATTGAGGTGGGATATGGGTAGGTTTATGGGTAGGTTAAGGTGTAAGGTCAACAGTGTAATTGTAAATGTAATTACAGAAATTAATTACAAATGTAAATACATGCAGGTATTTTTAGAAAATATGTACAATGTAAATACATGCATGTACACAATAAGTGCATTGTACTAAATCAGGGGTGTTCCTAACTCAGTTCCTGGAGGGCCGCAGCCCTGCAGAGTTTAGTTCCATCCTTGCTCCAACACACAAACCATGTAGTTTTCAATTGAGCCTGAAGGACTTGATTAGCTGGATCAGGTGTGTTTAATTAGGGTTGGAGCTAAACTGTGCAGGGCTGCGGCCCTCCAGGAATTCAGTTTGACACCCCTGTACTAAATTTATTTATTTACAGGGGTATTAATTAATTTATTCATTTAAATGTAATTACATAGTCGTTAAGGCCACTTAATTTAAAGTGGGACCAATAACACAAAGTATGTGAGGAGGGGCCAACCTAACTGAGCCTAAACAGTAGGTGATAGCACAAACAGGAAATGAAACCAAGTATGAGGGGAGAGAGAGAGGAGTGGTTCAGATGTTACACTTTAGTCGGATGCTAACAGCTAACAGTTGAGGGAAAGGGCTAGTTTATATGCTTGTATGGCTGCTAAAGAGTTAGCTTTGGCTACACTCAGTAGTTTCTTTACACAAGGGTCTGTGACGTGTGTTGTTATCATATTGAACCAGAAGAGCCTGCTCGCACTTTCCGGGGTCAGATGTTGCTAAGAGGCCGGTGCAAGTTTACAACATGTGCAAGCAGAGCAGCACTTTTCTGCTGCTGTAAACATGCATAGGAAACTTACAGTTATGACATATCACATACAACTTCATTCACAAATCAAAACAGCACATTCACTTCACAGACAATGGAAAATTACTAGTTAGCTAGGCTTGAATTATACCATTAATTCACTATTCAATTGTATCACTTCAATGACTACAGTGATATGCGATGGTTACAAGAAAGTCTTAACTCAGGGAGATGAGGAACATCGCTCAAATCACCATTTAAAATAATATCATGTAGTGAGATTTCTTCGTCGCCCAGTTTTAACATCACTGCAAGTGGTATTTCTTTGCCAAGCAGATTAATTCATGCCACTAATCTGGGATTTCTTTGTTAGAGAAGATTTACACATTTAAAGCTGAAAATGATCAGCTTCATTTATTCTGGTACCATTTATACGGGCAGCTAATCTAAGATTTCTTCATCAGAGCAGTCTTACGCTCTACTACTAACAGAAATTAGGATTTCTTCGCTAATATCAGGTTAGTTTTGTATCGTACAATTTAAATGCATTATAGCATTGAGAACTTTTTACTGCTCGTAGTAAGGCACATTCAAGCTATAGTCTATCTGACTTTATCAGAAGCTGCATGTGTAAGATGTTAAAACAATTTGCGACAAACACAAGAGCCAATGGTGACTTTCACTTTTGGAGGGAAAGTTTAAAACTCTTTGTCTTCAAGCATGGTATTTTGCATATGTAATGGGATTGGGTGTTGATGCAAAACTACTAAAGATTTTTAGAACACTAAAATGTTGCATATATATCAACATTTAATATACACTCATTTAGATCATCAGAAGACGGATTCATAGATACTAAACATGGTATAGGTGAGATTACATGAACGAGTGGTTCTATCCTAAACAGTATACAACACAAAAGACAATATACAAGAACAGTAATAATATACACAATGACCTCAGGATATGTCTGTTAATTCAGGTTTGTCTGTGAATGAATAGGGAAGAGTCCATTTCTATGACATTGTGTGTCTTTCCTACGGGTAAATGAAGTGAGTGTTGCTCTGCCCGCATTCCTTTGAGCAATAAAACCAGTGTTATCAAATGGTAGCCCTGGTAACTGAGCCTTTTGGGGTGTTAGTTGCTTTCGGGGGTTGTCCACAGAACTTTTAACACTGGCTTTTTTATTTTATTTTTTGAGTTAGGGGGTTCGCTGGATTATTCATTAAATACAATTAATAAATTTGTGTCTGTTTAGTCCAAACGCTACATCAGTCACTTTGCTTAATCCAAAGCTACTTTACTCAAATTAGTTCAATATTTAAACTAGCTGAGAACATTTACTAGAAACACACAGTAACATTAATCACAGTTTATTCGCCATAGTTTAGAAAATCGTAATAAAATGACAACAACTCATATTTGTCACATTTGTTGTTTGTCATTTGAGTTAAACTGTGTCAGAACAAATTCATCTTGATGATGTCAGATACACAATTAGATAATACCAGTTTAGGTCATCCAGTTGCAAAGCAATGCTACATTTTGTTCAGTCCGTGGTGTAAAAAGTTTGCAAAAAAAAAAAAAAAACACTTAAGCAAAACATGGTCAGGTCAAAGTGTCTGAATAATTTTTGTTCCCAAATTTTTATCAACTTAAACTGGTAGTCTACTGTATGAAGAATTGTTTGGTATAATATGTCACAGTTTACTTTATTTTGCTATTCCCACTTAAATGAACTATAGTGTCATGCACCCACTAGTAAAAAAAAAATATAAAAAATTATGTCTGGTGTCTGAATACTTTTTTGCATTGACTGTAAAACTAAGCAATATGAATTGAGCTGTTTAGTCCAAATTTTCTGAAGAGAACTGTATGTTTTATACAATATGATGAACAGATTAGATTTAGACTCTTATTCACATATTTGCATAGATCAGTGAGCATAAACAGAAGCTCAACCGTACTTGCTTGACTTGGGTTTGGAACGACATGAGGGTGAGTAAATGATGATAGAATTTTAATTTTGGGTGAACTATTCCTTCAAGGATTCAAATAGGTACTTACCTTCTGCAGGTTGAAACTACCTGTTGGTAAAAATCATGTGTACAGTAAACAAACCATTTGAATTCGTGCTCTGCATTTAACCCATCCAACGTGCACACACACAGCAGTGAACACACACCCGGAGCAGTGGGCAGCCATCTATGCTGCAGCGCCCGGGGAGCAGTTTGGGGGTTCGGCGCCTTGCTCAAGGGCACCTCAGTCGTGGTATTGAGGGTGGAGAAAGCGCTGGACATTCACTCCCCCCACCTACAATCCCTGCCAACCCGAGACTCGAACCCGCAACCTTTGGATTACGTAACCTTTGGATTACGAGTCCGACTCTCTAACCATTAGGCCACAACTTCCAAAAACCTTAGGGTTAGGTTAACCACGACCTAACCCCGACTTCCAAAAACCTAACCCCATGTTCTTTTTGATTTGAACATCATTCCACAGCCATATCACCCTGCAGCCCAAGACAGGTTGCCCACTGAAGCTAAGCAGGGTTGAGCCTGGTCAGTACCTGGATGGGAGACCTCTTGGGAAAACTAGGTTGTTGTTTGAAGAGGTGTTAGTGAGGCCAGCAGGGGGTGCTCACCCTGTGGTCTGTGTGGGTCCTAACACCCCAGTATAGTGACGGGGACACTATACTGTAAAAAGCACCGTCTTTCGGATGAGACGTTAAACCGAGGTCCTGACTCTCTGTGGTCACTAAAAATCCCATGGCACTTCTCGTAAAGATTAGGGGTGTAACCCCGGTGTCCTGGCCAAATTCCCTCCACTGGCCCTTATCAATCATGGCCTCCTAGTAATCCCCATCCACTTGATTGGCTCTATCACACTCTCCTCTCCACCTGTAGCTGGTGTGTGGTGAGCGCACTGGCGCCGTTGTACTGTGGCTGCCATCGCATCAGCCAAGTGGATGCTGCACACTGGTGGTGGTTGAGGAGAGACCCCCACATGATTGTAAAGCGCTTTGGGTGTACGGCAATACACACTAAAAATGCGCTATATAAATGCATCATTCATTCATTCATTCATCATAATGACAAAGATTTTTATTTTATTTTTATATCCACCTGTAGCATTAAATATAAACTAAATTAAATGCCCTTTAGCTGATTTTAATATAATACCAATTAAACATTTAAAAATATTAATTAATCTCAATTTTTTTGCATATTTATTAGTATGAAGTGAAAAATGTTTAGACAGGGCTATAAAGGACATGAATACAAAACATAATGTTACATTCATTTGTTACAGAAAAAAAAGATTTTCTTTCCTAACCAACCATGAGTAGTAGTGTGGAATCGCGGTTCGCGATCGGATGACCAGCACCAGCACACAATCACAGACACTCTGACTCAGACATGCTTTTTTTTAGCATCTATAGGAAGACATAAACTGTTGAAAAGAAATGAATGAAATGCATTTATTTAGCAATATTCGTAGGCTGTTACATTTAATTATTGATTATTATTAGTGTATTTTTTATTACAGTGTACAGAAAATGACAACCCGAATTCCGGAAATGTTGGGACGTTTTTAGAAATTTAAATAAAATGAAAACTAAAAGACTTTCAAATCACATGAGCCAATATTTAATTAACAATAGAAGATAGAGAACATAACAAATGTTTATACGGAGAAATTTTACACTCTTATCCACTAAATGAGGTCATTTCAAATTTGATGCCTGCTACAGGTCTCAAAAAATTTGGCACGGGGGCAACAAAGGGCTGAAAAAGCAAGAACTTTGAAAAGATTCAGCTGGGAGAACATCTAGCAACTAATTAAGTTAATTTACATTAGATCTGTAACATGATTAGCTATAAAAGGGATGTCTTAGAGAGGCAGAGTCTCTCAGAAGTAAAGATGGGCAGAGGCTCTCCAATTTGTGAAAGAGTGCGTAAAAAGATTGCGGAATACTTTAAAAACAACGTTCCTCAATGTCAAATTGCAAAGACTTTGCAAATCTCATCATCTACAGTGCATAACATCATCAAAAGATTCAGAGAAACTGGAGAAATCAAGGGATAAGGCTGAAGACCTTTGTTGAGTGCCCGTGGTCTTCGGTCCCTCAGACGACAATGTTGGAAATCATGGATGCTGTGTCCTCCGGGCTTTAGAGGAGGGAGACCTTCAAGCATGTTATCAGCATTCAGTTCAAAAGCCAGCATCTCTGATGGTATGGGGGTGCATAAGTGCATACGGTATGGGCAGCTTGCATGTTTTGGAAGGCACTATGAATGCTGATATATAGGTATATAAAGGTTTTAGAGCAACATATATTCCCCTCCAAATGACATGTATTTCAGCAGGTCAATGCAAAACCACATACTGCAGCTATTACAACAGCATGGCTTCATAGCAGAAGAGTCCGGGTGCTGAACTGGCCTGCCTGCAGTCCAGATCTTTCACCTATAGAGAACATTTGGCGCATCATTAAACGAAAAGTATGCCAAAGACGGCCACGAACTCTTCAGCAGCTGGAAACCTATATCAGGCAAGAATGGGACCAAATTCCAACACCAAAACTCCAGAAACTCATAACCTCGGTACCCAGACGTCTTCAAACTGTTTTGAAAAGAAGAGGAGATGCTACGCCATGGTAAACATGGCCCCGTCCCAACTATTTTGAGACCTGTAGCAGGCATCAATTTTGAAATGAGCTCATTTTGTGCATAAAATTGGAAAATTTCTCAGTTTAAACATGTTATGTTATCGATGTTCAGTTGTGAATAAAATATTGGCTTGTAGTAATTTTAGAACTATTACTTTAATTTTAGCTTTTAGGGAATCATTCTTAAGATTCAATATTTATATTATTAATTGATTTTAATCAAAATGTCCAACTTATACCTTATTAACCATACCTCATTAACGACTTGTCCAGCAAGCATTAAACCTGTATGCCTTAACAATTCAGATTAATTCCGTGGCCACAGTACTAATGAATTGATTAGGTAATGTTGATATTAGGTAATCTTAGCATAAGTAAACTTTGAGCGTCGGTAACGCGATCTTTGCCAGAGATTTTGCCAGTGATTGAAAATCACAGCAACAGGCAAGCGATTTCTTAATAGAATCAAAGTTTATTTCACTACTCTAACAAAACAGAATACGTAAACACACACACACATTGCAGGCAATGAATTGTTTTGATCTGAAGAGAGTTTTAGGTTCTAATGCTCGTTTTCAAGAATGCTCTAACATCAACCTGAGGGAATCACAGCATGGAACTTCACTATCTTTACTCTTAAAGATGAATACAACCAGTTTCCAGCAGAATTAGGAAATATTGTTTGATTTTACTTGCTCTCAGCTGAGTTTCCGTTCCTTTGCTGTTGCGAGGGAATCCCGGTTTGAATTGGCGGCTGATGTGTCGTCACAGGGAACCCCTCTCGCAATTGGTTGGTTTCTCTGTGAAGTGATGACACTCTTAGGAAGTTGGTTTCAGTTTTCGGCTTCAGGTGTTAAAGTTTCTTTAGAGGTTTGACTGAGTCTTGGTTGTTGTTCAATGCTCGGCCATGATGTTAATGGCAAGAAGCGCTTAGCAGCGCGATCAGAGCAGGAACCGAGGTTTCAAACAACGCGTGAGCAAGCAGAGAGAGCTGAGCCAAAGTTGGGTATCTGTCTTTAACGGGCTGATTTGGCATCCACCCACGGGCGACTGACCCAATCGGATTCTTCCTGTGGCGCGGTGCCCCGCCCTGCACTGCTTTTTTTTCCGTGCATACATTATCTGTTCAGTTATTTTATCACATGAAGAAATTATTGACAGCAGATTTCTATTCGTGTTGTAATCATGCATTATGATGAGAAAAGTCAACTTTCATCCACATCAGATTATTGCTGATGAAATCAGTTTTCATTCGAAATCAAGCATGAAATATTTTGCATACCCAAAGTACATATATCCATTGTATCTATTATGCGGTTAAGCCATAGATGAAACAATCCTTAATTCTAAATAATCACACCAAGCATGTGAAACTAAACAATAGTGATCGGGAAAATCAGACATCAAAAGATTACAACAATACCATAGATTCCAATAACACAGCAAGCTTATGAATTACATGAAAATAACCGTAATATATATTGTAAATATATTGTATATATTGTTTTCGAGTATATTGCTTCAATAGCACAAACTAGTATAATTTGTCCCTTTTAAAATGTTCTAATTCAAAGGTTTGAGTCTCTTTGTCTGTTAATACGCAGAAAAGGCGCGTTTAGTTTGGAATGTGCAGAGGGCAGAGGAGAGTTGTTCGAGGTCATGAAGATATCAAGTTTGGGGAGACCTGGAGATTTTCTTAGCTCGGACATCGGTTGTAAAAACCGTCTCTTCTAGGTGATAACATCATTGAATTACTGCGTTAATGGTCAGGAAATCAGGGATGGTTTGTGCCGGAATCTCTCCAGATGACAATGTCTTTGCCCTGTTCATTTTTATTTATGGTAAAACCGGTCGAACACTGAAGGTTCCAGAAGACATCCAGATGTTCTTCTCAAATATATTCCCTATTTTTATGGTCTCAGGAGATAAGACGATGGTTATCCTCTTAGACAGGGATGCGTCATTAGGCTTGGTCCCTTTCGGACTGAAAGGAGGAAATCGACTAAGTTTCCTCTTTGGTATGCACGAGTCTTGGTTCAATAAGACTCTACACGCTCATGTGATTTGAGATTCTTTTAGTTTTCATTTTATTCAAATTTAAAAAACGTCCCAACATTTCCGGAATTCGGGTTGTAATATTGTATGGTAGTTTACTAATAAATCTATGCATTATGTTTGATGTAATGATTTTTTTTATATATATATATATATAAGGAAGAAGAAGATATATATATATATATGGGAAGAGCCACGATAGCACTGTATAACTGATATAGGCTTATGTTTTATTTATTTTTTTCTTTTCATTCGAAATATTTCCAATATTGTACTGTAATTAATACATGTTAACTATATTAGGAAATATCTTGATTCTCAAATATGTGCAAGTAAATGCGTTTTGCATCTTTATAGATTGTTATTTGATCAATAAATGGTGACTACACATAAAACCCCGACTTTTTACTTAAGTACCAGATATGGGTGTCATGCCATGAAATACAAAGGCAGTTGTATTAAAAACATTTTATGTGAATTTAATAACAATACTAATTATAACACTTTTATTTTACAGAGGGTAAAAAACATTTATCAAATAAGATTTTCATTCAGTCTAGCCAGAGTTCAGGCACTCTAAAAAACTCACATTAAAATCACTGAAGCTGTTTACACTGTGAAATGAATATCGTACTTACATTCATAAGCGATCAAGTTAACAAAACACCGCATTTCAGTGATGACTCATCTGAATGTCTCTGATTGGCCATTGCATTCATAAGCTCAACAGAATTGTGTGTGATTGGTTATAATACAGCACTGTACAAACGCGTCTGTCTCTGGCTCAGCGCCAGCCAAAGCGCAAACACAGATTTGAATTTAGCAGCTGATTCTGTGCCGCACTGAACCATCTAATCACACCGGTGTGATTTGTATCAAATATAATATAATATTTTTTTGTCTTTTGGAAGCTGCATTCAAAATCCACTTGGGTCAGAAATCTGAGGGGGCACGTGCCCCCTCACTTCGAATGGGCATGACGCCTCTGAGATTTACCTTAAAATTATTACCTTAATTTTTTTTTTATTTTTAGAAAATTAGTCATTTACAGTGTAAAAATTATTATAATTATTGTTCTATTATGTTAATTGTTTTCCCTTTTGATAGGCCCTATATTTAATTGCAACATTTACAGTGTAAAAATTATTATAATTATTGTTCTATGTTAATTGTTTTCCCTTTTGATAGGCCCTATATTTAATTGCAACAAATGGCACTCCAGAGCTACAAAATCCTGAGCGGCTATCCTCATTGTTTCGAGACTTCCTGAACTGCTGTCTGGAGATGGATGTGGACCGGAGGGGGTCGGCTAAAGAATTGTTGCAGGTAACAAACTAAGTTTCAGACATCTGTATTACTGTAAATTCCAGTAATTATAAATTGAACTCTGTCATATTTCATGACATATGTGACCTGTGCTGGCAGAATGAGTCACAATGAGCAAATTTTCAATAATGAGTTATTTTTATTTTTCATTTTTTCATTAAAAGACCTTCAAAATGATTTATGATTTGTTAAGAATCGGACAAAAAATGACTGAGCTACACCTGTTTGAATTCGATGGATTCAGCTAAATAAATTCAGGGTGTTTTCACACCTGTCTTGTTTGGTTTGATTGAATCGAACTCAAGTTCATTTCCCCCCTTGGTGCGGATCTTTTGGGCAGGTGTGAATACAGCAATCACACTCGGGTGTGGGCCAAACAACCGTACAGAGACCCAGCTGAAGAGGTTCCTAACGAACTCCGGTACGGCTGAATGGATGAACCAATGAATGGATGTCCTTAGCACACGTGTGGTTTTGTTTACAATTTCTGTTTCCCTGCAAAATGGCAGGTTGAAAGCGAACCACACCAAATAAAACAAAAAAAAACAAAACAAACACTGTATTTGGTCCAGACCAAAGGAAGTGAACTAGCGGACTTTCCTGGTGTGAATGCAACCTCTACCTGATTTAAAGTTTTCTGAAGTTACCAAAGCAAAATCACCTAGCAACATTACATCTTTTCCCCCACTTTTTTTTAATAATAATCATTACTAGATTAATAAATCACAATATACCTATTTTTTTTATATGATCTTTGTTATTATAAATAAAAACCGATGCAAAAAATAACAAATATAAGAAAGAAACAAATGTATAGTGTATTAATTTTTACTAAACATAACATAAACTAAACATAAGTATTCAAAAGTAAGAAAAACAAATAGTAAAATGTAAAAATCGCTTTTTGTTACAAATAAATTATTAAAACTACAAAAGCAGTTCAATCAAGAGCAGAGTGTAATTCCATCTTTTCTTTTATCATTTGATTAACATTTAATGCGACAACCTTTATAAAGACATGGATCTAATATAATGTTACACATCCCATGTTTTTCCCAACAGTTCCCCAAACGTTCAATTAAGATATTACAGATTATGTTTGCATAAGAGAATTACATGAGAATTAGAATCCGACAGGAACAGCTGGAGCATTTATGCATTGTACAGTACTTCACACTGCTCAATATTATCGCATTAATAGATTATAGAAATACTTGTTCCTATAACCCTATTATGTACACTAGAACTTCAGCTGACAAGCTGAAAACACCAAAAAATGTCTGCCAAAGTGCTAATATAAGATATTTGGAATTTTAGCAGGTTTGACTATTTAGCATTGTTTGTTTTGTGTTGCTTTCCACTGCTTCCAACAACTGCAAAGTTTTTAACACAATTTGTCATGTGCGAACAAGGTGCTCCCTGCATGCAGCAAGATCAAACTTTTCTTGGCCACTTCAACCTGGCAGTGGTTTGTCTTGAATCGATCTTAAATTTTGCCTAGGGTTATAGATTATTACATTTTATGTTTAGCATGTATATTTATGTATATTAAAAGTGAAGAGTGACGTGACATGTGGCCAAGTATGGTTACCCATACTCGGAATTTGTGCTTTGCATTTAACCCATCCTATCTACACACACACAGCAGTGAACACACACTCAGAGCAGTGGGCAGCCATTTATGCTGCGGCGCCCGGGGAGCAGTTGGGGGTGCTCAAGGGCACCTCAGTTGTGGTATTGAAGGTGGAAGAGAGCGCTGTACATTCCCTCCCCCCACATACAATTCCTGCCAGACCTGAGACTCAAACTCGCAACCTTTGGGTTACGACTCCGACTCTCTAACCATAAGGCCACGACGAATATTATGTATAAAGTCGTATTAATTAACCTAAGTTAATGCACTAACATTAACAATGATCAATTGCTACATTTGTTACAGGCATTATTATTCTTTGTTAAAAATATACAGCTGTTAGTTAATGTTAGCACAGGTCAATAAATAATGTTACAACTTTTGATTTTTAATAATGTGGTATTAATCGTAAGTGTATATTTCTTGTCTCAGTGTTTAGCGCAGTTGTCGTTGCTAGGAAACGCTTGTTTTGTGTGCTGTGCTGAGACTTGCTGAAGTTGCGTTTGGTCTCATACTTGTTGGTGTCGTGCGCTTGCTTAGCCCTTTGTTTTGATAAACAGTAAAGTGTGTTCATCTGAATTCAATTTCCGTTTTTTCAAACGGGTATAAAAAAAGGTGAGTATACCGTGGCAGCCCTCGTGTGAAGACCGAAGATTGTAAAAACCATTGACTCTACCGTGCGACTCCACCGGGCAGGGACACCGGTAAGCGACTTAAGTATCGCTTTTGATCGCTTTTCTACACCTGGCATCACCGCCGTTTCAGTTTTTATGACCTTACTATGTGTTTCCATATCCCTACGATTACTACCACTCGCAAACCATGCATCACACACTATAAGCAGCGCAATCCTAACAACCTGTGCACTTTCCCTATGTCTGCTAATAAACTACTTTCTTTTTCTATTGGTCTCTGGAATTGTCAGTCTGCAGTTAACAAAGCATATTTCATTACATCTATTTCTAGTTATTCAAGACTAAACCTCGTGGCCCTGACAGAGACATGGATCAAACCAGAGGACACTGCTACTCCTGCAGCACTCTCCAATAATTTCTCATTTTCCCACACTCCCCGTCTGACTGGAAGAGGTGGTGGTACTGGTCTGCTTATCTCTAATGATTGGAAATTTATTCCTTTACCTTCTCTGGGTATTAACAGCTCCTTTGAATCACATTCAGTCACTATTACCCACTCTTTTAAAATCCATTTTGTAGTTGTTTATCGACCCCCAGGATCACAAGGTGACTTCTGTGAATTAGATGTGCTGCTCTCAACCTTTCCTGAGGATGGTACTCCCCTAGTTATGCTTGGAGACTTCAACATCCACATAGATAAACCTCAGTCTGCAGACTTCCACACTCCATATTCCGCTTGCTTCTTTTGATCTCAAGAGAGTGTTAACTATGGCTACTCACAAATCAGGCAACCAACTGGACCATATTTACACATGATGCTGCTCCACTGATCATGTACTGGTTACTCCACTGCACTACTACTCCACTTTAGAGTGGGCAGGATTATTCACGTGTAATTATAGCGCCGCCTCTTCTGCCGTGACTCCTGAAAAACGTTTTAATTCCGCATCGCTCCATTAAGCTCTCACTGGATCCGTTCCTGTACTATCAATGAGAGGAACGTTTGTAAAGAAAGGTGCGCTCATTCAAAACAGTTGCGTTCGATCCTTCGCTGGCTGTGCCGATTTAAATCTAGCAGGTCTGTTGTGTCTCGTGCCGCAAATTCAAATGACGCAAAAAAAAAAAAAAAAGTTCAAATAACGCAGGCAGTGACGATATTCTCCGGCCAATCAGTGATCAGCAGGGTTTACACGTCACGTTTTAGTAACGGTACGGCTCACTTGGAACCTCGGCCGAGGTGGTACGAAAAAAGTACCAGGTACTGTACCCAGTGGAAAATCCCCCAAAAGTGAGCTGTACTGAACCGTACCATGCAGTGGAAAAGCGCCATAAGCTCAGGGCTGCTGAAAGGGAGTGGCGCAAATAAAATAATCCTACTGACCTTAATGTGTGTATCAGTCACTCCTCTCTTCCTTCTCTGCTAATGTCTCCACTGCTAAACTGGACATACTATCATAACAAAATGAACAATTCGTCTAACTCTCGCATGCTCTTTAAAACATTTTCCTCGCTTCTTTGTCCTCCTCCTCCCCCTCCTTCATCAACTCTAACAGCTGACGACTTTGCCATGTTCTTCATTAATAAAATTAAAGTGCACAATTTTCCTCACCACAATCTGTTAAGCACAACTTTTAGGGTATGAGCCAAAACACGCTGAATTTGAGTATGTTGCTTTAAATGCAAATGAGCTCTTGCTCCCAGAGAAGAGGGTGTAGTTTCAAGAGCTCAAGCTCCAGCATTAGCAGTGCTAGCCTTTACAAATAAACATTCCACTATTAGTACAAGCCTGTTATCTTTACAGAAAACGTACTCTATTTCAAAGTCAGTCATCTGATTATACTGTGCATAATAATTCGCATTTATGAAATACACAAACGGGGAGCACAGCGGGATAAAAATAACAACATAGCCGGTCTCATGCTATCACAAACTTTATAAGTCCCACTTCTGATTATGACCTCAACAACTTCAAGCGATCGACTCATATTGCTTTCATATGTGACTTTTAACTACCACATTCCTATTCACAATCATTCTGGTAGCACTCGAAGGCAGCATCAGTGAAAACAGGCAGAGACAATTATAGCTTTAGCAATTAGCCTTACAGAATGCCAAGAAGCTCTTTCAGAAAGGCAATTTGGAAATCAAACGCGTGATACTTACTTTGTCTGGAGCTGACGTTCGTGCACGAAGCGATGGTATTGATTCCTAAACATTTAGGGGACGTTACCTATTTTTTCCGGGATATTTCCTTCGAAAATGAAATTTAACCACAGTGTCCTCAGATCAGATGGGGGAGATTATGGTGACTCCTATGTTCATTAGTGCATCCCAAAACACAACACTTGTGAAGTCTTTTTGGCGCTGACATTGTATAGATCTCCAGTAATTGCGGACTGCAACTTCTCAGTCAGGGCTGTGTTTATGCTAATAGGGCAGAGAGCATCACAAATGGGCGGGACTTTTTCCCCTCGGTGACGTGAACCGAGGGAGAATCTGAAACAGCTTGTTTGGAGAGACCTATCATGATTTATTGGTTTTTAAAAAAATTAGCTGGTGGATTTTTAACATTATAGGCTGGTTGTTTTCACACACTGCGGCCACACAACTGTGTTCTAACACCTTATAAAGGTGATTTTTGCATAATAGGTCCCCTTTAAGAAATCCACCCTTAACCCATCTCTTTTAGAGAACTACAGACCTTCCCTTCTTCCTTTCATTACTAAAACACTTGAACGAGCTGTGTTCAATCAAGTATCTGCCTTTCTTGTTCGCTTAACTGTGTTGTTGTCCGTTGCAGTGGAACTCCCTGATGAGATCTGGGTCTAGAATATCTCGAGCTGGTACCCAAGACCGCTCCTCTGGGCCATAACCCTCCCAATCCACAAGATACTGGGTTCTCCCACGGACCTGGCGAGAGTCCAGCAGTCGGTGTAGAGTGTAGGCTGGCTGACCACCAATGATGCGAGGAACTGGAGGGGGATTCCTGGCTGGGGATAAAGGAGAATAGACAAACGGGAGATGTGAAAGGTGGGATGGACGTGCATGGACCTGGGTAGAAGAAGTCGTTAGGACACTGGGTTGATCCTTTTGAGGACTTTGAAGGGGCCGATGAAGCGAGGTGCTAGTTTCCTTGACTCAGCGTGCAGAGGGAGGTCCCTAGTAGAAAGCCACACTCTCTGCCCTGGTCTAAGTGATGGTCCAATTCTACGGTGCTGGTTTGTATGCCTCTGCTGTTGTT
The DNA here is from genome assembly GCF_936440315.1 of Barbus barbus. NCBI lineage: Eukaryota > Metazoa > Chordata > Actinopteri > Cypriniformes > Cyprinidae > Barbus > Barbus barbus. Next base: position 11,468,879 of record NC_136733.1, read on the forward strand.
GACTGGCTCTTAGTAGGGCTACTCGTGTTCTTCGCCAAGCCCGTCGACACCGCTGAACAAGTTCAGCAGCAGCTGGTACACGGACCTCGGGATCCTGTTCAGGGAACAGAGAGGAGGGGGGGGCAAACTGGCATTCAGAGGGGGACATACCTAAAGAAGAGTGGTGTAGAGTAAATTCAGCCCAGACCAACTGAGACCAACTACAAAACCCTGAACGTCTCGTTGCATGTTGGGCCACTAAAACCTTCTCTGGATGAGTTTCAATGTTCTTGTGCTCCCAGGATGACCCGAAGAAAGGGAAGCATGGCCCCATGATAACACATCAGAACGCATGGAGTTAGGCACAAAAAGGCGACCCGAGGGCCGTTACCTGGGTCAGGATGTTGCTGCTGGGCCCTCTTCACTGCTGTTTCGATTCCCCACTGGATTGATGCCACCACTCTGGAGCTGGGTAAAATTGATTCAGGTTTGCCCTCCACTTCTGGTGGATCAAACTGCCTTGAGAGGGCATCAGGCTTTGAGTTCTTAGAACCTGGCCGGTATGAGAGACTAAAGTCAAAGTGGTTAACCTGTTAACCTTTGCCAGAGCGACGGTGCACTGAACGCTCTTTGTTTGCATGTGTCATTGATTTCTAACAGAATAAATGAAACGGGACAAAGTTAATCTTGACAAACTATATATCATTCTGAAGGTCTAAGCCTAAGGCATCGACGACAGATCGCTGTTTTCTGATGGAAAGCTTATAAGGAATGTATTTGCTACATTTGTGTAAGCAGTACACATCAAAACATGCAGAATAAAAAAGCAGTACGTACCATTATCATTGTAATAACGAGCCACAAACGCGTCCACTGCTGAAATTTAGTTAGAGAGGTAAGGGTCCACAGAACAACATCCCAGCGAGCACTTTTAGTCCAGCAAAACAATAACGTTGTAATAAGGATGCATATTCCTTTGTTTACATTTCATTTCTTCGGGAGAGTTATTGTTCGCATCTGTTATGGAATAGATTACGCTCAAAAACAGCGTCTTGGTGGTAAAAAAACAACACGGTGCTGTAGCATACAGTTTTACAAACAGAATGAGACCGTCCACGGAAAAAAAAAGTATATATACGGAATAGTTTATTTGAATTTGGCGCTCTCTCCTGAGTGAAGCATGCTGTGACGCAGCTGTCATCTGAGCGGGGCGTAACATAGCGATCTGCTTTTTCCATAAAAAAAAAAAAAAAAAAATTTTTTTTTTTTTGTCTTCAACATTCTTTATATGTGTGTGTGTGTATTGTGTGGGGAATGTGGCCGTATCTGCATGATTATCATCTGTATGGACGCACATCAGCGTGTTTATTACCAACTCTATGACGGCTATCATTGTGATTCGATGATCAGCTATTATGGTTCATTCCTCTGTTTAGATCTGGTACCAGCGTGGGAGTCTCGTTCTTTGTTGGACGGGGATGCATTCCACTCTCTGTGTGGTGGCTTGGCATTGTCTTGGCGTTGGGTGCCCTCTAGAGCTAGCGCTTGACCTTGAGTGTTGAAGTCAAGTACTGCTGGGGTTTTGCCGCTTTTTTCTGAGGCCATCTTTTGTTTGCCGTAGGCTTTCTGCGCCAAGTCTCGTAACTGCTGAGCATCCATTGTTCGTGGACATGCAAGCATGCCCAGATGGTGGCTTACGCCGGAGTGAAGGTTCCTTAGGAAGAGAGTTTTGAAGTTTAGTTCGTCCTCCATGTCGGGTTCGTTGCGAGTTCCGAAGTATGCTCGTCTGAGTCGGCTGTAGTAGGCTTGAGGAGGTTCATGACGATGTCTTGTCTCCAGGGCAGCCACGAGGCCTTGTTCGGACTCAGGGTCAGAGAACTCTTTAATGAGGGCTTCTCGGAGCAGTTGGTAATCAGTCTTTGTGTGAGCAGGCTGCCGGTCCAGGAAGCTGCAAACTTCAGGACTGGATTTGTCAGTAATGTTAGGTCGCATTTCCAGATGGAAATCGATGTCCTGGAGGTTAGCTTGGTGATTTTGGCTATTTGGCACGCTCGGGGTGAATTTGACAATGTTCCTGGCGAGTTTGTCGATGTCTTTTAGGTCCAAGCCGTGCGATGATCTGTGGCTGGCTGCAGCAGTTAGAGTGAGGTAGAGTGAGGTAAAGTTCTCCAGAGGGAGTTGGTGAATGTTTCAACACCACGCCCTCAACCTTTTTCTCATGTGTCAGTCCAGGAACAGGTGACCCGGTCCTGCTCGGCAGGGGTGCACCTCGTGTCCTCGATGGCTCATGGTGCAGTTCGTAGGCGTGCTTGAGTTCCTCTTGGAAACTATCAGCTTCTTCTTTGACATAGTCTAGCTGTCGTGTTAGACGGCTAACCTCGTTTCTTGACTCATCCAGGTGAGCTTCAAGGGCTTTGATTCTGCCGTTCTTATCCCTGAAGTCGGCCTTTGCTTTCTCCAGCAGCTGGTCTGCATACTGTAGCTTTTCGGACCGATCAGCGTAGTCTGCCTTGACTTGTTCCATTTCTTGTCTAGTAGCTGCTAGGGTCTCTTTTAGCCTATTAATCTCTTCCTCAGCACCTTGTTTCACCTCTTCAGGTCCTTCCTGTCATTCCTGAGCTTCCAGTTCCAGTTGCTCGATGCGTCGTTGTGCGCGTGTCAACTCCTGCTGGAGCTGTGCAGCGTGCTTGTCGTTTGACTTGAGGGTAGCGATGAGTGTGTGGCTTAAGGAGCCAGGGATCTTGGCTAATTCTTTGTGCATGTAGCTTTGACTCGGGTCTTGTGCTATGAGGCTTGTTATGTTGTCATCCAGCTGGTCCTGTGTCTGGTGTTTCAGTGCTTCAGCGGCTTTAGGGAGGAGGCTGTCCGTCGCAACACTTAGCCATTTTTCCAGATCCTCCCAGTGACCGACATGTTCTGTTGTGTGAGACATGTTTGGGCATGGTGAGTGAGATCTCGAACTGCAACTGACACAGACCTTGAAGAGAAAAACAAAACAAACCAAAACAAACAAACCAAAACAAATCAAACGTGTAGGGGTGTAGATATGCAATGTAGAGTGTGTACTAGTGTTGAGTGTGCATTAAGGCAGGTGAGTGTGATTCTCTGTGACTGTGGTCCTCTGGGGGTGTGCTTCTAATTTCTTGCCTCTGTGGGGAGAAATTGAGCACACACACACACACACACAGGTAGCACAGCTAGAGAAAAGATAAAGAAAGGAAGAACACCAACAGAGCAAGGAACAGGGTAATAATTGGATGCTTCACCTTTTTCCTGTAAAGGAAAGCCTTTTTTTTTTTTTGTAAGTCTGAGGTGAAGGAAAACAATAACAATGACAGTACTGGTCCCGTTAATGACAAAATTGACACCACAACGCTAATTAGAGTGTTTGCATGCTTGAAGTTTTCCGGCGCCTACCTTCTGTTGACCTGCTTTAGCCTGGCGGGCTAGAATTTCACAGAAGAGGAAGATAAATGGAAAACAATTTTGAAACGTCGTTCTCAAGTTCACAAATACCTGTTCAATTGCTCAAGTTCTCTGCTCATGCTTTCCCTCAGGCAAAATCCCAGCAAACAGCAGCAGTAGTCAAATTAGAAGATAGTGGCAGGGAGAAAAGAGAAGAAGAGTGAGGAGTTACTCCCAATATCAGGATTAGTAACAAGGGTGGCAGCGCGATGGCGCTATTGAGTCGATGCACCTAGGGGTTTGGCTTTGCTAATTTTAGTAGGGTAAAACACACTGGCCTAAATATTGAGAAAAACATAATTTTCTTTTGGAGTTTGGCTAATTAGAAGGTTAACCTGTTAACGTTCACCAGAGTGACCTCGCACTGAACGCTCTTTGTTTGCATGTGTCATTGTTTTCTAATAGAATAAATGAAACGGGACAAAGTTAATCTTGACAAACTATATATCATTCTGAGGGTCTAAGCCTCAAGCATCGACGGCAGATCGCTGTTTTTCGATGGAAAGCTTATAAGGAATGAGTGGCACAAATTTGCTACATTTGTGTAAGCAGTACACATCCAAACACGCAGAGTAAAAAAGCCGTACGTACCTTTATCATTGTAATAACGAGCCACAAACGCGTCCACTGCTGAAATCCCAGTTTAGTTAGAGAGGTAAGGGTCCACAGAACAACATCCCAGCGAGCACTTTTAGTCCAGCGAAACAATAACGTTGTAATAAGGATGAATATTCCTTTGTTTACGTTTCATTTCTTCAGAGAGTTATTGTTCGCGTCCGTTATGGAATAAATTACGCTCAAAAACAGCGTCTTGGTGGTAAAAAAACAACACTGTGTTGCAGCATACGGTTTTACAAACATAATGAGACCGTCTACGGAAAAAAAAGTCTCAGAAAAGCGGAATATAGATTATTTGAATTTGGCGCTCCCTCCTGCCGGCAGTGTCATCTGAGCGGGGCGTAACTTAGCGATCTGCTTTATCCATAAAAAAACTGTTTTTTTTTTCTTCTACATTTTTTATATGTGTGTGTGTGTGTGTATTGTGGCCGTGTCTGCATGATTATAATATGTATGGACGCACATCAGCGTGTTTATTACCGACTCTATGACGGCTATCATTGTGATTCATTGATCAGCTATTATTGATTATATGGCCCATCTGTTTGATTATAATCTGAATGGAAGCATATCAGCGTGTGATTATTGACTCTATGACCATGTCTGGCAATATCACTTCATGTCTGGCAATCAGAATACTTCAGTATACATACTATATACAAAGCATTTTTTTTCTATTTTTTTCCTTTTTTATTACTCAAATAATTATTTTTGTATTTTTTAGTGCTCAAATAAATCTGTCTATTATTTTATAATTGAAAAACTATGCAGGAACATGTATAATGACTAAAATAGCTTGTATAATTCTGCAATCCATTTGGTGGTTATTTTTCCTCAAACAGGGGGGTGGGGGGGACTATAAATAGTTTCAGAAAAAATATTGCAGGAATCTCATTTTTCATGGTATCTTCTTCAAATTTGAAATATGAACTCATGAGACACATGGCTTTCGATCCATTACTTTTCTGGATTGCTCCAGGACTTATTTCATGTATTTGTATATGAAATAAAAAAAACATTCAATGTGGAAAAAATATTTTTCAAGGCACGTCAGTGCCTATAACTTTTTATCTTTTTGAGCATTATCAACTCTGGATGATAGATAGTAAAGCCCAGAGTCTCTTCTTTCCAAAGATACCTAATTTGTTTGTGTAAGCACACTTTGTCACAAACTGTTACCATTTTAATTTAGGTAGGTTATTTTCACCTGCGAGGCCCTAAATGGGGGTGAAGGTTAACAGGTTAAGTTCGTATGCCCTAGGCAGGGTGAGGAATTAAATTGGTCCAGTGGAGTCCAGCAGCAAGGCCCACCGCTCGAGCGCACCAGGTGAGCGCCTGTAAGGGTCCTGTCGAACATTCTGTCCCCACTGTATTGCTGTGAGCCTCTCAGACAGCTGTGGCTTTTGGCACAACCGGGCTGAGACATGGATGAGGCACGTCACCGACTGCTGGCCTGAAGAGTGGCAGAGCTAGATCCCGGTATCTATCAGTCAGCGCAAACACGAAGTTCGACGTACTTCGTCAATAGTTTAGCCGGGGTGGTATATCCGCACCTTCGCCCAGCCAGTCGTTGACTCCTCCTCCGATACCCGATTGCTAGGCCTGCTGCGGGCCATCACTTTGCAACACTAGGACAGAGGTATTAGCCCCCCCCCCCCCCCCCAGCCTGCACCAGGTTTACGTCGGAACGGGTGGCTCCACTTGCTGTAACCCACACTGGGAACAATGTCACTTCACCAACCAAGCACTAGGGGGAGCCCTATGATGTCATCATTAAAATTGGATCGATTCAGATTAAATTTTCAGAGGGATATAATTTTATTATAATATTATAATGGTTTTCCTAATTGCAGAGTATTATTGGCAGTTAAGGATTAAGATCTTGATGTTTGTCATTAAAATTATAAGCGCAATTACAACTGGAACCAGTATGGAAACAGGAACTGTAATTTCAGCTGCTGCAATACTGGCTGAAGCACTACTGTTCTCTCTGACCTGTCATCAAAAACTGTGTGGGTTTCCATAGTTCTTTGACCACTGTGTAGAAGGACTTTAACCACTTTCAGCATGACCTTGGGTGAACGGCTAGGACAATCAAGGTAAATCCTTGTAGGTGGCAAACTGACCATGAGAACAGCCCTGGAAGTGTCATTGACAGAATCATGCAGAACTGTAAGATGTAACTCTTTACAGACACCACATGGACACTTGAGATTGCAGACCTCCACTTTATGAGTTTGGCCATACCTCCAGCAGCGCTTTCCCTCTTTAATCCAAGTGATAATTTGAGCTGTAGTTAGTTTCTTAAACTGGTCACAGGCATTGAGGTAATGGTCCCTGCTATCACAATGAGGACAATATGGCCTAGGCTTTGGCTTTGAGTTAGATTTCTGTGCTGCGGCATCAGGACACTTTATGCCTCTCTCACTGGTCAACAGAACAGATGTAGATCGCTCTTTTGGACGGGTAGATGTTGTGGGTTTAGCATAGGATTTGGGCGAATCACTCTGAAACAAGGCTGCAGCTCAGCTGGAAATGCGTTTCGCCTGGGACTTAATCTCTAACCAGGTGGCCAGATCGGGGAGTATATAGGTTTTGTCTGTGCCTGTCTGGAGAATACCCTTGCTCAGGCAGTTTTCAACAAAGCTATCATGATAGGCAGGTGGCAACTTGCTGAGCAGACAATCCACATGAGAGCCACACATGAGCTCGTAACTGTTCTGCCCTATAAGAGTCCTCAACATGCCTACCAATGTGCAGATACGGGAAAGGTTTGTCTTTTATTTTGAAATTGTAATTTCCTGTTTGCTACGCCACTTGAGCTTAGGTGCATATGTACCTGATAGTTTTTCGGTGTGGTGGAAGGTAGGGGTGGTGTAGCTGGAGTGCTCACTTTCTGTTGACCGTTTTCTTTCATTTGTCTAATTAAATTTTTTGTTTATTTTCCGTTTTACACTTTTCCGTCATCATTTATGTTTGTTGTTACTTTCATCGTTGGAAATAAAACCTTTTTTGCGTTAAAACTTGTCACGGATTTCTTCCACTACTGAGCCTCTCAGCGGATATTGGTCGGCGCTACAATTAGTCAACAGAAAAGGCTATCGAGGATCAGTGGAAAGGATTGCTCAGTACACCGAATATGAAGCGCCGATGTGCACACTGCAGCCAAACGATGGACTTTGTATCCTGTCGGCAGATGAGGTATGTTAGGGGTTTGCTATGTTAGCTTGTTATCGCGCTGTGATGCAGCACCCATTCAAGAAGTTATTGGTTTATGGTTTGTGCACATTGAATACGGCGCTGGGATTGCGTTGTGTGCTAAATGGATGCAGATGAGCCGAAGTATGCCGCTGAGAGCAGTAAAAGAGAGCCCAAGCTTACGGCAAAAGCTGCGGCATTGACAATTGAAACATTGCAAAAGGATCGCAAAGCTAAGGTGAATCAAATGAAGCACATGATTTTATCAGTGAAAGATCTCATGAAATGTGATGGTAATGCTCCAGAAGGGTGTTCAATGTTGGGATCCTTGAAATGTTTGAAAGATGATGCTTCTGTGTTGCACAAAAAGGTACTTCCTTTTCTTCCTCCTGCTGAACAAGATAAACAGAATGAATGGTTTTATTCCGTGTGCAAGCACAATGACGGGTTTGTGGAAGATGCTGAACGATGGTTGAATGAGACTAAGAATCTGAGTCAAACGGTTCAAACAACAGATGCAAATTCTTCTCAAAGCCATGTAAATCTTTGCTCTCCTCTCTCTGTTACTCCTGATCCAAAAGCAATGGATGATCTTGTTGAACCTCTGTTGAGTTGTGCTTCTAACATTCCCTCTTCTGCTGAAGCAGTTTCATCATCTCAAAATATGCATCTTTCAAATGAATATCAGAACCTTGAGGCAAACTATGATGATGTGGAGAATCAAATACAACCAACAGACAGTGTTTCTAATGTCATTAGGAAATCATCGAAAACATCATCTAGAATTACAACAACTACTCACGGATCTCGTTCCAGTCGATCTTCTGTTGCATCTGCTCGCCTTAAGAATGAGGCCGAAATGGCAGCCCTGCAGGCACATCAAAAAATGTTACAGTGGAAACATGCATTTCAGAAAGAAGAGGAGGATCTGAGGAGAAGAAAGGAACAAATGGAGCTTGATACTAAAATCGCTGTATCAATGGCCAAGATGAAAGTATATAGCGACGTGAGATCAGAAACAAGTGAAATTACTAATCATCCTCAAACCAATGCCCCACAGATAATGAATACTAGAACCAAATCTCTTAATCCTAATGTGGAATAATTTTTACCTTCAAGTTCATATGCAGTGTCACAACATCCTCCTGCATCTTCTATACAGACTCAAGTAGCAACAGAGAATTCAAAGCATTTTCCAACTCGGACGGTTCAGCAGCAGCAACAAATTGTTCAATCTAAATCAAGTCCAATCCATTCTGCATTACCACCTAGTATCAGTCATGATGGTAGACAAGAGTGTGGAACACGATTGCAAGATGCACATGGATCATGTTTGCAGGATGACTTGGAAGGAAATATTCTTAAACTTATTGACAAGCAAAATGAGATTGCAGCTCTACTGGTCCAACAGAACAACTTGTCTTCGCTTCCACCAAGGGAAGTTCCATTCTTTGATGGAGATCCGTTGTGGTTGGTGGAAAATAAATCAAGTGGCTATGCAGATTGCTTGCATTTCCTGGAGCAGTACACCAGAGGGCAACCTAAGGAGATTGTTAGGAGCTGTCAGCATATGATTCCTTTACAAGGGTACATAAGGGCTAAGGATTTGCTCAAGGAGCACTTCGGCAGTGAAGTAAGGAGAGCTTGAGCATATATGGAGAAGGCTCTCATGGAAAACAATTAAATCTGAGGATGCTAAAGCTTTGCAGGATTATGGCCTATTTCTTAGGAGTTGCTGCAATGCTATGCAAAACATTCGCTGTATGAATGAGTTGAATCTTGCCACTAATATGCAGGCTATTCTCGCAAAACTTCCTTACAAGCTCAGAGAAAAATGGATGATAGTGAAATATGATTTACAGGAAAGACGCAATGATCAGGCTTATTTTTCTGATATCATCCAAGAGGCTCTGGCTGCAGACTTGTGCTTGCACTCTCAGACACTTGTGCTTCTGCTAGTGACGTCACTTGCAGTCTTTATTTTTTATTTTGTTCTATTTATTTACTATTTCTTGTTTTAATCTCTTAACATTTTACAACAGTAGCCAGGTGGTGAAGACAAGAAAAAATAAACTAAATTACAATGTCACTTGCAATCGCCACTAGCACTCTCCACTACCTGCGACGTTATTTGCATTTGACACAAATCGTGCATGTAGCCAATGGAGACAAGACACTGTGGTGGTGATTTAATGATTAAAACTAATTTAGTTCAATAACGTACATGGTCCTGTAAATCCGTGGCCACAGAACAGCAGAATATGAACGCAATGCACAAAGTCTCTCGTTAAGCGTTTTCCTCCCGTAGAAAAACAAACACTTAATATGGCTTAATGTATTAAGATGCTATTAAAATATCAAATTCAATATACAGTTTATTAATATAATGAATATGTATATAGTATTTTCCTCCCATACAGCAAAACATGGCATATAAAATGATTATATTTATAAGATGATAAAGACCAAACTCAATATGCTCCTTTTCATTATTAAAATATACATAACTATGTACAGGCAAGAAGGTGAGCCCAGAATAAACGCAACATGCAAAGTTTTGTGTTAAGCATTTTTTTCATATATAATAAACTTTCTAAAGCTCTTTTATTACTTTACTTTTAGTCATTTAGCAGACGCTTTTATCCAAAGCGACTTACAAATAAGAAAAAGTAACTAAAACTAAAAGTTAACACACTGTAAATACTCTATACACACCCATTTAAGACAATACAGAAATTAAATAAAATTGACAAATGCATACAACAACAACATTTCAATAGTAAACATATAAAGGAAAAAAAATAAAATAAAATAAAAAGCGATACTTATATCCTTTGCCGGTGTCCTAGCCCGGTGGAGTCGCACGGTAGAGTCGATGGTCTTTACACTCTTTACTTTTTACTTTGTCATTTAGCAGATTATATCATTGATATAATATCATTATATAATTTATCATATATAGTCATTTAGCAGATTATTTTATATCATTGTCTTTGTCCATTAAGCTATATTACATGTTTTACTTATAATGATTTTCTATGGGAGGAAAATATTTAACGTGCAATATAAAGCATTGCGTTCTGGGCTCGACTGCTTGCCTGTACGGAGTTGATCCTTTTAATATAAAAAGGATTTATACATTACATTTATTATATACAGCCAGGTGGTAAAGACAAGAAAAAAGAAATTAAATTACAATGTCACTTGCAATAGCCACTAGCACTCTCCGCTACCTGCGAAGTTACTTGCATTATACAATATTAAGAAGATCAGGCCCTTTCTCTCGGAACATGCAACACAAATCCTTGTTCAGGCTCTTGTTCTGTCCAGACTTGACTATTGCAATGCTCTCTTGGCAGGTCTTCCAGCCAATTCTATTAAAGCTGTACAATTAATCCAAAATGCCACTGCAAGATTAATCTTTAATAAGCCGAAAAGAATGCACGTCACGCCCCTGTTCATCAATTTGCACTGGCTACCAATAGCTGCTCGCATTAAGTTCAAGGTATTGATATTTGCCTACAGAACCACCACTGGCTCTGCACCCCTTTACCTAAATTCATTACTTCAGACTTATGTGCCTTCTAGAAGCTTGCGTTCTTCAAGTGAACGATGCATTATTGTGCCATCCCAAAGACACACAAAAACACTTTCTCAGACTTTTTCATTAACTGTTCCCATCTGGTGGAAAGACCTGCCCAACTCAATCAGAGCAGCCGAATCCTTACCCATCTTCAAGAAACGGCTAAAAACTCATATGTTCCATCTTTACTTGACCCTCTAACTCTAGAACTCTCTATTCTAATTTTATTTTATCTACACTCACCTAAAGGATTATTAGGAACACCTGTTCAATTTCTCATTAATGCAATTATCTAATCAACCAATCACATGGCAGTTGCTTCAATGTATTTAGGGGTGTGGTCCTGGTCAAGACAATCTCCTGAACTCCAAACTGAATGTCAGAATGGGAAAGAAAGGTCATTTAAGCAATTTTGAGCGTGGCATGGTTGTTGGTGCCAGACGGGCCGGTCTGAGTATTTCACAATCTGCTCAGTTACTGGGATTTTCACGCACAACCATTTCTAGGGTTTACAAAGAATGGTGTGAAAAGGGAAAAACATCCAGTATGCGGCAGTCCTGTGGCCGAAAATGCCTTGTTGATGCTAGAGGTCAGAGGAGAATGGGCCGACTGATTCAAGCTGATAGAAGAGCAACTTTGACTGAAATAACCACTCGTTACAACCGAGGTATGCAGCAAAGCATTTGTGAAGCCACAACACCACAACCTTGAGGCGGATGGGCTACAACAGCAGAAGACCCCACCGGGTACCACTCATCTCCACTACAAATAGGAAAAAGAGGCTACAATTTGCACGAGCTCACCAAAATTGGACGGTTGAAGACTGGAAAAATGTTGCCTGGTCTGATGAGTCTCGATTTCTGTTGAGACATTCAGATGGTAGAGTCAGAATTTGGCGTAAACAGAATGAGAACATGGATCCATCATGCCTTGTTACCACTGTGCAGGCTGGTGGTGGTGGTGTAATGGTGTGTGGGATGTTTTCTTGGCACACTTTAGGCCCCTTAGTGCCAATTGGGCATCGTTTAAATGCCACGGCCTACCTGAGCGTTGTTTCTGACCATGTCCATCCCTTTATGACCACCATGTACCCATCCTCTGATGGCTACTTCCAGCAGGATAATGCACCATGTCACAAAGCTCGAATCATTTCAAATTGGTTTCTTGAACATGACAATGAGTTCACTGTACTAAAATGGCCCCCACAGTCACCAGATCTCAACCCAATAGAGCATCTTTGGGATGTGGTGGAACGGGAGCTTCGTGCACTGGATGTGCATCCTACAAATCTCCATTAACTGCAAGATGCTATCCTATCAATATGGGCCAACATTTCTAAAGAATGCTTTCAGCACCTTGTTGAATCAATGCCACGTAGAATTAAGGCAGTTCTGAAGGCGAAAGGGGGTCAAACACAGTATTAGTATGGTGTTCCTAATAATCCTTTAGGTGAGTGTATATGTCTTTTTATTTTAAAAAAATAAATAAAAAAATAGGGGAAAGGATGAGTTTAAGAGAATGAAAATGTGATATCCCAAGTTTACAGCAATATGTGCGATTGCATAGACCTGAACAACCATCAATCACTTATTTAACCCTCGCTTTGAGTTTCTCAATGAGGCTAAAATTTGTATTAAACTGCACCGACTCAGCAAAAGTCTGGAGGTTACTTGCTTGCTTTGCCTCTGGGATTGCCTTTTGTCGTCGTCGCCACGGAGGGTTTTCCCAAGTTTGCTGATTGGTTGGATGCTCCGTAGTCGTTGAAGTGACGTCTTGGCGTTGGCTGCAGATGCGGAGTTGGTCTGGTTGAAGTTTGAAGCGAGTGCAGTCGGAGCTGAACTTTGCAGCAAACTTACATTAGAACACGAAACTCTACGGAACGAAAAGAAACTAAAATAAAAAGAATAAGCATAAAAGGATGTAACGAGACTAGGTGGTTTTTCTTCTCATTGTGGTAGCAGCTGGCACGTAGGCCAGAGCACGCTCAAAGAGCAGCGCCAAAACGCGGTGGCAAGAGTTGAAGAAGAGGAGAAGGAAAAGAGAGGGGTTTGATGGTGTCCTGAGTTTTTCAACTCGGCTTTCAGACCGTCCCATCTGGACGTCTTCACCAATTAGATACTGTCCTAGCTTGAGGTGTTGCTCTGTTCTTCCACCCAATCAATAAATCAACATGTTATCTGTTCAGTCAGAGGTCCGAACTTTACTGGCTCTTGCAAAGTATACTTTTGAACATGATTTCTATAACAAGACTATGATGCATTTGACAAAGAAATACCCCTGGCGGTAAACTAAGCTTTTTTATACCCATCTAACAAAATACTAATTGAATTTAGCTGGACACACTTTCCTTATTTTTCCACAACAAATGGCCAAGCAAGCGCAGACACTGACAAGATACGTGAGACAGAACGAGACCAAACACGACCAAATAAAAGTTTTAATTTTTATATATACAGGTGCATCTCAATAAATTAGAATGTCGTGGAAAAGTACATTTATTTCAGTAATTCAACTCAAATTGTGAAACTTGTGTATTAAATAAATTCAATGCACACAGACTGAAGTAGTTTAAGTCTTTGGTTCTTTTAATTGTGATGATTTTGGCTCACATTCAACAAAAACCCACCAATCTCAACAAATTAGAATACGTCATAAGACCAAGAAAAAAAAACATTTTTTAGTGAATTGTTGGCCTTCTGGAAAGTATGTTAATTTACTGTATATGTACTCAATACTTGGTAGGGGCTCCTTTTGCTTTAATTACTGCCTCAATTCGGCGTGGCATGGAGTTGATCAGTTTGTGGCACTGCTGAGGTGGTATGGAAGCCCAGGTTGCTTTGATAGCGGCCTTCAGGTCATCTGCATTGTTGGGTCTGGTGTCTCTCATCTTCCTCTTGACAATACCCCATAGATTCTTTATGGGGTTCAGGTCAGGTGAGTTTGCTGGCCAATCAAGCACAGTAACACCTTTGGCAGTGTGGGCAGGTGCCAAGTCCTACTGGAAAATGAAATCAGCATCTCCATAAAGCTTGTCGGCAAAAGGAAGCATGAAGTGCTCTAAAATTTTCGGGTAAATGGCTGCGTTGACTGTGGACTTCAGAAAACACAGTGGACCAACACCAGCAGATGACATGGCAGCCTAAATCATCACTGACTGTGGAAACTTCACACTGGACTTCAAGCAACATGGATTCTGTGCCTCTCCACTCTTCCTCCAGACTCTGGGACCTTGATTTCCAAATGAAATGCAAAATTTACTTTCATCTGAAAAGAGGACTTTGAACCACTGAGCAACAGTCCAGTTATTTTTCTCCACAGCCCAGGTAAGACGCCTCTGACGTTGTCTCTGGTTCAGAAGTGGCTTGGTAGCCCTTTTCCTGAAGACATCTGAGCGTGGTGACTCTTGATGCACTGACTCCAGCTTCAGTCCACTCCTTGTGAAGCTCTCCCAAGTGTTTGAATCAGCTTTACTTGACAGTATTCAAGCTTGCAGTCATCACCTTTTCCTACCCAAATTCTTCCTTCCAGTCAACTTTGCACTTAATATGCTTTGATGCAGCACTCTGTAAACAGCCACACCTTTCAGTAATGACCCTCTGTGACTTACACTCTTTGTGGAGGGCGTCAATGATTGTCTTCTGGATCATTGCCAAGTCAGCAGTCTTCTCCATTATTGTGGTTTCAAAGAACAAGAGATATCCAGAATTTATATTGTAGGGATGGATATTAATTGAAATTCAAATGTAAATATTCTAATATTTTGAGTTACTGATTTCTGACTTTCATGAGCTGTAAGCTCTAATCATCAAAATTAAAATAAAAAAACTTTAAATGTTTTACTTTACATGCAATGAATCTAAAATATATGAAAGTTTCACTTTTTAAAATAACTTACAAGAAAAAAATAACTTTTCCACGATATTCTAATTTATTGATATGCACCTGTACTGTATTTATGTGCTCTGAAGAAAAAAAAAAAAAAAAAAAAACATTTTGAAATTCTGGGTTATTTCTCTCAGCAGATCTTCTTCCAGAAACAGAAAGTAGCCGGGATGAACTTGTTTGTTTGCTCGGAGGTGATGTGGGCATGTGCATTAGATATGAGTTGAGACGGGAAAACTGGACATCGCGTTGGTTTCATACGGATTACTTTAACATAGAATATTTGTTTTGGACGTGACTTACTTAATTTAAAAGTAGACATTTCAAGCTTTCTATACATATATTTCTCATGTATTTGAGGCGAGTATTCGCGGAGATTCATGTTGTTTTATTTACGTGTCTGTGAAGAGAGGTTACAGAGACAGAGCCAGTAGAGAACAAACCCTGTTTATTTTCTCTGTTTTTTAAAAGCACATTGTTTTGTTGTTATTATGACTATACACAAATAAAAGTATACCCTTTGCAGTTTCAAATGATACCTTATTCTTATCTGTACGATCAAAACTAGTGGAGTATTTTTAGTTCGTTTCGCATCATAAAGAAAATACGAGAGGGGGTTAATGCATTTCATAATGGGGGTTTGACCCCAGGGGGTTAATGCATTTCATAATGCACGTTCATATTTGCTGGTCTGTATATACATTACGTACTGAATTGTCTTTATCATCTTAGTTCGTTATTATGCCACATTATTGTTTGTTAAACTGTTTTATAAAATCAGTATCACATTTACAGTGGTGCAGATAATTGGAAACAAAAACGGCACTCTTGTCCGTTTGATATTGTTAAACTATATCATATCTGGGGCTGCTGAGTTTGATGCTACATAAGACAACTTAAAAGATTAATACTACACTTTTACTTAAAATGCTCTGTAAACCACAGTGTGCTTGTAATAAGTTCCAATTGTGATCTAATGCGTGTTTTGGCCATATAATGTTGCTGAAATATGTTAATATGTAGCCTTTTATATTGAGCTAATCGCTACACCTGAATTAGCATTTCTCATGTAAACACCTTGTATTGTTATGAAAAATAGGCAAAACCTCATGAAAATCATATACTGTCATAATTGTGTTTATTAGCTTTGTTTCATCGGTAGAAATGTTTTTTTTTCAGGGTTTATTATGTACAGAACTGAACGCAGAAGTTTAATGGATGTTCGTCATAGGAGATGTGGCGAATTAACAAATAATATGATTGATATATGAGCAGCAAATGAGAACAGAGTCAGAACAGTGATCGCGGAAGAGAAAACAGGCAGACAGCTCTTGAAGCTGTTTATGCACATCAGATTTCATAAATCAGTGGAAAATGCATAGAAATGATGACTCTGCATGAGCGATGAATTTTAAAATGAAAATGAACTAGTGTTAATGTAGCCGAAAATATGTGGAAACTGAAAACTATTTGCACTTTATTAGCTATTTGCACTGTTTTATTGTGTTGGTTAGCTATGTTTTCTTCCTTTATCTAGTGGCAGTTTTACAGTCTCTGAGTCTGTAAAAGCATCAACAAGCTGAAAAAATTAATTAAAAAATGTAAGTTATTTTTTTTTTTTAGGTAATGTAATCTTGCTCAAAGAGATTTCATAAAATTGGTATCGAAAAAAAGTATTGTTCAGGGACCGGAATTGAAGTTTTTCTCAAATTTGCATATGCAGAACATGCATGAAAATTAGAGGCAGGATTTACTGCGTGATTAGCCTAATAAGCCAATCATAACGCGATGGAGGCATTGCTTATACTCATGACTTTACCCCAGTCATTCTCAATTACTCCCCACAGCACACTTTAATGTTGTTAATACTGAGTGGTAAAGCCTTCCTTTTGCCTCCTTTGAGAAAATTCTTCTGATACAGATTATAAAGCCTATCTTTGACGATCAATGCTACAAAATCTACATGCTATGTGTGTTGGAGCAGGTTTGGAACTAAACTCTGCAGGGCTGCGGCCCTCCAGGAACTGAGTTTGACACCTATACGTACTGTATAGAAAGGCCGTTCGCTGCTTTTAGAGACGGCCATCAACATTCTTTTAGAACATCCTCCCCTTTACACTCAGAATGTTCCCTAAAAACTCTCAGTAATGACGGTGACCATACAGCCTGTATCTATCATAGATGGAACACATACTTACCCCCATGTACACATCCATAACTGGAGTAGGTCCTGTAAGTGCATGGAATACTTTTTCCCGTGAAATCACCTGAACCCAATTGTTCCCCTCCCGTAGTCTGGCTCTTAACTACAGAGGGAATTTGTTTCCTTGTTGCACATTAGTTTGAACAGCTGCCCCCCTAACCAACTCAGATGATGCTACTTGACAGCCATTATCACCAACAATATAATAATATGAATATGTCCTATTCCCTGACATCTAAAACAAATAGGTCTTCCTGTTGAATCATACCTGGTTTCCTGTCTTGGCCTACGCCCTCGTCTCCCTTCAGAAATTGAAGTGGTGCTACCTGCTGTGCAAGCCCCTCTAATTTCTCCTCCTGCTTCCTCATTGCATCTCTAAATTCAAGAAGAAAAGAATCAGGGTAAACAGGATTATTTGTAGTAGTTATACCAGAGCATTTAGCTGCTGCACCTTCTGGTGCTAAACTGTAGCTCTATCAGGCACATTAACAGCATAGCTTCTGTCCGCAAGGCTGAGAATTTAATATTTGGGTCTTGTCTAATTAATCATTTTAATTCTCTATGAAGTGAAGGGTCTCTTACATGCTCAGAAAACTGATTTCTTATTGTCTGCTCCCCACACAACTCCACTCCTCCACTACAATGATTTAAATCCCTTGCCAAATATAACAGTGAATAAGAAAATTTCCACAACCCCTCACCAGCCTTCTGTTTTCTGTCAAAAAAAATAAAAAGCTTTTGAGAAGCAGTCAGAGAATAAGGATGGCCATACGCCTCCTAACCTCTAGAATCAATGTAGGGCTCCAAAGTACCTCAGGTGTGCTATATCTTATCTCTTGTTTAGCTACCCCCCCCCCCTCCCCTCCCCGAAATTATGCCTGTTCTCTTTCTCTATATTGCCGATAATTCATAGAGTTCTGCACTTCATCAACTCAATCATGATAAGAGATAGTACCTTGGTCACCAGAAAACATTAACATCTTTTTATCTTTAGGCACATAAATCACTTCAACAGATGTTGTAACTTTACTTGTGGAGGCCGAAGATGCTGTTGAATAAGCTAGGCCTGCATCTGAAGGAGAATGTGAAGTTTCCAAAGGATCTGTTGTTGTTACTTGTTGTAAGTGGGCATTCAGTGCTTCATTCTGTTGTTTGAGTTCATCCATCCCAGCTTTTTCCTTAACCAGCCTTTCCCACAACGCAGCCACTTCTTGCTCCATCATGTGGAAGTCAGTCATTCAACAACAGTCGTTATATCCAAAGCAGTTCCACTGAAGTTCCTTGTCTCTTGCACCACACTCCTCCACTCTTCAGCCTATGTCATTGTTTTGAAACCTCACCTTACTCTATATCAACTCGCTACCAATTGAAGATCCAGTTCATGACACCAAACTGTAAAGCCTATCTATGACAAGCAATACATTTCTCTACACAAATCATCCTTACACTCGTCATTTATTAACAACTCAACAAATGTTCTAAAACACATACATAAATAGCCTTAGCTGGTAACAAGTTGATCCCGAAAGGGTTCAGTATATCATGTGTAAATGTGCAATACTTTACATCTGATTTAAATAGTAATTCAAAACAGTGACAAAGGCCAGCTCATAAAACAGAGCCAGAAAAACACCATCATTGTTGTGCAATAATCATTAAAACACCAGCACATCTAATAACAACTATACATACAAAAAACACATTTCAATACATTTAAATACAGCACAATATAAAACAAACATACACTTCAATCACATACCTAGCACCAGCTACGGCAACAGTTTTCCAACTCTGGCACAAACCATCATTGCCGTCTCAAAGAAAGAAATCAAACTCTCTCTCTCTCTGGTTTTATTGGCGGGTCGCAAACAACTTGTTCAGGATGTGCAACTTCAGGGTTTCATGCACTTTGCATAGTTATCATTGTAAAAAAAAACAAAAAAAAACACCAACACTATATACTGGCCTCTAACCCCGTATATTTAAGAAAATTAAATATAGCCTTACTACATTCCCACATTTTCTCATCTGCCCTCAAAATCCCCTTGTAACGTAATAAAAACGTAATATTAATATGTAATTTAAAAGAAAAGAAATTAAAGTAAAAGAATAAAGGGATGTAAAGAGACTATAGGTTGGTTTTCTTCTCATTGTGGTAGCAGCTGGCACGTGGCCCAGAGCACCTCAAAGAGCAGCGTAAAAACGCGGTGGCAAAAGAGAAGAAGAGGAGAAGGGAGAGAACCAAGAGGTTGTAAGAGAGCATTTTTAAGAAGAAGAGGAGAAGGGTGACTAAGAGAGAGTTTGATGGTGTCCTGATTTTTTTAAACTCGGCTTTCAGACCGTCCCATCTGGACGTCTTGACCAATTAGATACTGTCCTTGCTCGGGGTATTGCTTTGTTTCTCCACCCTATCAAGCAACATGTTAAATGGTCAGTCACATGTCCGAACTTTACAAGCTCTTGCAAAGCATACTTTTGAATGTGATTTCTATAACCAGAATATGATAAATTTTACAAAGAATGAATTGAAAGAAACATTTAAAGCATGAATTTTCAAACTCATACATACCAAACATGAATATTACCCTTTTAAGGCTTAAGCTATTCAATACTTATTAAAAGCAAGACATACACAATGAGTGATTAAAACAAGGATAGTCAAATATGTGGGTTACAAACATAGATGGGGTTCTGCATAGAAATGTCCTTTTAGGATGATTTTATGTGCTTATGAAAAAGAAAGTCTTTGTATAGTTCTATGGAGAACGAAGGCATGTTCTTTAGACAAAGGAATTTTGGTTTGGTCTGTCTTCTATGTGGGGGAGAAGTCAGTCTAAGGAAGCTCGTGAATTCAATCATGGAACACGTGATGGCCATCTCTTTGACCATCAGTCTTGATTATTTGCCCCAAATTTGATGGTCTCCTTCCTGAATTGGAATTATCAATAAGTGTTCTTTTGTCTCAAGGTTGTAAGCTGTACTGTGAAAGAGGCTTGCTGGTTAGTTTGCTTGCTTCAGACTAGTTGGAGCTAGGAATCTGATTTACGACGTCCTGTTTCCTTGGGCCTCTCTGTGGGATTCCAGCTCCTTATGTTTCAATGTTCTGATCGCATCTTAAATTTATCTGATTCAGTCTATATATGATATTCTACACCCTTCAAACTCCATTCTTGTTCCAACTCATATATTTTATCTTGCATGATCCTCCTTTCTGCAGTATATTTTTTTCCGCCTCATAATGACATGATCCACATTTTCTGGAATATTACATTCATCACAATTATCTGATATGCATTTTCCCATTAAAAACTGTGTTGATTTTAAACCAGTATGTCCAAGTCTTAATCTTGATATAATCGCTTCTACTCTTCTGCATTTCCCTTTAAAAGTCTTGACATTAATCGATTTCTGAATATTATAATACTGGCTCCCTTTGTTATCCATGTCTCACTTTTTCTGCCATGATTCTCTCACTTTTGTTTTAATTAACGATTTGGCCTCACCTTTACCAAATGGGAATTTCATTATTTCCTAGTCCTTTAATTTCAGTGCATTCTTTGCAGTTAAATCTGCTATCTCATTGCCCTCCACACCAGTATGAGCTGGAACCCAACAAAACTGAAGATTAATTCCAGTTCTCTCTATATTTAACATTATTATGGATATATCTTTAAATAAATCATCTCTTATTGTTTCAGTTGAATTCAAACAATTAAGAGCTGCAACAGATTCTGAACAGATTATTATTCTTTGAGTTCTTACTACTTCTACCCACTGTAACCCTACAATTATGGCTACTACTTCAGCTGTAAATACAGATAAGTTGACATTAATTATTTTACATATAGTTACATCAAACTCTGGTATGTACACTCCTACTCCTACATGATCATTCCTTGAATCTTTAGATCCATCAGTGAATATTGGTATATACTGATAGTAGTTCTGCCTAACATATTCTTGAACCAAATATCCAATATTATCAGCATTTGGGCTGTATTTGGGCCGTACTCAAAACTCTTTAAACCATATTATTTCACTACTTTATTAATATTCCAACCGAATCCTTTACCTTTTTGTTCTTTCAAATACTCCCAGCAATCACATAAGACCTCTGTAGCCGGTTGTTTTTTTCCCAGATCCTTTTAACTTTACCCAGTATGTCAGTGACAGCCTTATCCATCTTAAGTATAGTGGTAATTCTTTAATTTCTACAAGTAACACATTAGTAGGAGTTGTTTTAACGGCCCCAATACTAAGTCTAAGAGCTCTGAACTGTATTCTATCTAGTTTTTCCAGGACGCTCTTAGCTGCCGCTCCATATACCATACACCCATAGTCTATACATGATCTTATTAAGGCCCTGTATATATCAAGTGTAGGATATCAGAGACTGAATCAGACAATTTTAAGATGCATCAGAACATTGAAACCTGAGGAGCTGGAATGCAGAGAGGCCTCAAAGCTGTAACAGAACAACGCCATAAATCGGATTCCTGCCTCCTAACCAGCGAGCCTCTTTCACCAAACAGCTTGCAACACTGAGACAAACGAACACTTATTGATAATTCCAATTCAAGAAGGAGACTGTCAAAATTGTTGCAAGTAATCAAGACTGATGGTCACATCTAAACCTGTGATAGAAAATCACGAACTACAGACTCTCTCTGGGGAGGGTCTCCACACATAGAAGACAGACCAAACCAAAATTCCTTTGTCTAAAGAACATGTCATCATTCTCCTTAGAACTACACAAAGACTTTCTTTTTCATATGTACATAAAATCATCCTAAAAGGACATTTTTATGCAGAACCTCATATTATGTTGTAAACCACATATCATGTTTTAATCAAATAATATGTGTCTTTTCAATAAGTATTGAATAGCTCGAGCCTTAAAGGGAAATATTGCATATTTAGTATGTAAGAGCTTGAAAATTCATGCTTTAAGTGTTTCTTCCAATCAATTCTTTGTCAAATGCATCAGTCTTGTTATAATGAAATCATGTTCAAAAAGGTGTACTTTGCCAGAGCCTGTAAAATTCGGACCATGTGACTGATAACAAGCTGATTTATGATGTAAAGAACACCCCTAGCTAAGATAATAGCCTATCTAATTGGTCAAGACATCCAGATGGGACGGTCTGAAAGCTGAGTTTAAAACTCTTGTCCACTTTCTCCTCCCTCTCTCTTACTCTCGTACTCTCGTCCCTCTCACCGCGTGCTGCTCTTTGAGCGTGCTCTGGCCCACGTGCCATAATGAGAAGGAAAGCAACATAGTCTCGTCACATCCTTTTAATTTTATTCTTTTACTTTAGTTTCTTTTCTTTCCGTGGAGTTTCGTGTGTTAATGTAAGTTTGATACAAAGTCCAGCTTCGACTGCACTCGCTTTAAACTTCCAGCAGACCCAACTCCGCATGTTCAGCCAAGACGTCACTTCAAAGACTACTGAACTTCCAGCCAATCAGACACTTCGGGAAACCCCCCTGTCTGCAACGACGACACAAAGGAAACCCCCTAACAAGGCAAAGCACGCAAGCTACACCTCCAAATTCTAACTGAATCAGGTGCAGTTAATATAAATCTTAGCCTCATTGAGAAACTCAAAACGAGGGTTAAATAAGTGATTGATGGTTGTTCAGGTCTATGCAATTGAACATATTGCTGTAAACTTGGGATTTCACATTTCCATTCTCTTAAACTCATCCTTTCCTCACTCTCTCTCTTTCTGCAACGTGTGAATGTGTGAATGCTTGTGTTCATGTGTTAGATTAGTTTATGTCTTAGGTTTATATAAATAAAATCTGATTTATATTGAAAGAGAAGTATCTTGTGTTTTCTGCTCATAAGTTAATGTCTTAATCTGCCGATCTTGTTACAATGCTGTTTAATAGTGTTTTCACTATATTTGGATTTTAATATCCAGTGCAGAGTTTGTTATACGGCTCGTTCAGTGAATCGCCGTAACACTGATTCTGTTCAAATCCCTATAAAATCATAAATGATTCCCTTTGAGCTAAATTAAACTATTGCTTTAAATTACATATTAATATTATAAAATGTATAACCCCTACAAACGACTTTTTATCTGCCCCCGCCCCCAATCATATCCCGCCACTGATCTCATAAGATTTAGTACTTTAATACATTTAGTTTCAAGCTGTTTAACGTGCCCTCCATATACATTTCTCATCAAACTATAATCCTAAATATTTGAACTTTGTTACCCTTTTCATACTTGGACCATATCGTTTAAACTGTATATTTCCTAACTTTTATCAGATTTATCAACTGACATCTTAAATCCCCAGTCATATGTCTATCTTTCAATTCTTATTATAGCATTTTGAATATTATTAATCATATGTCTAATATTTTTCCCTCTTTTCCATATAGCCCCATCATCTGCATATAATGAATACCCAATACCTTTGCCAACATTCTCAAAAATATAATTTATCATGATGTTAAACAGAATTGGGCTAATAGCACTACCTTGAGGAATACCATTTACTATATTAAAATCACTTGAAACATCATCTCCAACTTTAACACGAAATGTCCGATTTGATAAGAAGTCTAAAATCCAGTTATACATCCTTCCTCCAATACCCATATTATGTAATTTAATCAGTAGTCCTTCTCTCCACATTGAGTCATATGCTTTATCTATATCAAAGTATACTATAACCATTACCTCTTTCATACTAAATGCTTTTTCAGCTTCATTACTAACTTTCACCAAGGC
The DNA here is from genome assembly GCF_936440315.1 of Barbus barbus. NCBI lineage: Eukaryota > Metazoa > Chordata > Actinopteri > Cypriniformes > Cyprinidae > Barbus > Barbus barbus. The sequence continues at coordinate 11,492,556 of NC_136733.1, forward strand.
ATCTATTGTAGATCTGCCTTTACAAAAACCACTTTGTTGTGCACAAATCAATCCTTTCTGTTCTAAATAATATGACAGTCTACAAACTATTACCTTTTCCATCCATTTACACAAGTGAGATGTTAACGCTATAGGCCTGTAATTCCCTGCATTGTGTGGGGTTTTACCAGGCTTACTAAAAGGCAATAGCACTTTTCCATTTATGAGGCAATTTATTAGGTACTTCTTACCTAATAAGTCAGCTTTCTCCTTGTTTGTTATTGCCAAGTAGTCTCCATCTACCAACACAGGGATTTTCGTTTTCCCAGTCCTCTTTTTAATCATTGACCATACATCATTCAGATCTATTTCTCTACCAATAGCTGAACAAAACTGTCTCCATGCATTCTTCTTTGATGACTTAATTATTTTCCGTGACTTAGCTTTCTTTCTTTGGTAATCAATCAAATTGTCTTGACTCAAATGCTTCCTTAGGACTCTAAATGCACGATTTCTTTCTTTTATTGCATTTTTACATGAATTATTCCACCATGGAACCATTTTTCTTTTTCCATTCACTATGCTTTTTGGTATACAAGTTGATGCAGCATTAATAATTGAGCATGTCGCTTCACTAGTACAGCTATCTATTCTCCCATTCTGCTTTAGCAAAACACCATCTCTCTATATTTTTTAACCTTCCTGGACATGTAATTCCAAATTAATTGTGCATAATATCATATAGTGATCACTCCCTGTATTAATGTTATTCAATATTTTCCATTCACATGAATTGCTCATATTTCCAGAGACTAAAGTAAGGTCTAGGCATGATACTGAGTTTCTTGTAGCATCTACCCTAGTACCACCTCCATCATTAAGACAAACAAGAGATCTCTCATTCATTAATTCTTCAACTAATTCTCCATTTTTATCTGTGTGATTACTTCCCCATAGATTATTATGTGCATTAAAATCTCCACACCATATTTCTCTTCTGGCAACACTTATTATGTCTTGAGATATTTGCATTGATAACTTCCTGCATGGATTGTAAAAATTTACTAATTTTATGTTTCCTCTGGGACATATTTCTATAACTACACATTCATATTCATTTTGAACATTTATCCTTCTATATGCTAGAGTATCTTTTAATGAATGTTACGCATCCTCCAGCTTGTAATCTGATTCTATCACATCTAACAGAACCATACCCTGGCATAACAAATTCCAAGTGTGGTCTTAACCATGACTCTTGAATAAAAATAATATCAGGAACTACATCCATGTCAGTTATGATCTTTTTTAACTCTTGCCCAATCGCAAGTAAACTTCTGGCATTCCATTGTAGGATATGAAATACCATGAATATGTCAATCACCTTGAGACAATTCATCATAATTAGAAGGGTTCAACATCTCATGAATCATTTCAGCCTTAATATCTTTGATCCCCAACAGCTCTGTAGCTGCCTGTACTATTGTCTTAATTCTGTCCGTTTTTCTCTGTTGCTGCATTGCCACATTCACAATCTTACAAATGAAAGTCACAAAGCTAATTTTATCCATAATTAATGTATCCTCATTAATCTTTTTGCAATATTTGATCATTTCTGTTTACTTTTGATTTTCTGTAAAAGGCGGAATCTCATTTGACCATCTTCCCACAGGCAGGTTTGTGTTACTTGCTACACAAGTACGTTTAGATCTAGCTAGTTCCCTTTCCTTAACCGTTTTAACTGCATCAGCATTGATTTATTATCTTGTACTTCTGTACTTCTCCAAAAGCAGCACTTTGCTCTCCTCCACAGTTGCAGCATCTAGTTTTTGCATCTTTATCACATTTGCCATATTCGTACCCCCCCACCCCACATCTAGCACATCTTAATTTTCCTTTGCATTGTCCCCATAGATTATTATGTGCATTAAAATCTCCACACCATATTTCTCTTGGTGTGTCCCATTCTTTGACATTTAAAGCATCTCATAGGGGCTGGGATATACTCCCTAACATCGTAACTCACCCATTCTTATTCTCTTGGGCATAACACTTTCAAACTCAAGGAGAACTGACTCACCCCATTTCTTATCATTTGTAATCTTGCAGCTTTCATCACTTTACCTCCTTTCACTTCCTGTATTATCTCTTCCATTGTCATTGCCACAGGTACATCATAAATAACGCCTTTAAGCTTAGCTGCATTTCCTGGGATATGAACACTGATTCTCTCTTCATTCAGCGTTTCTGCACAGAGGAACTTATCTCTTTGTAGTTTATCTTATTTATTTGTCACCCAAAACACTGTTTTTCTTATTTATTTGTCACCCAAAACACTGTTTTCCCAGAAAACTCTCACTAAAACCTCCTTCAGCGTCTTAATCCTTCGAAGTCTTTAAAGTATAACTCACTGTCTGTCTCCAGCTCCAGCAGACAACAAAAGTCCACCATTTACCATCCACACTCGAAAGAAATTCAGTGTCCACACCGCCATCACAAGATCATCAGCATGCTACATCAGTGTTATCACCATCTTGAAAATATTTGGATAAAAACATCTGTTAAATGAATAAAAGTAAATGTAAGGTTAATGAGTTAAAGGGGTCCTATTATGCTTTTTCACTTTTTGAATTTTAGTCAGCGTGTAGTGTGTATGTTTGAGCAGAAAAAGATCTAGAAAGTTACAAATCTCAAAGTCCACTCCAAAGGGAGATATTTTGTTTTTTAAAAATCCCTTTTTACGAACTACAACGAATGGCTCATTTGGACTACAGCATTGTTTTCCGGTGTTTGTGATATCACAAAGCAGCCCACTAGAATATCATTAAAATAAATCCTGCCTATGGAAATTCGAATGGTTGGCTGGTGGGGAGAACGCTTGGTTGAGCACTACACGTTTCAAAATCGAAACCCGGTGCAGGTGTCTTTATATCACTGTATTTCTGAAGGAAACCGACTGTTTTCAGAAAATGATGGATGTCATTTTCATTTCATCTTGCATGTAATGTCTGATAAAGCAGCGTTTGTGAGCGGAGCTCTGCTTTGTGTACAGCGTTACCGTTGAAACCTGAATCTCTCCCACTCCAACAGCGCCTCCTGCTGGCAGAGACTGAATTTGCATATATGCTGCCACAAATAGTGTAAGTCTGTGGGACTATGGTATAAATAAATTAAACTGTATAACAACTGCAATTCATGTTATAATGTTAGAATTAAAGAACAACAAAGACAATACATATTACCGTTGCACTTATCTGTACATAGTAAATGCAGTTATTTTTAAGCTGTTGTTGACATCGTATCTAAAACGTGATTTAGCCAAAAAAAAAACAATAACGTTACCACTTTAATATGTCTTGTAATATCCGTGCGTGCAAAGGTTCTGCGCGATCCTCTTGTTCAATATTCTCGAGGTCTGAATTGATATGGCAATATTGACGAACTTGCTGCTTTGGCAAGGGGCGGGGCAGTACTGAAACACCATCTAAGACAGCTAACCAATCACAACACATTTTGTTTATCGGAAGGCGGGCCTTCATCAAAGCCGGAACTGATCGAGCAGTTTGTGCCAGGCTGGGGAGAAAGGTATTGTAATAATGTAAATTATGTGAAAAATAATGCAATAATGCAATAATGCATCAAGCATGAGAGCATGTTCTAGTACACCCCCAAAACAAAATCAAGACTTTGTAAAAGAGCATAAAAGGACCCCTTTAAGATATAATTAACATAATCATATGTACTTTATATTCAGGTAATATAGGTCCTATTATTATATCACATAGAAAAGAAAAGCATAATATAACTTATTATAATATGGTATAATACGCATGTGTTATATTATAAGGACAGTCTACCCAGACTCAAAATAATTTATAAGGGCAGTCTGGGAATGTGAGGAAGGTTGTAATGGTTGCAATACTCTCTTTGGCTGATGATACATAGGGCAAATTTTGAGTAATGTTGCTGGGCAACTTTGGGAAATGTTGCCATCAACAGACAACCAGGTGAGACACAGGGACCATGACCGATCTAAAATATCCAGATAGAAATGTGTTACCCATTCTCAACGGAAAAGTTCCCAAGCAACATTGCTCAAAAAAAGTTGCTCGGCAAAATTGCTCAAAAAGTTGCCCTGTGTATTGTAGTGCATAGTAGACCAGGACACACACAGGTAATTTCAAGACAGCTAACATTCCTGAGCAGGAATTAAGCCTTCCACTCCCAGCATTTGACTGGCTGGCCGATTTCCTGCCCTAAATCTCCTTATCTCAGGAGACCTCTAAAAACCAGGATAAATTGGAGGGAACATCTGGATGTATTCCAGAACAGGACTTTACTGTGGCTTTCTTATCACTTAAACATAATTCAACCAGAAACAGGACAAAGACCTCTGGATATGGACACAACCTCCTGACTGCTTAACATGTAATTCAATGATCATATCAACCAGGAGAGACGGTTTTACAACCGACGTCCGAGCTAAGGAAATCTCTCATGACCTCGAACAACTCTCCTCTCCCCCTTTCGTCCGCCCTGCATTCCAAAGGAATGCAGTTTTGTTTCTTGTGCAAAGAACACCCAAACTTTTGCCAACTCTCTGCCAACAGATATTTCTTTATTCCTATTTCTATTAAAGCAATATACTCAAAAGCAAGAAATACAATATATTTACAATATATATTCAGGTTGTATTTCGTGAAATGAAATTAAGCTTGCTGTGTTATTGGAATCTATGGTATTGTTGTAATCTTTTGATGTCAAATTTTTCCCGATCACTATTGTTTAGTTTCACATGCTTGGTGTGATTATTTAGAATTTAGGATTGATTAATCTATGGCTTAACCGCGTAATAGATAAACTTGATATATGTACTTTGGGTATGCAAAATACTTGGTGTTTGATTTCGAATGAAAGCTGATTTCATCAGCAATAATCTGGTGTGGATGGAAATTGTCTTTTATCATCATAAGGTATGATTACAACACGTATAGAAATATACTTTCAATAGTTTCTTCATGTGATCAAATAACTGGGCAGATAATTTATGCGCGGAAAACTGAGCCGTGCGGGGCGGGGCTCCGTCCCAAAAGAGACACTTGTCATTGGATCAAACAGCAAAAGGGGCGGACTGAAGTCAGCCCGTTAAAAGACAGACACCCAGCTTTGTGCTCTGCTCTCTTTGCTTGCTCGCGCGCTGTTTGAAACTTCGGCTCCTGCTCTGATCGCGCTGTTAAGCGCTTCCAGCCATTAACATCTGGCCGAGCATCGAACAGCTATCAAGACTCAGTCAAACTTCTAAAGAAACTTTAACCTCTGAAGCCGTAAGAACTGAAACAGACTTCCTAAGAGCGTCATCACGTCACAGAGAAACCAACCAGTCGCAAGAGGGCATTCCCAGTGACATCACGCAACAGCGATTTCAGCAGCAAATCCGCACCCGGGGTTCCCTCGAACAGGAAAGGAACAGAACTCAACTTAAAGCAAGTAAAATCAAACAATTCTTCCTAATGCTGCTGAAAACTGGTTGCAGTCATCTTTAAGTGTAAAGATAGTAAAGTTCCTTGCTTGTGACTCCCTCAGGTTGAAGTTAGAGCAATCTTGAAAACGAGCATTAGAACCTGAAACTCTCTTCATCTCAAAACAATTAATTGCAATGTGTGTGTTTGTGTGTTTACGTATTCTGTTTGTGTTATTTAGCTTAGTAGTTGTGTAGAGTAGTAAAATAAACTTTGACTTTATTAAGAAAGCTTTGTCTGGTGCTGTGTGATTTTCAAGTCTTAAACTATTTGCCAAAGATCGCATTACCTATGCTCATGAATTTTGATAAAGTACTATTTGGTTTGTTTTATCGTTGGCCACGAATAAGATAAACGAAATTGTTAAGAGATAACATACTGATTTTAATGCTTTCTGGACAAGGCGTTAATGAGGTATCGTTAACAAGGTATAAGTTAGATGTTTTGATTAACATCGATTAATCATGTAAATATCAATATCGAATCTTAAGAATAGATTCCCCAAAAGCTAAATTAAAATAAGGGCTAATCCTTTACAGTATCATCAGCCTTTGAATTGTAACAGATTGCAGGACCTTAAAGTTTAAAAGAATACAAAAATCAAAATCGACATAAAAATGAAAGGTTTCTAAATATATTCTTTTTTCTTTTTACAGCACTCGTTCCTGAAACTTGCTAAGCCCCTTTCCAGCTTGACTCCGCTGATTGTAGCTGCCAAGGAAGCCATCAAGAATAGCAGCCGTTAAGATGTTCCCTCCACCCACACACACAAGCATACACATTCACACACAGACACACACAGAGAGTGGAAGTACAATGTGTCTATGTGTGATAGCACAATTACACAATATCTGAATCTGGACACTAACACAAGCACACACTTGCACATGGACTTGCCCTTATAAGGGCTACTGGCAGATATTCAAGGCCGTTGGGATGGGATTGGCCCTGGTCCCTGCCCTCAAAAACATTGTGATATATGGAACTGCTGCACCAGTCCATCAGTATGTGTCCACCTCTACACATCTGGAAAGGCGAAAGAAAAAACTGAAAAACAACTCCTGTGTTCCTTTTGGAATCAAAGATGATGTGTATTACAGTAGACCTCAAACATTATCCAGTTTATTCTCTTATTTAATATATTCTTAACTGTCTTGGATTACTAGCAACCTTCTTTGGGTTTTACAGGGTTTTTCCTGTGTCTGAAAATGTGTACCTCCAAATCTCGGGATCTCCTCAAGGCATCTGCATGACCGCAGCTATTCACAGCAATCATTTTCTTTCTACACCATGTGTGCGCAAAGTCAGACAGAAAGAGAGCGAGAAAGACAGAGAGAGGGAGAGAGAACATGTAAGAACTAAAATGAATCTCAGAAATAATAAATGTGCCCAGGTCACATTTCATCCCAAATTTCATCACATTCCTAGTTTTAGGACTATTGAGATTTTTGTAGATATTATTCTATTATACATAATTTTTTAATTAATTTGTTTTATTATTATTGGGTCATCAACCAAATTTCAAATTTTCTATTTTGCTAATATTTTTTATGAAGAAAGATAAACATGCATAGTTATGATAGCCAAAATATGAAATGTCATGGATTAATATTTACTGAGTGATCCACTATTTTGTAGAGGGGGGTCAAAATGGCAATTTTCACCTGAGATTCAGAGCCAAATTACGGGGGGGGGAAATGACTTCAGAAAGATGGCAGCATCACAATATTATTTTTACACAGATATTGGTAGATATTAGTCAAATCTGTTGACTTTAGCTATCTTTGTTGCATTATGTGCCAATGGTGACCATTCAAAAAGTTTTTTCTCCAAAGTGTGCATGCCTGTAACTCAAAAAGTATTAAAGATATCTTAATGCCCTTTTAGATATTGGGTCTTAACAAACTTTCCTTTTGGCATCTTTATTGTTAAGGCCCTATATGGTTAGTTTCTAGAGATATTGGAATTTCAATATGGCTCCAACAGTAAATTGTTAAAATATACATATTTACAGTGGTCAAAAACCAAATGTGGGTCAATTTGCAAAAATATGATACTTTTTTCTTTTAAAGAGGAATGTCTAAAGAACAAATAATGTTGAAACTAGAGATATATCTTGTTTAGTTCTGTCAAAACAACTGCATTGAACATACCTGTCTGAGTGCCATAAATATTATTTTTCCAAAGTTTGCATGCCTATAACTCATAGATTCTAGTTCTTAATAAACTTTTCTTTTGGCATCTTCATTTTCAAGGCCCTGCATCGTTCAGTCACAGAGATATGGGGACCTCAATGAGCCTCCATTTTCAAATTGTTGAATATTACATTTCAGCGCTTGAAAACCAAATGTTGGTCATGGTCACTTTGTATACAGCTGATACTTAGTGTATTTAAAGCAAAATGTCTGAAGAATAAGTAATGTTGAAACTAGGAATGCATCTTGTTTCTCTCTATCAAAACAGTTTATAGGACATACCTGTTTGAGTGTCATAAATATTATTTTTCCAAAATTTGTGTGCCTGTAACTCAAGATGTATTATCGTTATCTTAATATGATTTTAGATTCTTGTTCCTAAGACAGGGGTTTTTGGATTTTCATTTTTAAGGCCCTGTATGGTTTAATCCTAAATCTTGGTGCAGCTCCATGTCCAAATTGTTGTATCCTACCCATTTTCACACCAAATGTGGTTTTGTGTTTATGTAGTCAACACTGCTAACAATGCAAATAATAACAGTAACCCAGGCTTTAAGAATGTACAGTGTTACACATATGATTATTAATGATCAAGATTAATGGTTAACTCTAGGTAAAGTATGAACAGTGTGAAATGGATTCTATTTACCTAAGGTTTAGAATTACCCAATGTTAATTATTTCAAGTGTGAGAGACCTTAAATGTTTGAGGTATTATCTGTGATTATGCCAAATATGCCCTTTAGCATTATGACTATGCTCACATTATGTAACAATAAAATATAAAAAGAAATTCTAATAATAAATCCAGGTTAGGCAAATCTTGGTTTATTGATTTGAATGCAAAGTGTGGCGAAAACAACCACTTTTCCCAATCAATATTTGATTCAAACATTTTACAGTACTGTGTTTGAACTCTTGGTAGCTTCAGAAGCTGTTAAAATGAAGAAAATCCCTTCTTCCAAATATCCCTGAAATGCATTAAAATATAGAATCTTATGGATAGACTACTGAGAGAAAGATAATGTCCCTCAACTTGACAATTTCAGTGCATTTTTATCACTCCGACAGGTATGTTCTGTGCATATTGTTTTGATAGAGGGAAACAAGATGCATTCCTAGTTTCAACATTACTTATTCTTCAAACATTCCGTTTTAAATGCAATAAGTATCAGCTGTATACAACGTGACCAACATTTGCTTTTCAGCCACTAAAATAGGTAACATTCAACAATCTGAAAATGTAGCCTCATTGAGGTCCCCATATCTCTGTGATTGAACGATGTACGGCCTTGAAAATGAAGGATCCAGAAGAAAAGTTTATTAAGAACTATAATCTAAAATCATATTGTGATATCTTTAATACTTCTTGAGTTATATGCATGCAAACTTAGGAAAAATAATATTTATGGTACTCAGACAGATATGTTCAATGCAGTTGTTTTGACAGGACTAAACGAAATACATCTCTAGTTTCAACATTATTTGTTCTTCAGACATTCATCTTTAAATTCACCCACATTTGGTTTTTGACCACTATGTACATTTTAACAATTTACTCCTGAAGTCGTATTTAAATTCCAATATCTCTAGAACCGAATTATATAGGGCCTTAAAAATAAAGGTGCCAAAATGAAAGTTTGTTAAGACCCAATATCCAAAAGGGCATTAAGATATATTTAATACTTTTTGAATTACAGGCATGCAAACTTTGGAGAAAAAACTTGAAAAGTGCTGTTTGATTTTAATTATGATGCTGCCATCATTCTGAAGTCATTTTTAGCCCCTTGTAATTTGGCTCTGAATCCCAGGTGAAAATTGACATTTTGACCCCCCTCTACAAAACAGTGGATTAAATATTCATCCATGACATTTAATATTTTGGCTTTCATCACTATACATGTCTTTCTTCAGAAAACATATTAGCAAAATCAAAAATTTGAGCCGGGGATCTCTGGGTGAGTTGACACGGAATGACCCTATTATTATTTAGTTTTTTTGTTTTTGTTTTTTTCCCAACTATTATTTTTGTTAGACTGTCATACTAATATTGTTATGTAATACTGTGTTATTACTGTATGCTGTTTTACAGTATACAGTCGTGGTCAGAATTATTGGCACCCTTGCTAAATATGATCAAAGGCGGCTCTGAAAATAAACCTGCATTATTAATCCTTTTGATCTTTTATTTTTTTTTAAATCACAAAAGTCTAACCTTTCATTGAAGTAAAACAATTGAAAATGGGGGAAAATCTCATTATGAAATAAATGTTTTTCTCATATACACGTTGGACACAATTATTGGTACCCCTTGAAATTATTATGAGTAAAATATCTCTGAAATATATTCCCATTCATATTCACAATTTTGAGCACTCCAGGGTGATTATGAACATGAAATTATCCAGCCATGGCTTCCTGTTTCACAGAAATATAAATAGGAGGGAAAACAAAGCCCAAATTCCCTTAATCATCCATCACAATGAGAAAACCCAAAGAATATATTTCTGATGTGCAGCAAAAGATACTTGAGCTTCACAAATTAGTGAAGTGGCTTTGAGAAAAGAGCTAGAGTAGTGAAAATCCCCATTTCCACCATCAGGGCAATAATTAAGAATTTCCAATCAACAGAAAATGTTACGAAACTGCCTGGAAGAGGACATGTGTCTATATCATCCTAATGCAGGGTGAGGAGGAGAGTTTGCGTGGCTAAAGACTCTCCAAGGACCACAGCTGGAGAATTGCAGAAAATAGTTGAGTCTCAGGGTCAGAAATCCTTAAAAAACATGGTCAAACAGCACCTACAACACCACATGTTGTATGGGAGGGTTTCAAGAAAAATTATCCTAGCTCATCCAAAAACAAACTCTAGCATATTCAGTTATCAGACACGACTGGAACTTCAAATGGGACAGGCTTCTATGGTCAGATGAAATAAAAAAATGAGCTTTTTAGCAGCAAACACTCAAGATGGGTTTAGTGAACACAGGGATAAAAAGTGCCCCATGTGTAAAATGAAATATACTCCTGTATTGGCGCTTTTCCACTGCGTGGTACGGCTCAGCTCGGTTCAGAACAGCACAACACGGCTCAGTTTGGCTCGGGTTGCATTTCCACTGCAGTTTAGTACCGCTTTAGAGTGGGCGCGATTATTCACGTGTCGTCATAGTTGCACCGCCTCTACTGCCGTGACTCCTGAAAAACTTTTTAATTTCGGGTCGCTCCATTAAACTCTCGCTGGATCTGTTCCTCGGCTATCACGAGAGGATCGTCTGTACTTCCTCAAAAGACAACGAAACAGCCATTTATGGTTGTTAAAAAAGGTGCGCCCATTCAAAACAGTTGCGTTCGATCCTTCACTGGCTGTGCTGATTTAAATCTAGCGGGTCTGTTGTGTCTCATGCTCGTGACGTAGGCAGTGACGATTCTCTCCGGCCAATCAGTGAGCAGCAGAGTTTACACGTCACGTTTTGGTAACGGTACGGCTCGCTTGGAACCTCGGCCGAGGTGGTACTAAAAAAAGTACCAGGTACTGTACCGAGTGGAAAACCTCCCAAAAGTGTGCCGTACTGAACTGTACCGTGCCGTACTATGCAGTGGAAAAGCGCCATATTTTTGATGTTGGACCTTTATTTCTGCTGGAGGTCCTGGACATCTTGTTTAGACACATGGCATCATGGATTCTATCAAATAGATAAAAAATCAACAAGTGACTGACTCTTGTTTGAAATCTTATAATGGGCCATGTTTGGATCTTCCAACCGGACAATAATCCAAACACAATGTACTCAACAACAACACAAAAATGGGTCACTGGGCACAAACCAAGCTTCTGCTATGGCCATTCCAGTCCTCTGTCCTGAACCCTGGATGAAGGAATGGTCTCTGATCTCTTGTCAGTTGTTCTCTAACCTCATCAGGCATTATAGGAGAAAATGTAGATCTGTTAAACTGGCAAATGGAGGTTTCAAAAAGTATTGAATAAAAGGGTGCTGTTAATTGTGGCCAATGTGTATTAGAGAAAAACATTTATTTCATAATGATATTTCCCCCCCATTTAAAATTCTTATTATCCAATGAAAGGTTCGATTTGTGTGATTTTTTTTTAAATAAAAGATCAAAAGGATTAACAATGCAGATTAATTTTCACAGCCTTTGATCATATTTACCAAGGGTGCCAATAATTCTGACCACGACTGTATATATATACATATATTATATAATCATTTGAAGGCATAGTCCATGCTGAATTTGCAAGAAAGCACCTCTCTCTCTAAGTCACTCTCTCAGAATGGATACGCAGACTGTGTTTTCATGTGCAATATCTCTGCTAGAGGGCCTGGCATTTAGGCATAAATACTACAACACATAGGTCTAATCTATGCATTTTAAGAGCAAATGCTGAAAACCAAGCCATAAGGAGCCAAATGTATAGTGGGCTAATGTGCTACTTCCTGGGCATTATGGAGGTGGAAAACCCCGCTGGTGTTTTGACATCTGCTCATCACACATTATCAGAGAACATTGCAATATAATCTTTCAAAGAGCAGTGTTTGGCTAAAATATTTGCATGATGAAGGGCCATTCACATAAGACGTCTTACTGTTTTTCATTGTTCAACTATGTGCACATTTACATTCATTAATTTAACAGATTCTTTTATCTAAAGCTACTTACAAACTAGGAATATAATAGAGGTAAATAAACACAAGTGCTTGTAATACAAAGTTTTAGACAACGTTTAGAATAGTACAAGCTTGGATTGGAAGGGTTTTGGAAAACATGCATCACACATTGGTGTCAGACTTTGGCCTTGCTATTTTGTCTTAGGACATGAATGCCATGTTTTTAAGTCTCAAAGCTTACAATTACAAAGACAATATTACCTACGCAAGCTTGATTTCTGCGTTAGAATGGAGTTCTTTGAAGTCAATCTTGTTGAGCATTTTACATTTTATAAACCCTTACATGTAGCCAGCTAATTGGAATAACATCTGGTTTAATGACACAGATATTTAAAAGTAACTGGAGAACCCCCTGGAGAACTGAGGTTTCTGAAAGCCACAGTAACACAACAATGCATGGTATATATTTATCATTGAACATAAATGGTATATATATATACAGTATATGTATATATGCAGTTGGAGCGTGCATTCACAATGTGTTGGCCAAACATTGACATCACTGTTTGCATACTTGCTCAGAATGTTTCTGTCTAACACATTGTGTTACAAACAGTTCTGTTCCATTCCACTGCACTCTGTCTGGCTACTTTCGAACAGTAGTTTGCATCTTGTGTGAATGGTCCCTAAGAGAACAGTCTGTAAATCCCTCTCCCACTTGTTGATGCTCTTTAGTTTCACTGCTTTCCAGTTTGGAACAAACATCAATAGGGTGCTATCTCTGATGCCTTTTTCAAAAACGGTCACAAGTTAAAAGTGTTTGATTTTTGTTGAGGTTGCCTTAATTCTCACTTGGTTTAACAATATATATTTATACAGTACAGAAGTAGAAGTCCTAAGTGTATGCCCTTGTAGAGGATGTAGGTGTCTAATAGATTGTTAACTTCTTTACAAATGAGTGTTTGTGTGAGAGTTGTGCATATATATTATAACCTCAGCCTGCTTTTAGTCTGTCTCTCTAATCACTGTGAAAAATTCAGGATAGTACACCCAGACTACGCCACCATAGCAGATGGGTAGACTAGTAGAGTAGATGTAGTTAGCGACAACCATTGACATCTAAAGGCATAGATAGCAATATCTAAATAGTGCTACTGCTTTCATGCATACTGTAATAGATTCCACAACCCCACTTGAGTATCAAAGCAGGTAAATGGGAGTGCCATTTTATTGTAGCAGCCAGTTTTATGCATGACATAACTGAATTACTTTCCTTGATCTTTGATAAGTTAGCCTTACAAAAAATTGAGGATGATATTCAATGTACATTGTTTTTGTTTTTTTTAATGAAAACCACTTATGACAGTAATATTTTGGCTGCTCTTTGATATGTGTTTGTAAATATTGTGCACCCTAGTTCCAAGAAATACAAGATCAAATCTATGATGGACATGTTGATGCACATTCTGCAGATAGCAGTGTCTTGTGCCTGTAACAGAGACTACAGAACCATTGACCAGGCTAACATGACCATCATAAACACTCACTGCACAACCTATACTGCAGCCTACCCCTACTGGAGCAGATGCAAGGAGGAACACATTCTCACACACAATGCAAATTTATTTATAGCCTGTGGACCCTTCATATTTAATCAGGGCTTGGACCCAAAGTGGACTAAGAGCACATGAAAACGTAAAAATATGAAAAGCGCCACAATCGTGGAAAGCGCAATGACTCACTCCAGGATTCCTCTTGTCTCTTGTAAACCCCCCCATTTCTTCTGAATGTGTGAACCCTGGAACGTGCTGTAACAAAATTCCTCTATTGGTGTCTAATATGGGAAAGAAACAAAACTGTACATGCTTACAAACACAAATGTTTTCTTTTTAATTTATTATAATTATGACTTTTGAGAACTGATGGACTCATTTCAGCAAACAGAGGTGAAAAAAGTACACACCGTAACGTACTGAAAGTGCTTTAAAATGATTATTTAGTACTTCTTAAGATAAACTTAAGATCATCTAAGTGTACTCAACTGTGCTATTTTGGGACACCATGAATATGAACTAAATTACGCTTTTAACATACTATCTCTGTATTTAAAAAATGTATTTAGTCACACACCATTTGTGTGTACTAGTGTATGAAAGCTGGTTCAAGTGTACTACAAGTGGTAACTAAATACATTTTTAAATACAGCGATAGTATGTTAAAAGTGCATTTTAGTTAATATGCATGGTGTCCCAAAATAGCACAGTTGAGTACACTTAGATGATCTTAAGTTTATCTTAAGAAGTACTAAAGAATAATTTTTAGTATATTAAGTACAAAATTAGTGTGCAAAAACATAGCACATTATATTATGGAAGTGTGCTTTTTTCACCTAGGAAGCCCTCCCCCGCTCTTTGAATGAAGGCAGGATGTGAGGCATGAGGGTGAGAGAGAGAGGGAGGGAGGGGTGTGTTGGGGACTATTGTTTTGTATATGCTATTTTAAATTGTTGTTGAAGCAATAGACTTTTTGAATTCTAAATTGTGCATGGCTGTGTCTTGAGTGTAAAACAAAAAAAAGGTACAGTTTTAGAACTGGACTAAAATATAAAAATATATATAATAAAAAAGGGAAAATCCTGCACAGAATGCTGGTTTTTGAACACTGCTTAGCCCAGGAGAATGCAAGGATATGTTAGGACACAATACCCTCCACAATTTCAATGAAACAGTCAGTCACTGTACTTTGTTTCTGGTAGAAAAATGTCATTAGCAGACATTCCATGAATAGTTTGTTTTATTAATTTTAAGGGAACGGTTTTCTTGCCTTGTTCCAGGAACTACTAAAACTATAAAGAATTATATTTATTTTGTACACTATTCTGCACAATACTGTTAAAACTGTATGTTAGGGCCATAGCTTTGTGGGCAACAACACTTCAGATGACCCGAGTCGGAGTCCTGGCTTAAAGTCCTTATCTGAAACACATTCCCCTCCCTCCTCTCCTATTGCTTCCTCATAACTGTCCTGTCAAATAAAGGCAACTGGCAAAAAAAAAAAAAAAAGCTGCAAGTACTACATAGTCTCACGCAGGTGCAGCATGGTTTCATTGTGTGTAAAAATATCAGGAAAATTATAGGAATTAAAAAATGAATTAATTATAATTATTATATCAATTTATCTCTCAAGGGAACCGACTGACTTGAGAAAAGTTCCTCCATCTACTGCCTAATATGCAGTGTTTATAAGAGCAGCACCGCTTTGTCAACAGTGGTTACTGGGGAAACAGCTGTCTCAGACAGTAGATTTACATTTTCATTCAGCCTGTCTGCGGTTTTTGTTCAACCCAAAATCAGACCATATTTTTTATGTACAGTTGTAAATTTTAACCAGTTGATGGAAAATAAGCTAATGTACATTCTAAAAAAAAACAAATAAAAAAAAAAAAAACACTATACAATTTGGATAATGACCCTGCAAACAAGCCTGCACTGGCTTGCACCGGCTGCACCCACTTAGGACTAGCATAAAGGCCCCCAGCCCCTCACTTAGCTCTGAGGAAGCCCTCACTATGCCCGCACTATTAATCTACAACAATACATCTGTTTCACTTTAAATACTTTTAAGCTACTGTAACTTAAGTCTTTGGGGGAAAAAAACTGTTATTGTGCATCTGAAATGGATGCAGTCACCACATAACTAATGTCCGTATTGTCAAAAATATACAGTAGTCAAAGGGATTTCAAATTAATGGATTTATTAAATACAAAATAGAAAACATTCAATTCAGGTTAATACAGCTAATTTAACACTAAAAATTAAATATACAAAATAATACAAACTAATAAAAAAAAAAAATATCAAATTACTTTGACCTCTGCTGAAAACATGTTTTGTTGTGCTAAAGTATTCATTGGCAAAGCTTACTCTTCCCCTGAGGTCTCTCAACAAGTCAGCAGATGGTAGTAGCGTTCCTTTCATCCACCCGCTCTGCCTCTTGAATTCCGCAACCAGACCTTTATCTCACTCTCAACTTCAGAATCAGGAGGACTTGGCTGAAATGAGCATTTTCAATCAGCCTTTGAAAAGCAAATAGGCCTATATCTGTCAGTCCTCTGTTGTGTGTGTCATGTGTTCCTGCCTCTTATTTGGTTTGTTTCCTGTCCTTGTTATATGTAATCATTAGTTAATTATTGTCCAGCCGTGTTCATCTCATTATCTATGATTATCCTTTGTATTTATAGTCCTGTCTGTTCAGTTTGATTTTGTCTGGTCTATTCGTTACCCCCAGTGTTTTCTGTCTGTAAGCCTTGCCTTGTCCTGCCATGTCTTGTCCTGATGTCGTCATTAAAGACTATTATTTGAGTATTATACGTCCTCGTCTGCGCGTTCCTGTGTCCTCCTTGTGTGTGCACCGTGACAATAGGGATCCTCTATAACTGTCTTGTGTTTTTTACTTTAAGCAATGAACCCCTTTTTGTTTCATGTGTAAATGTTAAAACAATTTAGGAGGAAAGACATAAATAGCACAGATTTTTTTTATATGCACATATACCCAAAAATGTAAATACACAAAAGTACAAAAAAAAGAAGCAAACAAAGCAATGTAAGATTCATGTGATAGTTGATGTGTGCGAAAGTCCTATCTGTAGTGCATCAATGTCCAAACACTGTCCATAGCTGAAGTTGAATGATAGCACATGAATAATCCAACCTCTTGTAATGAAAATACGCCACAGCTCTCAAAGACCAGACTCTTCCTAACCAGGAACAGTCAAAAATAGTCCAGACTATGGTCCGACTTCGAAAAGATCTTTAAATTCATATTCAAACTGGACCATAATGTGGTGACCTCACCAATAAAGAGTCCTTCTAAAATGCATACAAATACACTGTCTTAAACTCTTAGCATCAATCCAAAATAGGCCATACATACATCTCTGCAAAAACATAAGCAATGTACACTTTTAAATAGAAAACAAAAAACAAAAAAAAACTCCTTACTTTAGACTGGGCTTGAAATGACACATTTCCCAACCAGGACACAGCACAGTGGCTGCGTCCGAAATGGCATACTCAATGAATAGGTATTTAATTTAAATAAGTACTTACTTAACAAGCACTAAAAGAGTACGTACTTTATAGCCAAATCTCATTGAGTATGAATGCGATCCAGACTTCATCTGCCATGTTGACGTTATCATGTGACCTATGACGTTAACAAGCGCAACAACTTAATAGATATGAGCGACAGGTTTAATTAATCTACCTGTGCATATTTTGATGTTGATGAAATTTGCTCATTTTGTGGTCTTGTTGAAGAAACAGCTGTCCTTTTATTGTGACTGTAGTATAACCAATACATTTTGTGTTGATTTAATTTTTATATTTCTAACTCTACCAAAATGACCCACAGTTTAATCCTTAAAGATATTATTTTTATTACGAAAACCCAAAAACGTTATCTCGTGAATATGTTTTAAATAATTTTTATTTTATGTGTAATACTTTTCATCTACATGCAAAACTGGCTTAAATCTCTGTTTTCCTCCTTTTCTTGTTGAATTTCTCTCTTGTTTCATCCCTGAGGCTTATAAATAACAAAAACAAATGTAATTTTTCATGCATTATGGATATATGAATATTATGATTATTCAAAGATATTTAATCCTTTTTTCCCTGTGTATTTAATCTCATACTATGATATAGTTTATACGCAAAAAAAATGTTTTCTGTTTCTTTTCAATATGATTGTTCATTGTTAAAGATACTACCATTTTTCCCTGAGCTTGTATGTAATTAAAGTAAGTTCTGCAGTAATAATAATAAAAAGAAAATAAGAGCGACAGGTGCACAAACACCTCATAGCATCAGTAACATGACAACCCCACCTAGTACAGTTTTCCTCCATGTTTGCAATATCTGCACAAAGGAGATGTCGATCAGCTGCTCGAAGATCTCGTCTTTGGAGAAGACTGTTGATTTTACACTCGAAAAATGTAAGTATTACTACTTAGAAATTAAGATTACCTCAGAAAGCATTGCTAGCCCACCCCAACACTTATGAACAATAATAAGGATAAATACTGACCAATAATTAATTATATTTTTTAATAAAAAAAAACAAATTATAATTTGTTTTTTCATATGCTATAGCTATGCATGACTACACACTAGACAAATGCAGCCAAGATGATTATATCTCAATTTTCAGTCAAGTAATTAATTAATGCATATGTTAATGAAACAATTAGGCTATATTTTATTTACTTACAACAACAGGAAACATGAATAAATGAGTAAAAGAATAAATAAAAGTAACCATGCCAATAAATAAGTCAATGACACATGAAACAAAGCTTTATTCAGACATTGTTCTGACAATCATGTATTTACAGGCGGTGAACTCATATCCTACTGCCATCTCAACACAGCTGTGCCAGTTCTGCAGCTTTATTCCTGTGAGTAAACAATTTCATAATTCTTTGTCTTGTTTTGTATTTGTAATGTTTTTTAAACACTTATTCATGGGGCGTTAGTTAGATCTATAACAGAGCTCATTACATTTATATAGTGGATGATACCTTTTCCTATCGAATGACATTAGACAATCATAACAGTGGCCTTTTACTGGAGCCACCCCTTAAAATTGATAATATCAGAAAGAGAGAATGAGGGTTGAAAATAATAATGAGGGTTTGTCCTTTACCAAGTTTGTTTGTTATAAAATTGCACCTTGCAACTTTGTGCGTTGTTCATTTATTTTTCAACATTAGATCAACACATCAGGACCAAATCAAGGATTTTCAAGACGTTCATAAAGTCATTCTAATCCAATAAATCCAAACAAAAATAACAAAAATAATATTATCATCATTGCACAATATTTATCTATTCACATTTTGTTGCAGAAACCAATTACAGATTTGACAATAATGCAAAAATTACATTACCTACATTACATTACACATTTTTACTCATTTCCCTTTCTTTCATGTAGCCTATGATGCCCGGATCGCGGTTATAGCCTATAGGGTGCTGCGGGTAACCTGCAGGTCGGGTAGCCAAATAATAATAAAAAATAACGTTACAATTTTATTAATTGTGGGTGGGCGGATGAGAAATCATTCATGATCATTAATTTTTGTTTTATAAATAAAAGTTAATTTAAAGTTCAAGTTCAGCATTCGTTCACGTCACCGAATCTGCTGTTGAAAAATTATTAACGTTAAATATTACTTTGGATTCGTTATACTTAATTGGAGTAATATATTCTAATGTTCCAAATATGATTGTTTGCACTCTAACACTGGATTTTGCTATAAACCATAAACATTTGACTGAAACTTGACTGTTCTTTTTTTTTTTGCACAAACCTTAACTTTTAAATTTTTTAACTGTTGCCGTGCCTCTTAATTCTCAAACCTCGTACTTTAAATTCCTTTCTATGGTCTCGTACTAGGAAAACATGAATGAACAGTAGGTGGCGTGTGCCACAGTTTGCTTTGCCGATTGCGAAACGTGATTGGTAAACAGTTTGCCAGAATATACCCTGACCCTATGTCTCGCCACATTCTCAGGTTATGAACAATAAAAAAGGGAAAAGTTAACCTTCCAAAATGAAGCAGCAATAGAGAATGAAGAGTTCATTCTTTTCACTCCGCGTTGCCTTTCGGGAAGGCGCCGCCATATTAGCAGGATACGTTGTCTGTTTCCATGGTTACTTCTCATTCTTTATACGATAACTGCTCATCTTTTGTTTTGTTTTTGCCTTTAAGTTAAACAATTATTCATTCTTCATTGTATCGTTTGCAGAGAAGAGAAGCTAATTTATCGCAGTGCATGATAATTCGATTTTTTTTTTTTCTTGGAAACTTTTAAATGAGAAAGTATAATTGTTGTCATTATAAATATAAATTTTTCCATGGGCATGGAGGAGAATCAGAGATTGTGGGTCACATTCAGCAAGTCACGAACTCGCTGTATTTTTATATTTATGTTAACAAATGACAAGCAAAATCTAATCCCTAGGAGGTTGTGAACAGTTTTATAGCATTTTAAAATGCTGGTTTAATGTACTAAGACAGTGATGCTAAAAGACATGCAGGTGAGCCAGAATATTAACGCGACATGTTTAAACAAAGCGTTTTCCTCCCTTTAGAAAACTGTAAAGTAGAAAGCACTTATGGATAAAGGCAGTGATATTTAATGTTCATATTTTGGGCTCTTCTGTTTTTCTGCACATATGATTTATTAGAAAGGTGTGTACAGAATGTAGTCTTTTATTATCTGTCTCTGTGCATTAAGCAGCGTTCTTGTGAGAGGAAAATGCTTAACGTAAATAAACGTGTTGCGTTCATATTTTGAGCTGCATATAGTGCATATATTTTGAGAAGGTAACGTTAATTATTAAACCAACAAAATCAAATCATTCAAAAAACACACATTAATGTGATTTTTTTCATTGAGTGAGAGGCAGTGGGTTTAATCAGTGACATTAGATTTACTATTCAGCGTCTTCTCCGCAACCTGCCTCTTTTGGTGTTTTTATGCAGAAAAAAGGTGAAAAAACACACTGTTTTATCCAGTTTTCTATCAGAACGATGATCTGAGTTACTATTGCAATTCTCGATGCGGCATGAATGACATACAATGGTGAAATTTTTCACAATCACGACAAAAAAAATCAAATACTGCCTGAAACAAGTATGGCGGATAAACAAAGCAGTTTCCCAGAACTCAACGCAGCCTTACGTCACATTGTCATTCTCTATATCTTCTCTAGTAAAAGTTATTAGAACAGTGTCTAGGGACAAGCTGGCCATTACACTGCTCTGACCTTATCAGCCCGTTTGTATCCTATTGTTTGATTCGCCCTTGTTGCTTATGACAGAACAACAACACGATGATCTTGTCTTCGGAAAAGATTATTTTATTAGCTTACATCAGAAACAGCGAATCCCTTTTAAAACTGGCTGTTGTTCTCACTACATTGGAATGTTATATTTCATAAAAGTTTTACCCGCCAACTGACACCGTTACCCTCGCCAACGCCGATTTTTACTCGCATTTGGCGCTTGGCGAGTGTTAATTTTAGGCCCCGTTATAATATTATGTTTATGTTGTATAAATAATAAGCGCTTCAGTTTACCCATGTTCATTCAGCTCTTCAGCAGCGCACACAGCTAACTGCATGCTGCTATTTGAAACAGTGGTATTAAATTAAGATACTTCTTTTTCAAATTCATTGCTATATTAATAATAATAACCACCACTTTCATGTTTATCTTATTTTCATCAACAATATGGTTTAATTAAAATAATTTCATTGTGGGTGCAGATCCATGGCACATGACTTTATTTTTTTTTACATGTTAAGTAATGTTGTCCAGTGATTTGTTTGCATTATTTAAGCATTGTTTTATGTATTTGAGACTTTTTTTGTAATCAGGCTCTCAAAATTTATATAAAAATTTGGATTTAGATTTATCGGCCAACATATCAGTTATCGGCTTTCATTTATAACGAATTATCGGTATCGGACAAAATGTTCATATCGGTGCATCCCCAAAACATCTTGATCACCGTTAAAGATTTTGATAAAAAAAAAAAAATTGGGAGGTTGAACCAAAGCATAGCTCAGTAGCTTAGTACATATAAGATATATTAATGTAGTTTCAGTCTGAGTACAATGTTTTTTTTTCAATTTTGAAACCCGTTTTGTCCCACTTCTTAACAATCAGTGACGTACACACAATATTCATATATGTTAGATCTCCTCATTCTAAACACCTTTTTTGAGATCATTAAAAAAAACAAAAGAACACACACACACTACTTTTTGCAAAGTAGTCCTAGGGTTTTTGATCAACCTAAAAAAAGAAAAAGAAAAATTTAATATAATTTTCAATCAGTTTACTGTCGTGTTGTGTCACATCCAGTGTAGACAGCATAACTGATTATAGCTGGTTCTATTGTGTTTTGTCGCGCCACGTCTCTCGTGTAGACATGGTGTTAAAGTGTTTAACACTTAACGCCCTGGTAATAGCTGGTAATAAATGGTAGCTATATTTACAGTTGGTTTTCTGTTAATTTAACCGCATTCATAATATAACATTTAAACTTTTAAAAGGTTTATTGTTGTCAAAATTAAGTCTAAAGTTATGGCAAAAAAGCAAAACAACTGTTATAATGCACACAAACTGTTATCTCCCCTCAATCCCAAAGTACATTTGAAAGATATTAGAACATCCTTTGTCACTAAGGAACTGATAGAGCTGTCCAAGGTCCATGTGGTTTCCTCTGGTCCCGTGAGTGTCAAAAATTGCTTCATGAAAGCCAGTGAACTTGCGGAGAGAGTCAGTTCTCTCCTCTGTCCAGTTGTCCAAAGGGACATCATCTCTGTGACGAATCATAATTCTCTTCCATGTTAAAACTTTCACCCTGGGGAAAAAAATAAATAATAAAAAAATAAGTAAAGGAAGTTTGACTAGAATATTGAAAATATTGGAGTGTTTTATAGCAGTCCCTTTTGACTAAAGCGGTGGGGTCAGTTTTATCTACAGTCACCAAACTCTGAGCATACTGTATATTGTTTCTCACCAAGCTGGACCACTTCCTTATTATGATTACGTTGAAGTCCAAGTAAGGTGAGGTGCCAAACCTCACGAGACTGATATCATCCGGGGCATACATACACACAGCAGGACTATAATACTACATAAGTTTTAAGAGGCCATGCATTATTATTTGGTTTCTCATGATAACGAGTTGTTTTCTCATGATCACGACTTGATTGTAGCACTGTAGCTGTAGCACTGGCCAAGAAAGCACAGCAGCGTCTCTACTTCCTCCGCAAACTTAGAAGAGCCAGAGCCCCGGCCCCCATCGTATGCACCTTCTACAGAGGCACCATCGAGAGCATCCTAACTAGCTGCATCACTGTGTGGTATGGCGCTTGCAACGCATCCTGCCGCAAGTCACCTCAACGCATAGTGAGAGCAGCTGAGAAGATTGTTGGTGTCTCTCTCCCCTCCCTCCAGGACATCTACAGCACCCGTCTCACCCTCAAAGCCCTCAGCATTGCAGGGTGGGTGATCCCACCCACCCAACACACAGCTTCTTCAGTCTGCTGCCATCAGGGAGGAGACTGCGGAGTCTCCAGGCGAGGGCCAGCAGACTGAAGGACAGCGTCATACATCAGGCTGTCAGGAAGCTGAACTCCCTCCCGTCCTTACCCCCCCCTCCCCTCTTTTACCCCATGCAACACTGAACTCTGATACTACGTAGCGATTACAATCAAGTAGGGCTCGCTGCAGTCCACAAGATCCAGGAGGCGTGGTTGGATCCACATCTAGGGGGTGGAGATTGGTAGGTTTAGGGGTGGAGATAGGTGGGTTTAGGGGTGGAGATGTGGTGGGTTTCGGGAACAGGGGGTGGAGATGGGTAGGTTTAAGTAAGGAGGGAGGAGTTGGATCTGGATCCAACCACGCCCCCTGGATCTTGTGGGCTGCAGCGAGACGCTCCTCATTACAATGGCTATTAGCATCACTGAAAGCTTGTACACAATGGTAAACAACCGTTTTTAGCAACTTATTAAACCGTCTTTAACAAATCATTACTAATATATGATCTTTAACATGTCTAATGTCATATCGATGAACTTACGGCATTGCCTCTATGATGCTTTTTAGTGGATGCAATGGATTATTAGAGACAGCACACTATGTCTGTCTCATTGTTTTCATGCAGAACTGGGAGCACTAACAGGAAGTGACTAAACAGGATACCTGTTTAATACCATCATAATGATGCCACGGCTATAGAAACCATAAATATTACAAATGCATACTGCAAACAGGGCATTGCATCACAGACAGATATCTTGTGTAGCGAGAATGAATGCCATTACTAAAGCTAGAAACCAAATGAAGACAATTCAACAAGTTGCCACAGCTGAATTCAAACATTATAAACAAAAAGAACTGGTTCAGAGGCAAGGCAGACAACTCAAAGGCACAAACTATGGACTTAATGATCAATATCCAAAGGACATTGTAGTGTTCTCGTGCAGTGTGTTGAAACTCTGACTAAACACCAAGTTAAACCATAGCCAATGAAGACAAGAGTCGTAGTAAGGTTGGTCATTTACGGTCACTCTTCCTCATTAACATTTCTGGTGAAAACTGTAATAAAACAATACAGCAATATTCAGTGTCCATATCTTGAATATGTACCAAAAAATATTTAAAGAAAATATTTGAAAGTTAAATTCCTTAAAGAGCAACACAGACATTCTCGAGCATCGAAAACATCTCTTCCCAATCTGAAAACAAATGATGAATTAAGGAAAAAAGGCAACCATCACAGTGGACAAACTTTACATAAATGGACAGTTATACCGTGATAAAGACATTACCCCCTGGCTCTTCTGAACTCTTCACTCTCATTTCCGAATAAGTAACTGATGTTCATGAATGTCATGAATTACCTTGCTCCCCAGTTCCCCCTCTCTCTGTCTCTCTCTCTTTATCACATTTAAAGTCATGAAATTAGCTCTCATGTTGCATCTGGGTCTCGTTCCCCCTCAACATAATATCCCTGTTTCACACTATGTCAGTATTTAATGGTCCTTGTATTGTTTTTGCTGTTGTTGTTGTTATAGTTGTTTTGCTTCATACACACTGTCATTTGGGTTTCTTCAGTTTTGTTTGTCTGCCAACAACATAAACATGCTATGCACACACATGTACACAGTCATAACTCCATAAATATATACACTCACACCTATACATACACTGCACTCATACATTCATACAGTAATATTCATCTCCCTTCCATAACATGTCTTCTATCAATTGTGTAACCTGGAATGTTCGTGGAATTGGTTCTCATGCAAAGAAGGTCAAAGTCTTGAATCGGTTAAATAAACTATAAGCTGACATGCCTTTTGCAAGAAACACATCTATCGGATGCAGCTCAAGATAAAATTAAATAACCAAAGTACAATCATTTATTCTTAGCTCAATATAATACAAAACAAAGAGAAGTATGCATTTTAATAAGTAAAAAAAATCTAATTTCTTCATCTGTTATAGACCCCGAGGGACATTTTATTATCATAAACATTTCAATTGATAATAGCCCAGTTACAATTGGTAATCTATATGGCCCAAACACAGACGACTTTTCCTTCATTTCAAATCTTTCTAATTGTCCAGTCATAATAGCAGGTGATTTTAATACAGTTCTCAACCCAGCAATAGATCGATCTAGTTTAAGTAATAAATCTTGGCAAAACAAATTAGTGATTTTGGTCTTGGCGATAGTTGACGATTACAAAACCCAAATGCTAAAGAATACTAATTTTTCTTACCAGTCCATCACTCAAAGATCCATCCAATTGTCATTAGCGACCATGCTCCAGTAACATTAAAATGGAATAGAAGTGAACCTCATAAACCTGCTACCAGATGGCATTTTAACATCTCTCTTCTGAAAGAACCAGATTTTGACAACTATTTTAAAATAGAGTGGGCATTCTTTCTAGAAATGAATGACACACCTGGATCATCTCCCTCCCTTCTGTGGGAAACAGGAAAAGCAGTACTAAGAGGGAAAATAATCTTATACTCTGTTTACAAAAAAAAGAACAAGAAACAGAATTGAAACAGAAAATTAAACAACTTCAAGACATATAAATAACCCAACAGAAGAAACACAAAATACAAATTAAAATTAAATGCAATAATCAATAAACATACTCAATTCCTGATTCATAGGCTCAGACGAGAAGAATTTCATCATTGTAACAAATCTGGTAAAAATTTGGCAAATCAAATCAAACGAAACAAGAAAAAAGCAACAATTTCAGTTATTACAGACCCAGCAGGAAAATCCACCAACTCACCGAAAGAAATTAACCAAATTTTTCAAAATGTTTATAGCAAATTATACTCATCAGAAAAAGACCCAAATCAAAATGACATCAACTCATTTCTCAACAGTATCAATCTGCCACAACTGAATGAACACCAAAGAAACAGCCTAGAATCACCCATCACATAACCCAAACTTCTTACAGCACTACAACTCATGCCCAATAATAAAGCACCAGGTCCTGATAGATTCCCCGCTGAGTTTTACAAACACTTTCGGTCCACTTTATCACCACTCTTCATCAGAATGTTAAGTGAGTCACAACAAAAATTAAAACTTCCGGCTGAATACAGCCATAATTTCACTTCTTCTCAAACCCAATAAAGATCCAAAATAACCATCAAGCTACCATCCCATTTCTCTGATGAATGCTGAAATCAAAATCATCGACAAAGTATTATCCCATAGAATAGAAAACGTCACACCACTATAATAAACCCAGATCAAACCGGTTTCATTAAAGGTAGACTAGCATCCATCAATACACACAGACTATTCAACTTAATGTATTATTCTTCATTTCAAAAAGCCAAAACCATCATAGTCACTCTCGATGCAGAAAAAGCCTTTGATCAACTGGAAATTCCTGTTTTCCACATTAGAGGGGTTTGGTTTTGGGGAGTCATTCATTAATTGGATTAAAATTCTATATACTGTACATCACCTTCAGCCACTGTCATCACTACTGGACTAACATCATGTAGCTTCACACTGCACAGGGGGATTAGACAAGGATGCCCACTCTCTCCCTCATTATTCTGTAGCAAATTATACAAAAGGGAATTGTATATAAATAATTACAATTAATTATGATTAATTACAATTATTTATATCGGCTGACAGTAATAAATGTAGCAGAAATAAATTGCCATCAACTAATCTGTTCGTCCAGCGAACATTCAGTGTAAGTTCATATCAACTCTAAGAAAGGATATTTTCTTGGCCACAGAAAATACTTTCCTAAGTATTAATACATTAGAACATGTAGTAAGGATCAAAAATCATAAAGGGACATTAATTTGCAAGGCAGAATCATAAACTCATGTAATTAGTGCACAAGAGTTTTATTAACTAAACACTAACGCAAACTAGTCTAACAAACAAATAAACAAACAAACATACAATCACCATACATGGGGAAAGGGCAAATGAGAGTTGATGGATGAAACCATCAGGAAACCACAGAATGAAGCTATGAAAAGAGTCAGTTAACCACCTGAATAAAACCATCAACTTATACTAAACCTCTGTTTCGTTTAGATAAATATACAGTACTTGCATTGCCTTTTGGTCATTGAACGAGTATCCGGATGCAGTCTCGGATGAAAGTTCTGATGGTTTGAAGGTTTGGTGGTGTTGGAGTTCTTCAGGTTCTTCCAGGTTTGAAGGGTGATGAACTCCAAAAGATGTTATTCTGGCTCTGTGGTAATTTGGAGTTTCTTTCCAGGTAGAAAGGGAAAAAGAGTTAAGAAAGAGATCAGAGGATCCTTAGTTGAATGGAAAGTCAAGGCCGCAAGGCCTGGCACAAAAACTTGAGGGTCCAGAAGAGTTCTAGCTCACATCCTCCTCATCCTCTTAGGATCTAACAGAACCGCAGACTGCAGGTGGGAGCTTTATCTGCTATAGAGGTCACACCTCTGGGTTGTCAAAGAGCCAATGGAGTCCTGAAATTTTGGAGGGAAGGTTTTACGACTCTTTGTGTCTGAGCATGGTAATTTGCCTGGGGTTAATGCACAAACTACTAAAGTTTCTTAGGACACTAATATGTTGCATAGGTATCAACATGTAAATTTCACTCTCAATTAGATCATCCGAAGACGAATTGATAGAGACCAAACATGGGATAAGTGGGGTGATATTAACTAGTGATCTATCGTAAGCATGCATAAAACAGTATACAATACACAAGAACATATATAAGAACAGTAATAATATACACAATGACCTGACGATATGTGTGTTCATTCATAGAAAGGTTTTCCTATTAATTAATTAGAAAAGAGTCTATTTTTATGGCATAATGTCTCTTTCCTAAGGGAAAATGAAGTGAGTTGCTCTGCCTGCATTCCTTTGAGCAATAAACTAGTGTTATCAGATGGAACCATGGAACCAGAGGCCTGTTCTGGTGTTAGATGCATTTCGGGGGAAGGGTCCACAGACCCTCATAGTTGGCCCTTTGGTTGGGTGAGGGGGTATAAGAGATTATTTGTTAAATATAACAAATAGTTGTGTGTCTGATCGGTCCAAATGCTACATAATTCCCCCCTTTCGAACGTTGTTGTCTGTCCAATAGACAACAGCGAGCGACGTTAAAGATGCAGAACAATCAAACACCCACCTGCCACTCATGGCTGGGAGACAGTGATGGCTCTCGGGCTGTTGGTTGCCTCCAGGAGTGGATGTGGGGCTGTGGTGATGTAAGCTGTAGCAAGGTGCGGGTCCTCAAGCTTGTGCAGCAGGTGTCGAGGCAGTGTCACCTGTCGTCCTGAAGTGAGTTGGTCCGGGTCAGGTGGTTGTTGATGTTGTGAGCCAGTAGGCTATCTGTGGTATCCACGGTGTGGAACAGCGGTGAGAGTGCCAGTAATTCCAGGGGTCAAAGGGAATTGTTATGGAGATTTTGTAGTGTGAAGAGAGTTTTAGACTGACCTAGTGATGATGGCAGGAGGGCAGCAGGTCGTTGTTAGCCCTCTGTTCTGCTGGAACGTCACCAGAAGTCTGCTGTTTGCGGTGTCGCTTTGCTTTTGTGGCGGCACCGACTTGGGCTTGCCTGAGTTGTGTTGGTAGAGGTTTCGCTGTTGGGCATGGGGTTGCTCCATCCAACGTTGTCTGCCTGCTTCTGGGGTGTTGACTAGATTTAAGGGATGCTCCTGCCTTGGAGGGGTCTGACGCTGTGTTGCATCAGGCAAGGAGTCCGAGGTTTGTCCTTCACAGTACTCATCAGTTGAGTTTTGTTCAAGGAGCTCTTTTGCTAGAGTCAGCAGCTCCTGTTACTCAGAAGTAGGCGTGTCCATATGTCCTTGTGCAGCATCCGTTTGGCACCTGTTTGAAGGGTGTGGAGGAGGATGTTGGACCATGGAAAAGGCCATCCTCGTCCTGTGAACACCACGGCATGTCCAACGACAGTCGGGGGTTGGTCTGGAACCTGGGTTTGTTGCCATGGTGACGGCTCTGTCTTCCGCTGACTTGTGGCTTTCTGTAGAAGGGCCTTGCATTGTGGCAATTCTGGGTGCCTTCTGGTGCCTGCTTTGGATTCTGGGTTGTGGAGTTCAGAGTCAATGGGGTCTTACAAATACCTTTGGTAGAGGCCTTGTGCTCGTTAAAGGCCTTTTGTGTCAGGTCACGCAGTCATTGAATAGGCATTGTGGGGAAGGTCATAATGCCTATATGGTGACTTAAAATGGGGTGGAGGTTTCTGAGGAAAAGGCTCTTAAAGCTAGTGTCTTCCTCCATCCCAGGTTCACTGCGAGCTCCGAATTAAGCTCTTCAAAGTCTGTGGTAGTAATCACGGGGAGTTTCATGACGGCCCAGTTCGATGGCTAGGGCAGCGATCAGTCCGTGTTCAGACTCTGGCTCTGAGAATTCCTTTATGATAGCTTGTTTAAGATGCTGGTAATCCGATTGGATGTTTTCTGGCTGTCGAGCCAGGAAGCGTCGCACTTCTGGGCTAGCGGTGATCCAGAGCAGATAGAGTCTATCTTGGTGTTTCACACTGGTCCAAGACTGCAGGTGGAAGTCAATCTCTCTTAAGTAAGCGTGGACATCATGTTCTCCTCCAAGTTCTGGTGTGAATTCAGGGATGTTTCTGGCCAATCGGTTGAGGTCTTTGAGTGTCACTCCATGTGCTGTTTCAGGGCTCGCCTGAATAAATCCCTTTCCTTCTGCAGCTGAAGAGGTTTTCAGGAAGCTGATTTGTGAAATGTCAAACAGAAGGCTTTGGCTCCCCCCTTCGTATCTGTGTACAGGGGTGAAGGGATTTGAACTGCTGGCTGTGTGACGTGCAGCAGGGTGTCTTTTACTTGAGTCCACGCGCAGTCGGTAGGACTGTTTCAGTTCTCTCTGAACCATGTCAAGCTCCTTTTTAATGTTGCCGAATTGCTGAGTCAGAGTTTGGACTTCAGCTCTGGCTGCATGCAGATGGCCTTCTAAGGCCTTAGTTCTGGTGTCCCTCCCATTAAGTTTTGAACAGTGACTTTGTGTGAAACAGTTCTCTTTCCAAATCCTGTCTGATGGCTTTTTCACGCTGCGCTTGGTGTCCAGCAGCTGTGTGAGCCTCCTGAAAACTGATGATTTCCTTCTGTTGCGCCATTCTGTAAGGTTCTTTGCATCTGTTCTGTGCCTTCTCTCGCTGAGCGGGTCTCAGTTCCCTGTAGAACTCTGTGACTTGCAGCTTCAGTTCATTTACCTCCTGTCTGAGGTCCAGGAGATTGTGGGCCAAGGAGGAGATGATGCTGGTCAGCTCCTGGTGGTTCAGGCTGGGTGTCAGGTGTCCTCTTGTGTCACAGTCTCGCTGTTCCTTTCTCTGCAATTGCAGGTCATTGGCTGCTTTGGGTTGAAGGATGTCCATCACCGTACTCTGCTGGGTTTTCAGGTGGTCCTGGTGAGCTGGCCGGGCTGGATGTCTGTGGAATGTCTGAGACACACTGGCACACCTGGGGGAACACCAGAGAGAGAGAGGCAGAAGGCAAGTGCAAGTACGTACAGAGGCGTTAGGCTATCTGTATGGGGAACGGCTCTGTAGGCTGTGTAACATGTGAATAGCTGGTGAGGGGCAGCTAGTGAGGTAGGGTGCTAAGAACACAAGTAGAGGGTTTCAGTAACTTTGTTGACAGGGCTGTAAGCAGGGGTCAGCTGATGACCTGGCTATACGTGGGGTCAAACTATTACTCAAGGCACTGATGGTCAGTGTTGGGAAGGTTACTTTGTAAATGTAATAGTTTACAGATTACAAGTTACCCTACTTAAAATGTAATAAGTAGTGTACCTTTTCAATTACTTTATTGAAGTTATGTAACTGATTACATTTGATTACTTTTCTAAATTCCTAATGTTTTCAACTGTTAATCACTTTCAAACAAGTAAAGCAGACAGGGTTAACCTTACAGTAGTACTCAACACTGATTACTGTTAGACTATCAAAATCCTTCATCACTTGAATTAAGATTATATTACTTTAATTTTAAAGGAGACATTGGAATGACAAATATCTTCATTTGCATATAAATGTGTCTTGGCAGTGTGTGGACACAACCACCCTAAAATGATAAAAATTTTAAAATGATAAAAAGCCCTTTTTTTAATCCCCCAAAAACCTAAACAGTCTCAATTATCAAGCCATTTTGATTTTGTAGTGAATAACCAGCACTCTCTTCCACCTTTAATACCATGACTGAGGGGAGACCCTTGAGCAAGAACCGAACCCCGAACTGCTCCCCAGATGCCGCTGCTATATGACTGCCCACTGCTCTGGGTGTGTGTTCACAGTGTGTGTGCACTTGGATGGGTTTAATGCAGAGCACAAATTCCGAGTTTGGGTCACCATACTTGGCCACACATCACGTCACTTCACTTTGACTAAATTTGTTTATGTCTGGCTGTGCAAATCATTTTGCTCCAGACTGTTTACTGAATGAGGGACAATTCAAGGCAGGTTTTGTTAAAAAGTTAAAACTCAAGGATGGAGCAGTACCCATTGTTCATGATCCAGTTGCACCTCCAGAAGAAGTAAGTCTCACACTTTATATTTTTTATGATTATTTGCGAATCGCCTTTGCTCTTCCACAGAAGAGAGGGGCGGGGTGAGCAGAGCTCATTAGCATGTTATGCAGCGAAACAAGTTGCTGTGAACAGAGCTGTTTTTGACAAGGTAATAAGGGTGTTGTTTTTGACGACCACTGAGACCATATCGAGAAGACCTTAAAGAATCATACCAACTTGTGGAAAAATGGCATCTGATGTCCCCTTTGAAGCATAGCCACCACAAAATCAGACTTACTTTAAAATCATTCTGAGGTTAAATACAGATCTTGAAAATAGCAAGATATAGTTTAATAGCTATGATACTGTTTTTGAAATCAAATCTTTACATAGCTATGACGACGGGAAACACTGGAATCTAACATTGCCTTAGAAAAAAAAAAAAAAAAAAACTAACATTGCCTTAAAAAAAATAAAGCATATACATAAACCCATATAGGAAATATAAGAGTTATAGGATAAGCATGTTACAGTATAAACTTCTGAAACATTGGTGTTTCATATTGTAGAACAGTCACTGCAGAAATCAATTAAATCTGTATGTAGGAGTGTGTGAAAAAAATAGATGTAACCCCCTTTGTAATGTTTAACATTTTCATAAGAAACTAATTTAATTACAATTTTTTTCTTAGTAACTGTAACTAACTACAATTACTTTTATTTTGTAATTAAATTACGTAATTCCGTTACATGTAACTAGTGACTCCCCAACACTGCTGATGGTTCACAGGTTTGGTCACTATGAAGGTATCAAATAAACAAAACTGAAATAAAATCAGGAAGAGACAGAGGGAGAAAGAAGGGCTTTCCTTATTTAGTTTAAGCTAGTAGATATAACTAAGCAGTTGTCACTTGTTCAAAAGAATGTAGCAGGGTCATAGACCCTAGGGAGACTGTTGGCTACACTAGCAGGGACACATCAACCACTTCAAGGTAAACAAACAGAAACAATAAGAAGTGTTTCTAGTCTACTCAGGAGGTTAATAGAAGAGACAGGAATTAGGCTACTAATAACCTGTACAGCTCATTAAGGTGTAGCGTTTGGACCAATCAGACACACATTTATTCATTATATTTAATAATGAAACCCTCTCATTCAACAAACAATGTGCGAGGGTCTATGGACCCTTCCCCCGAGAGAGCACCCTAAAGTGCTCAGTTACCAGGGAAACCATCTGATTAGACGGTTTTATTGCTCAAAAGTATGTGAGATGCAAAGTGCAGTAAGAACAGACCCTTCTAAAACCCATGCAATGCCTATAAAAACAGAACTTTCCTCCTTTTACTCCTTTCTACGAATAAACATGCATACTAGGACATTGTGTGTATGATGTGTCTTGTATAGTGTCCCTTGCATTGTATTTTGTTGTATGCCTGCTTTATGAGTGAAGTACTAGTTAATGTAACCCCACCTATATCGTGTCTCCTACCAAACTAATGCTCAGCCTGGGGAGATGGCTCCTGACCACTGGAGTTTAATACCACTGGAGTTCATCTTCACTCAACCCTGGAATTCACCATCATGGAAAAACCTGCGCTCAGACATTTCTCTCTCCCCGCTCCCAGCAGTCTCTGCATTTTCATCTATGGATTGTGGCCTGCAGTTCCACTGAGGCCTACAGGGCCAACAGTCCCCATTTTACATCCAGCCATGTGCTTACTTAGCCTGTTAACCTTCACCCCCATTTGGGGCCTCGCAGGTGAAAATAACCTACCTAAATTAAAATGGTAACAGTTTGTGACAAAGTGTGCTTACACAAAAAAATTAGGTATCTTTGGAAAGAAGACACTCTGGGCTTTACTATCTATCATCCAGAGTTGATAATGCTCAAAAAGATAAAAAGTTATAGGCACTGACGTGCCTTGAAAAATATTTTTCCACACTGAATGTTTTTATATTTCATATACAAATACATGAAATAAGTCCTGGAGCAATCCAGAAAAGTAATGGATCGAAAGCCACATGTCTCATGAGTTCATATTTCAAATTTGAAGAAGATACCATGAAAAATGAGATTCCTGCAATATTTTTTCTGAAACTATTTATAGTCCCCCCACCCCCGTTTGAGGAAAAATAACCACCAAATGGATTGCAGAATTATACAAGCTATTTTAGTCATTATACATGTTCCTGCATAGTTTTTCAATTATAAAATAATAGACAGATGTATTTGAGCACAAAAAAATACAAAAATAATTATTTGAGTAATAAAAAAGGAAAACAAAATAGAAAAAAAATGCTTTGTATATAGTATGTATACTGAAGTATTCTGATTGCCAGACATGAAGTGATATTGCCAGACATGGTCAGAGTCAGTAATCACACGCTGATGTGCTTCCATTCAGATGATAATCAAACAGATGGGCCATATAATCAATAATAGCTGATCAATGAATCACAATGATAGCCGTCATAGAGTCGGTAATAAACACGCTGATGTGCGTCCATACATATTATAATCATGCAGATACGGCCACATTCCCCACACAATACACACACACACACATATAAAAAATGTAGAAGAAAAAAAAAAAACAGTTTTTTATGGATAAAGCAGATCACTAAGTTACTCCCCGCTCAGATGACAACGTGCGTGTCACAGCGTGCGTCATGGCTGACTGGAGGGAGCGCCAAATTCAAATAATCTATATTCCGCTTTTCTGAGACTTTTTTTTCCGTGGACGGTCTCATTCTGTTTGTAAAACTGTATGCTACAGCAACGTGTTGTTTTTTTACCACCAAGACGCTGTTTTTGAGCGTAATTTATTCCATAACGGACACGAACAATAACTCTCTGAAGAAAAGAAACGTAAACAAAGGAATATTCATCCTTATTACAACGTTATTGTTTCGTTGGACTAAAAGTG
This sequence comes from Barbus barbus, assembly GCF_936440315.1. Taxonomy (NCBI): domain Eukaryota; kingdom Metazoa; phylum Chordata; class Actinopteri; order Cypriniformes; family Cyprinidae; genus Barbus; species Barbus barbus. The sequence goes on from NC_136733.1 coordinate 11,527,430, forward strand.
CTCGCTGGGATGTTGTTCTGTGGACCCTTACCTCTCTAACTAAACTGGGATTTCAGCAGTGTTTTTCAATTTCAGTTTGTGGCTCGTTATTACAATGAATCTGGTACGTACTGCTTTTTTAATCTGCTTGTTTTGATGTGTACTGCTTGCACAAATGTAGCAAATACATTCCTTATAAGCTTTCCATCGGAAAACAGCGATCTGTCGTCGATGCTTGAGGCTTAGACCTTCAGAAGGATATATAGTTTGTCAAGATTAACTTTGTCCCGTTTCATTTATTCTATTAGAAAACAATGACACATGCAAACAAAGAGCGTTCAGTGCGACGTCGCTCTGGTGAACGTTAACAGGTTAGGAGAGAGGACTCTCCCAACAGAGTCAAAAACAACCTTGGAGTAGGGATGGGCGATATGGCCTAAAAAATTTATCACGATAATTTCAGGTATTTATTGCGTAAACGATACAAATGACGATAATATATATATATATATATATATATATATATATATATATATATATATATATATATATATATATATATATATAAATAGATTAAGTTTTAAAGATTAAGTTTATTTCATATAGTATTATTAATGCAATTAACTTGAAACTTTCTGTACACAGCCAACTTATGGCCATGCTAATTATGATCAACAGCTCATCTCCATTAATTGCTCTTATCAACCATAATAATGCGTTATGGACGCTTCATATTAAATCATATGCATAGGCTACTGGCACACGTTTACCACGTTGCTGATGACTGAAAGCCTGTGTATGGCTATACTGCTGTGATCTGTTTCAGGCTTTCCATATCATAACATTTTAGAAATTAATTCATTGTAATATCTCAGAAATGGCATATTTAACTTTATTAAAAGTATGGCATCTTTTATGTCAAATTAAAATTGGACGCGTTTCCACTCTTTGTAACCACCATTTTTCTGTACACTTTGCATATTACGGTAGTTTGCTCCTCATCTGATTTTCTGTAACCAAACTAGCAAATTGTGGAGGTAAGTTAGCTCCTCGCGTAACAACAAGCTCCTCCTCATGGTGCGTTCACACCAGATGCGAATGAAGCGTTAAGCGCGAGTGATTTACATGTTAAGTCAATGCAAAGACGCAAATAGACATCCTGCCGCGCAATTCGCGCGAATGACGCAACGCGAATTGAGCGTTTAGAGCGAAATTCTATACATATGCTCTCTGTGGCAGTCATACATGTGCGCCTGGCAGAAGCCCTGCCCATGACGCGAATTCGCGTCTGTTGTGCAGTGAATTTCACGCGCGAATGAAGCGCGTAAACCCAAAATGTTCACGCGTCCAACTACGCGCGATTTATTCGCGCAAGTCGCGTCCGGTGTGAACGCACTGTCAGCCTCACGTCCGCCTTCCGCCATGCTTGTTTTCACTCCGCACGTGAACAGTAAATCGGGCGCGCACAAAACTACGTCATCAACTAGACTTATCGTTATTATCGTGAGGAGACAAATTTTTATCGTGAGGAGAATTTTCAACGGTATATCGCAAACGATAAGATATCGCCCATCCCTACCTTGGAGTGTCAAGAGATTGCAACTTCGGCCATCAAATGGAACCATCCAGACCTTCTTCAGAAGCTTCACGAGACTCTCGTTTCACAGCCAAGTCAAATGCAAGTATAGTTCCCTGCACCACACAGAGGTTTGTTGTAAGCTATCGTATACTGTGCTTTGAATTAGAGACTGATGGTTTTCTCAGATGGTCAACTCAGCCTTATTTCCCCTGTTTCTGTCCAGTTTCATTTATTCAGTCTCACTTACCCTTCCCATGTACCATGTATGTGTGATGTGTATGTCTATGTCTATATATATATATATATATATATATATATATATGTGTATGTGTTTGTTTAGTCTAGTTATGTGTTTGTGATTTAGTTAATAAAACTTTGTGCACAATACATAGGAGTATTTGCTTCTGATTCCCTGCTTGCAACAAAGTCAATTTAACGATCTCGATCTTGTTACATGCTCTGAGTAGTACTGTACCTTAAAAAAGGGTATTTCTCTTACCCTAGAAATTAAGATTTCTTTGAATTCATAAATAATCAATACTGAGCGTTCACTAGACGATCAATTGATTGTACGTAAACTCTGCTTTATCAAGCTAATTCTATTATCTTATCCCAATATTATAATTAATTATAAAGATTTAATATTTAATTATTAATATTCCCCCTTGAGCTAAAATTACTACAAAGGGGACAGCAGTTGCTAGAACCGAGAGGTAAGATGGTGATGGTCAAATAACTAAAATAAGGTAAAGGTAAAATTAAAATGTCCTAATAGCTTCAGGAAACAAAGGAATAAAAAATAAAAAATGAAAATAAACATTGATTTAATTAAATCTCAGATTTAATTAAAATCAATTTAGCTGAATTGTACATTCAAGCTAAAAAGCTAAATGGATGAAAACAAAATCAAAGAGAGGTAGAATAAAGTCAAAATAAAAATAACACAAATAGAACCAACATATGAGGAGGGGCGTACCTGAATCTAACAGAAGGCGATAGCACAAACAGGAAATTAAACCAAGAGTGAGGGGGAGAGGGGGAGAGAGAGAGAGAGAGAGTGTAGTGGTTCAGACGCTACACTTTACACTCACACAGTGTCAGTTAGTCGGATGCTAACAGCTAACAGTTGAGGTAAAGGGCTAAGTTAGCTTATATGCCTGCTCGGCTGCTAAAGAGTTAGCCTTGGCTACACTGGGTTTACACAAGGGTCTGTGACGTGTGTGCTGTCAGATTGAACCGGAAGAGGCTGCTCTCAACTCCTGGGGTCAGATGTTGCTAAGAGACCGATGCGAGCTTACAACACGCACAAGTGGAGCAGGGGCCTGTACCATGATGGTGGCTGAACAAACTCAGGGTTACAGGATTAGTTTTGAGTTGACTAAACCAAACCAGTCCAATCCGGCTTTGTTGGTACCATGAAGCTAATCATCAACTTTCTCTGTCAACTCAGGCTTGATCAAAGTGTGACATCATTAATGTGTAGCCAATCACATGCCTTTAAACTGTGATTCACTTCTCGTGAGAGAATCAGTGCAATTTAAAAGATTAAAAGATTGAACAATATGAAGAATTTAAACACATTTACCCAGCAAGATGAAATGATGGATCCATGAAAGAGGAATACTTAAAGCAAACATTTTACTATGTAGGTGCAAGTAAAAGTTGTAAAGTTAGTTTATAGAGTTGATAATATGTAGTTATAAAAACACTTAAAAATCCAAGCTTATATGTAGTCATGTTTAAAGCTACTGATTCTAAAACTTATTAGCTATATGTTTATATTAATTTAAAATAAAAGCTTAATAATTAGAATTAATCTAAACTGGTTTGTGTAATGGATTAAGGGTATAGTAATGCATAAAATAATTATAAAAATAATCATCTCTAAAAATCAGATGATTTTATCTTTAAAAATGTTTTACTGTAGCGTCCTCTAATTTGGAGTTAGAGAAATTGGAGGAGTGGCTTTATTGCGTCAGAGATGTGTCACTTTGCTTGAAGCTGATTGGTCAAATTTCGGTTTGAGATCTCTAAACCAGAACATAACCTGCCCTGGAGCAGGTTAGCTGTGGAGCATAAGTTACCATGGCAATGAACACTGCTAAAAGCCAAACCACTTTCATGGTACCTAAAACCCAGAGTTGGCACAAACTAAACTGAAACTTACCTCGCTAGCCAGCTAAACCGGCTTCATGGTACAGGCCCCAGGACTTGCGCTGATGTAAACATGCATGGGAACTCACCCGCAGTCAGTTATGACGCATCGCATACAACTTCTTTCACAAATAAAAACAGCACATTCACTTCACAGACAATGGCAATTACTAGTTAGCTAGGCTAGAATTACACCATTAATTCGCTATTCAATTGCAACACTTCAGTGACTACAATGATACGAGAAGGTTACAAGAAGGCCTTATCTCTGGGAGATGAGGAACATTGCTCAAATCACCATTTAACTAAATATCCTGTAGCAAGATTTCTTCGCTGCCCAGTTTTAAAATCACTGCAAGTGGGGTTTCTTCGCCATGCAGATTAATTTGTGCCGCTAATCTGAGATTTGTTCATCAGAGAAGGTTTATACATTTAAAGATGAAATGGGGATTTCTTCGCCCAATATCAGATTAATTTAGTCTGGTACCATCTATACGGGCTGCTAATCTGAGATTTCTTCGTCAGAGAAGGTTTACACTCTACTAACAACAGAAGTTAGCATTTATTTGCTAATATCAAGTTAGTTCCTTATCGTAAGATCTAAACATGCATTGTAGCATTGATCAACTTTCTACTGCTCAATTATACAATTATTTATATCGGCTGACAGTAATAACTGTAGCAGAAATAAATTGACTGTTTGCTGGACGAACATGTTAGTTGATGGCAGTGTAAATTCATATCTCTAAGAAATAATATTTTCTTGGCCACAGAAAATACTTTCCTAAGTATTAATACATTAGAACATGTAGTAAGGATCAAAAATCGTAAAGGGACATTAATTTGCAAGGCAGAATCAGACATGTAATTTGTGCACAAGAGTTTTATTAACTAAACACTAACGCAAACTAGCCTAACAAACAAACATACAATCATTCATACATGGGGAAAGGGCAAATTAGAGTTGATGGATGAAACCATCAGGAAACCACAGAATGCAGCTATGAAAAGAGTCAGTTAACCACCTGAATAAAACCATCAGCGCAGTTTATAACGGGGTCTATAATTTATACTAAATCTGTTTCGTTTAGATAAATGTACAATACTTGCATTGCCTATTGGTTGTTGATCTAGTGTCCGGATGCAGTCTCGGATGAAAGTTCTGATGGTTTGAAGGTTTGGAGTTCTTCAAGTTCTTCTGGGTTTGAAGGGTGATGAACTCCAAAAGATGTTATTCTGGCTCGGTGGTAATTGGGAGTTTCTTCCCAGGTAACACTCAGTATTTAATTTAAGCGCTGCAACTCACACATACAGCGCCGGACATGACAGGTTTTCTGGTATGCAAAACAAGTACTTTAAAGGAATACCTTAGCTTATTGCCATTACTGTGGCAGCCAACAACAGCACAGCTTAACCCTCCATACATTTTTATATTTAGTTATATTGAAAAAGTTTCAATTCAGTCTATCTTTTTTGACCCGTTTTAACATGTATTTCTATGGAGAAAAGCCGTAGCTGTCGGGCAAGATGGCGGATAGCAGTGGCGGCACATAATATACGCATTCTGACTGGTCAGATCACCTGTCAATCAAGCTCTTTGCGAACAGTCAATTCTGGTGTTCGATGGCAAATGCCAGTCGAGCTCCACGGTGCCAGGCAGTGAGCACAGGGCCCACAAGAGAATGTCAGGCCCACAGGTAATCCTCAAGAAGTCTGGGTCCCACTTTATATTAGGTGGCCTTCACTACAATGTACTTACATTGAAATTAATCATTTGGTACGATGCACTTATTGTGTGCATACATGTTCTTACATTGTACTTATATTTTTAAAAATGCCTATATGTAGTTACATCTAAAACTAATTTCTGTAATTACATTTATAATTACACTTTTAACCCATCCCTTACACCTTAACCCACCCTTAAACCTACCCATACCACCAAACCTGTCCCTAACCTTACCCGTATCCCACCTCAATAGCAGCAATAGTGTGTTGCAATACAATATGAGCACAATAAGTACATTGTACTTATTTTTTTTATTTAAGTACATAGTAGTTAAGGCCACCTAATATAAAGTGTGACCGAAGTCTGTTTCTAATTGGTCAGAGACATTCACACCAGTGGCCTGCTGGAGGTCATTTTTGTAGGGCTTTGGCAGTGCTCATCCTGTTCCTCCTTGCACAAAGGAGCAGATACTAGTCCTGCTGATGGGTTAAGGACCTTCTACGGCCCTGTCCAGCTCCACTAGAGTAACTGCCTTTCTCCTGGAATCTCCTCCATGCTCTTGAGACTGTGCTGGGAGACACAGCAAACCTTCTGGCAATGGTAAGTATTGATGTGCCATCCTGGAGGAGTTGGGATTGCCTGTGCAACCTCTGTAGGGTCCAGATATTGCCTCATGCTACCAGTACTGACCCTAGCCAAATGCAAAACTAGTGAAAAACAGTCAGAAAAGATTAGAAAAAAAAAAGTCTCCACCTCCACCTGTACAACATTCTTGTTTTGGGGGTCGTCTCATTGTTGCCCATCTAGTGCACCTGTTGTTAATTTAATTTACCCCAAAGCAGCTGAAACTGATTAACAACCCCCTCTGCTAGTTAACTGACCAGATCAATATCCCAGGAGTTTGATTGACTTGATGCTATACTCTGATTAAAAAGTGTTCCTTTAATTTTTTTGAGCAGTGTAATTAATTAATTTTGGGTTGACTTTAAGATAGACATAACAAAAAACAAACAAACAAAAAAAATACAAATAAACAGCCCTTAATTTAGAACCTCGTGATATTTTACTTTTTTTTTTTTTAAATCAAAACCCATATTTTTCTGATAAACAAAATTACATCATTAATCTGTTAATTATCTTAGCAAAGTGTCATATTCGGAATCCATAGTCGATATAAAAAACTGGATGATGAGAAATTTCTTACTGCTAAATTCTGAAAAAAACAGGTGTTAATTATCGGACCTAAAACCTCCACATGTAATAACTTGGAACACTGTATAACACTTGATGGCTGCTCTGTAAATTCTTCGTCATCAGCTAGGAACGTAGGTGTGCTATTTGATAGCAATTTTTCCTTTACAGCCACATTTCTAGCATTTGTAAAATTGAATTTTTTCCATCTTAAAAATATATCTAAATTGAGACCTATACTCTCAAAGTCTAATGCAGAAACGCTAATTCATGCATTTATGACCTCAAGGTAAGATTATTGTAATGCTTTATTGGGTGGTTGTTTCCGCATGCTTAATAAACAAACTCCAGATGGTCCAAAATGCAGCAGCTACAGTCTAGAATCAGGAAGTATGACCACATTAGCCCGGTTCTGTCAACACTGCACTGGCTCGCTATTAAACATCGTATAGATTTTAAAATCTTGTTAATTACTTACAAAGCCCTGAATGGTTTAGCTCCTCAGTACTTGAGCAAGCTCTTTTCGCATTATAGTCTTCCACGTCCACTGTGTTCTCAAAACTCTGGCCATTTGACAATACCTAGAATATCAAAATCAACTGCGGGCGGCAGATCCTTTTTCCTATTTAGCAGCCAAACTCTGGAACAATCTCACTGTTCGGGAGGCAGACATACTCTGTCAGTTTAAATCTAGATTAAAAACCCATCTCTTTAACCTGGCGTACACATAACACACTGATATGCTTCTAATATTCAAATCCATTTAAGGATTGTTAGGCTGCAATTATTAGGTCAACCAGAACTGGGAACACTTCCCATAACACCCGATATACTTGTTACATCGTAAGAAGAATGGCATCTACTAATATTAGTCTTTTCCTTTCTTATTCCGAGATCACCGTAGCCATTGAGTGTTTTATCTTGTCATTTTACATTATTGACACACTATATTCCTATTTTGATATTGGAAAGTTGCATTGACACAATCTGTATTGTTAAAAGCGCTATATATTGTGACGAGTCGGCTGCCTCCCCCCTGTCCATCATCACCACACCGTCCCATATTCGCCACCCTTCACCAGGCTCCCGACGGGAGTGGGTGTGTGAGAGAGGAGGGGCGCTGAACACCTAGGGCTGGCGGCGTGTGATGAGGCGCACCTGATGTGAATAGAGCCTCATCACCGCCGCTGTTTAAACGCCGAGTGCGCCTCTCCTCGGGAGACCGGTCTCTTCCCCGTGCATGCACGCTGGTGTCCTCGTGGGTCCAGGAAGGGTGCGTTGAGGAGGACTGCCGCACCCGTTAGGCGGCTGACGGGCCAGGATGCCGGGCCGTCGAGTCCCCCAGAAGCGCCGGGGGCCCAGGAGATGGAAGGAGCCGCGCAAGAGACGCCGCCGCCACTCGCTCCCGGCCCCGAGAGGGGAGCGCGTGCGGCCACCGGACTCCGCCCCTTCCCTGGACCCTTCCCTTCTGAACACTACCTTCCTGCACAAGCCCCGCAGCACAATGAGGACACCAGATTCCCCGTTTATTTGGACACTTTTCCCCTTGGACACTTTATTTTACCTTTTTATTGTTTAATAAAAACCTCTCCGAGGCTTGACGCCACACCCACTGTGTCTGTCGTTTGCTCCTCCCATCACAATATATATATATATATATATATATATATATATATATATATATATATATATATATATAGGTATATATAGGTGACTTCACTTGACTATTCATAAGTCAAAAATAATTCAAATGAAACCATCATACATCATCTATGAGATCACAAAATAAGAAAGTCATAAAAACAATAAAAAAAATTAAAGCTTTTAAAAATGATGTAACTGCCCTAATACTTTCCTGGTGTTTTTTAATATATACATTTTATTATAGTTTTTTTCATATTGATGTTTATGTTAATTTTATGTTTTGTTGTTGTTATTCTGTCTTTACATTTCTTTAAGCCTGAAGCGAATTAATTTCACTTTTGTTGTGAAAGGCTTTTACATTCAAGATGGATATCTCAAGATGGCGCCGAGTATGGCTGCTGTGGTGTGGAACGCTCCCGTACTTTTGTTGTTTTTGTTTGTTTGTTCTGTGTTTAGTCATTCTCCTACTGTCAGTTTTACCAGAGATGAACTACTGGACATGAGGCAACACACACCGGACAATTTTTTTCCGGTTTTTGATTATTCAGACGCTTTGTTGGATGTTTTGGTCGGAGGGGCAGCGGTCCTAGTCAAACGCGCGCTCAGCCGGAAAAGAGGGAAGCGCTCCGGCGCGCTGGTTAAACTCCGCGAACGCGGCTTCCGAACTGCGCTCCCAAGCATTCATCTAGCGAATCTCCGATCCCTTCCTAACAAAATGGATGAACTACTTCTCCTCACCCACACAAATAAGGACTTTTCAAACTCTGCTGCATTGTGCTTCACTGAAACCTGGCTGAGTGAAAACATCCCGGATAACATGCTTCATTTGCCGGGATATCAGCTGTTCAGATCAGACCGCATCACGGAGCTAACGGGGAAAACGAGAGGTGGTGGACTATGTTTCTACATAAATGAAGGTTGGTGTTCAGATGTAACAACTCTGAAGAAGATGTGTTCTCCTAATTTGGAGGCCTTCTTCATAAACTGTAAGCCGTTCTATTCGCCCCGAGAGCTTTCCTCCTTCATTCTCGTGAATGTGTACGTGCCTCCGGACGCGTGCGTGAGCGCTGCGATGCAACAGCTGGCTGAACAAATATCTGAAACAGAGCAAAGGTACCCGGACTCTTTTTTAATCATTCTTGGAGATTTTAATAAAGCAAATCTCTCCCGCGAACTGCCAAAATACAGACAGCACGTTACATGTCCCACCAGAGACAGTAATATATTGGATCATTGTTACACAATAATTAAGGATGCATATCACTCTGTCCCACGGGCAGCTCTGGGGCTCTCTGATCACTGTTTGGTTCATCTCATACCGACCTATAGGCAAAAACTCCAATCTTCTAACCCCTTATTAAGAACTGTTAAAAGATGGACTAATGAAGCAGAGCAAGATTTAAAAGCTTGTTTTAACCTCACTGATTGGACTGTTTTTGAAGCCGCTGCCACCGATCTTGATGAACTCACAGAGACTGTAACATCATATATCAGTTTCTGTGAGGATATATGCATCCCCACCAGGACATTCTTATCATTCAATAATGATAAACCGTGGTTTACTGGGAAACTCAAACAGCTTTGTCAGGCCAAAGAGGACGCTTACAGAATTGGGGATAAAATCTTGTATAACCAGGCCAGGAACAGACTAACAAAGGAGATCAGAGTGGCTAAAAAGAACTACTCTGAGAAGTTGAAAAAAGAACTTTCAGCCAACGATCCGGCGTCGGTATGGACTGGTCTGAGGAACATCACCATGTACAAGTCACCACCCCCACAGTCTGCAGAGAATCAACAACTGGCTGACGATCTCAATGTGTTTTACTGCAGATTTGTAAAGGCCAGATTGACACCCAGCACCCGCTCTGATCTGCACTTCACACATTCACCTTCCCCCCCTGCAACCCCCCTTACTCCCTCCCCCACCATTCTACCTGCGTTTAAAATCTGTATAGAGGATGTGAACCGGGTCTTCAGAAAACAGAAATCTAGGAAAGCTTCAGGACCAGACGGTATTTCACCTGCCTGTCTAAAAGTCTGTGCTGACCAATTGGCCCCCATCTTTACACAAATCTTCTACAGATCTCTGGAGCTGTGTGAAGTTCCCCGCTGCTTCAAACGCTCCACCATCATTCCCGTCCCCAAAAAGCCCAAAATCACTGGACTTAATGACTACAGACCTGTCGCACTCACGTCTGTGGTCATGAAGTCACTTGAGAGACTGGTCCTGGCCTACCTGAAGGACATCACTAGACCCTTGCTGGATCCTCTTCAGTTTGCCTATAGAGCAAACAGGTCTGTGGATGACGCTGTCAATATGGGACTGCATTACATCCTGCAACACCTCAACAAACCTGGGAATTATGCAAGGATCTTATTTGTGGACTTCAGCTCGGCCTTCAATACCATCATACCTGACCTTCTCTCAGACAAACTGAGACAGCTCTCTGTGCCCTCCTCCATCTGTCAGTGGATCACCAGCTTCCTGACAGACAGGCAGCAGCTAGTGAGGCTGGGCAAACTCACATCCAGGACTCTCACCATCAGCACTGGCGCCCCTCAGGGTTGCGTTCTCTCCCCACTGCTCTTCTCCCTCTACACGAATGACTGCACATCAAAGGACCCCTCTGTCAAGCTCCTGAAGTTTGCGGACGACACTACAGTCATAGGCCTCATCAAGGACGGTGACGAGTCTGCTTACAGACAGGAAGTTGAGCAGCTGGCTGTCTGGTGCAGTCTTAACAACCTGGAGCTGAACACGCTCAAAACTGTGGAGATGATAGTGGACTTCAGGAGAAACCCCCCTGCTCTCCCCCCACTCACCATCATGAACAGCACTGTGACTTCAGTAGAGTCATTCAGATTCCTGGGAACCACCATCTCCCAGGACCTGAAGTGGGACAATCACATTGACTCTATTGCGAAAAAGGCCCAGCAGAGGCTGTATTTCCTCCGCCAGCTAAGGAAGTTCAACCTGCCTCAGGAGCTGCTGAAACAGTTCTACTCTGCAATCATCGAGTCTGTCCTATGTTCTTCTATAACTGTTTGGTTTGGTTCAGCTACCAAAACAGACATCAGAAGACTACAACGGACAGTTAGGACTGCTGAGAGAATTATCGGTGCCCCTCTGCCCAGCCTCCAAGAACTTTACACCTCCAGAGTGAGGAAAAGGGCTAAGAAAGTCACTCTGGACTCCTCACACCCAGCTCACTCTCTCTTTGTATTGTTGCCCTCTGGCCGGCGCTACAGATCACTGAGCACCAGAACAGCCAGACACAAGAACAGTTTTTTCCCCCAGGCCGTATCCCACCTGAACAACACATAACACACCCCGGTACTGTACATCTGTAATAACCCATCAAACCTTCATCTGTACATAGGACACATGCACATTTACAGTTCTGTCTATGGCCAAGTCTCTTTTCTGTATATTTTATTTTTATTACTATTGTTATTCTTAATTATTGTATATTCTCTTCATTAGTGTTCTTTATCACCTTAATTATATGTTGTCTGCACTATGTTTGTACTTTCTGTACTGGTAGCTCATAACACCAAGACAAATTCCTTGTGTGTGCAAACACACTTGGCAATAAAGCTCTTTCTGATTCTGATTTGTACAATTTCTTTTTTTTAGATCAAAAACAAACAAGTAAGCCATGCCCAGATTTAAAAAGTAACTCAAAAGTAACCTAACATTTCTTTCCATTAAAAGTAACTTTCCCCAACAGTGATACTGCTTAGTGCACCTTTAAATGCTAGATCTGTTAGATACATTTTTTTGTCTTTTAGAAGTTTTCATAAACCATTTGACTTAAAACTTTGAGGGGTATGTGCCCAAATGGATGTGGTGTGGTACTGTGCGTTTACACAGTGATACATGTGTTTAACTGTGGCACTGTGACCCATTGAGTAAAGGTCTTTGAAGACATTTCACAAGAGAATAAGTGTGGACATGGTTTAGTTTTTTTTACATACCTGGCCCAGAACTCATTGCAAGCAGACTGCCGACCCTCCACACACACAATACCAGGCTTTCCTGGCATACTGAACCCAGAAAGGTTCAGCTCCCTTGCCCATTCCAGAATGTTCTTCCTCTTGATCTTATTGTAGATGTGATGGCTATAGATCCAAAGTCTAGTGAAAATCTCTTTTGACTGCATCAAAACTTCTTCCTTCTTGAGATCGCCGACAGGAACACTTTTTGTGATATATGTTTGTGCATTGTCATTGATCCACTGGACAGCAGAAAGAATACACACATCACCACTGCAGTTTTCAGAAAGGTAGGTGTT